>NC_136602.1:6211347-6811347 GCF_910589615.1 Taurulus bubalis
GGAAGGAAGGAATGCATTGAGTGAGTGTATGATTGACCCCTTCAGTGTATCTCTGTTGCCTTTTCAGGAACTGCATGTGTCAGCAGAGTCAGCCCGTCACTGAAGAAGCTGCAGAAACTGCAACTCTGCTTGTTTTTCTTTCTCTTACCTGAACTGAAAGTTGACCCGGTCGTCTGCGCGTTGAGTGAGTTTCGTGACCCCGTGAGACCCGGTCAAAACCCCCACAAGGCCCTCAGCCCGACGGGACGTTTTCTAGTTTGCACTTTGGAGGTGAGGGGTTTTCATCGCAGAGTGCAAGAAGACTTTTTTTTTCATTTTCTCTTTCTCCTCTTTCTGAAGTGCAAGCTCGGCGTTTTACTGTTTGTTTAATGGATTCCTTTAGTACTAATGTGGCGACTTGTCTTCCTTTGGATATACATAAATATCACTGAACAAGAATCATATTTTGTAGTTAAATAAGTAAGTAAATAAACAAAAGAAACAAACAAAACATAGGATTGAAACATGCAGCAAAAATAAAAAAACAAGTGTTAATTATGGAAGCCCGTTTCCACACAATAAAAAAGTCATGATTATGAGATGATAAAGTCGAAATTATTAGATAAAAAGTCATAATTATGAGATAATATAGTCGAAATTATGAGATAACTTCAGAAGAAATAATAACAGCCGCCAAAAGATGATGGATATTTACATTAGACTGTATTTTCTGTGTGTAATTAAATTGTAATATATGTTTTATACGTTACACTTTTTTTAGATTCACACTGTGCAATTTGTGAACACATGGAGATAATTGGATAAGTGTATTAAGAATTTAAAAAAACTACTGTATTAAGAATGATATGATAAAAGATCATGCATATTGTAAAAATTTGAAAAATTATATATTTCCCATGATTTTATTCTTCTGGGTTTGTTTGCTTTGTTCAATCGTGGAAAATGTTGCTGTCTAATTTGGACCTTAAGAGTTTTGTCAAGAATATGATACATAACTCTTGTGTTGTTTGTCATTTTAAATGATGGCCTTTTGCACGTCTACAGATTAACATCAATGTTCAGCGGATCATATTTATAGGCATATAGATGTGCTGTGGAAACACATATTAAGTAATGCTGACCGATGGATGCTGGGAGATATTTAGTGGCGGTACTGGAGGAGGCTGCATGGTTGGACATATCACGGGTTAAGGCCTCGATGAGCACATTTAGGGAGGAAACAAGGAGAGGACAGATTTTAAGGCTGGGCGGGTTCTGGGATCATCTATAGGTGAGAGGGACAGATTTAAAGTGTCCACTCTGAGGGGGTCTCGCGGTCGATGCTGATCAGGCAGTCAGACACAAGCTGTGTCTGACTGCAGCAGAATCCATTCAGCAGAAGGTCAGAGGAGTTTTCTTTTGGTTTGAACTTTGACCTCTCGCTCCTCAGACAGCCGACCCAACATCTACAGTCTGAACAAAATGAAACGTCCGATCGGCACTGTTTTTGTTGGCCCGAGGTCTGAAGACGTAAAACAACCTGATGATCATTCTTTCTCTTTTCATCTTTTTTCTCCGTCTCTTTCTCACTGTTAACTTTAGTTCATTCTCTGTATGTCACTTTCTTTTTCATTTTTTCCTTTATTGTATCATCTTTTGTCCTCTAAATTTCTGTCTTGGTCATTTACTTTCTTTCCTTTTACTTTGACACAGTTTCTTTGACAACACTTGATTAATTGATCACTGAAACATATTGTGTGTGTGTGTGTGTGTGTGTGTGTGTGAGAGAGAGTGATTCCCTACCACTGTATCTAATGTCCTTTTTAACTTTGTCTGACAGATGATTCATCAACCTGATTCTTAATCGTGTTACAGCAGAGCAGAGCCAGAGGTGAGGCAGAGCTCCTCCCAAACATTAGATTGAACTGGAGGCTTTTATCCAAACACCTCACGGTCCCATGAATGCATCCATCGTACCTACGGTGGCCCCAGTGGGACTTTAACCCCTTAAAGACGACGCAACTCTTGAGCTCTTTCCCAAACTATGTTGGAATGTGGTGTGTTTCTTAATTGCCATAAAGTCAATGGAGCTATCTCAATGCAAAATCAACTCTTTTCAGTGGACTGGACCTTCTGACCAGATGGGGACTTCTCTGGTTGCACAGGTGCTTTTTGATTGCTTGACGCTCACTCTTTGAGCAACAATTACAGATTTAGTGGCTGTTGTATGACCGGACAGTCTCAAGTCTAGTCTACCTTTGTTCTCAATGATAATATTAATGTGTTGAGCTCAACAATTAAACCATATAATCTGCAATTTTGGTGATTTATTTGTATTGCACTTCGGCACGGAACTTCCCTATAGGGAGTTCACACAATGTGAATCTAGTTATCCATTTCAGTTAACCTGATAATACATACAGACAAATACACATAACAATAGTCAGGTAAAAATGAGCAAGGTGTCATTTATATCAGGCATACCTGCTGGTAATTGGACCACTGTGTTTTAAACTAGCCAATGAGGTTGATGTCTCAGTTCTCAGGTGGGAAGAATCAGCTGACGGCACCTGGAGAGAGAGAGAGAGAGAGAGAGAGAGAGAGAGAGAGAGAGAGAGAGAGAGAGAGAATAGTGCGTCTGCTCATTTCACTTGATCAGGTTTACCTGCAGGGGTTGAGGGGTCTAAAAAAGAGAAAGAAGGAACTTTCTTTGCCAAAATTGCTCAGGAAAGTGTTTACTGTTATATGGAATAAGGAGTAAAAACAACAACAATGGACTATGGCAGATACTTTAGTAATCAGATTATAGATCACACACACACACACACACACACACACACACACACACACACACACACACACACACACACACACACACACACAATCTTTCCTCTGCCATCCATCAAGCAGGACAAGTGTTCCAGTACATTAAGAGTCTCTGAGGGTTTTTACTTTCTCATTAAATCAGCTTTTATTCTGCCGGCCAAACGTCCTTCCTCCTCTCTTTTCATAGTGATTGCGACCCACCCTCACCTAGCAGGGGAGAGCGCACACACAACACACACTCACACGCAGCACACATACACACACACACACACGGCCAATACAATTACCATGGAGGGCATTAGGAGGGGCAGCTCCCCGTGTGTTCAGCTCTCTCATTGTTCTTGCCGTTTCCCTGCTGCTCGTCTCATCTGTTTGTGTCAGTCTGAGCCGAGCTGGTGCTCCGTCCTACCTGACACCAGATCATACAGTTAATCTAACTATCCAATTCATGTATTGATAACACATCAGTCTGCTCCTTTACAATTTAATCTCCTTTAAGAGGCACAATCTATGACGCAGAGCTGGTTTGAGGCACAAGTGCAGCCACCCGGACGCCCACACAATTAAGCAGATAACAAATTATACTTCTTGCATTTTTCCATCTAAAGAAACATATTTAGATTATTTTGCTGGTGGGTCAAATTCCTGCCTTCAGTTGCACGCAATGAACTTTTTATGAAACAGCCTCAATCTAATACTGATGCCTCGATATGACGTTTATGAGTAAACAAGACCATCAGAGAGATGATTTGGCTGTTTCTATATTCTTAATGTTTGTGATTGGTGCCACCGGGTCGGTTTACACACACAATTAGACAACATCATGCTGGTTCACCTGTAACTCTTTCAGCTCAGTCTCCAGCGGGGCCTCCAGGAGCAGAGGGCCACCTCGCCGCTCCGCTGGTCCCCATTTGGAGGCAACACCAACACCACGCGCTGAAGGCCCAGGCCGTATTACTGGGCCTACTGGTGGCAAGGGAGGCACGAGAGAACCAGAACCGGGACAACGTGGACTCTGGTGCTCCAAACACTTCTGCTTCTGTCCACAGGGACTGCCAAAATCTTAATTGGAAAACATCTGATTTTAATTAGGAACTAAGAATAAGTAAACAAGTTTAAGTCTGACTAGACGTCTTCAATTATACGCTAAAGACACATTTCAGTCGGTAGAATAAGTATTGAGGTCCGATACCTCAGCCCATGTTGTGGATAATGTGTAAACAAATTGCATTGAGCATCCAGGCAAAAGAAAACATTCCTGCACAGAAGATGATGTGTCTCCAAAATATGTTAAAAGTATGCAGGATGACGTGTCTGTCGCTGAAGAGCTGTTTGACTACCTGCAGGTGTGTGTGATCTCAGTCACTTAGTGGTTAGAAGATAGGAGGGTTTCAAAGGCAGCAGATAACGTGGAGCTGTGTGTTGCTGTGTAGCGGTGTACTATCACACACACCCACGCACACGCACACATACACACACACACACACACACACGCGCCAACACTCTACACTACACGTGGTTCTGGGCCAGACAGTATAATTACAGCTCTCAGCTTCAATCCAAAGCAGAGGGGACAGGATGGGATAGAGTGGTGAACCGAACACACACACACACACACACACACACACACACACACACACACACACACACACACACACACACACACACACACACACACACACACACACACAAACACACACACACACAGTGAGGACAGCATACAGCTTTAAGGATGTGTTGAGACCAAACACTGTGATGCAAAAAAACGTAGTGGTGAGTGTGGGCGTGTTGTTTCTGGTCCAATTGAGACGGTAAAATATGTATATATTCAATATACTAAGTGAGTGAAATGTATCCACGAGTTTGAGCGCTCATCAAATGCGTGAACATTGCGCAAGTAAACAGCTGATCTAAGTTGCGACGAGAACAAAGTAATCCATCGGGAATGTGCTCTTTAATAGATTTGATTGTGTCGCTGGAGCCTCTGCATCAGGACCGCACACTGGAGCGCCATCTAGTGCGCCGCAGATCTACTGCCGCATGTTTCAATTATTTGGTAATATACAAAGTTGTTTAAATATCTAAATGCGCTGAAGAAGAATGCACATGAATAAAAAACTTCAAATTAAAATGCAGCATTTTAATGACCAATGAAATTTGAATATCGCCACGCCATCGTATTTTGCCACTGCTAGCTAGCTAACGTTCACCCGGATGCAGCGACTCAAAAATGTATCGCTTTTTACAGCAAAACAATTATTGGCCAGAAGACGCTCCAAAGTGTGTGGGTAAGAAAGACAAAGTTTAAGGGTCAGACGATAATTGATTTTGGTCGTTATAGCTGACAGAGACATAACAAATATTTACAGCCCAGTTTCTTTCTGCTATTTTTGTCACGTTGTTTTTTTCGCTCATCTAGTTGGGAAGATGGTCCTCTGTAATGTCAATTACTGTCCTGCAATGTCTCATTTCAAGTGAATCTGGAGGATGGGACTCGGTTGTGTCTCTTCCATATAATGAAATAGTATGCAGGGTGAAACAGAGGTCGGTGTCTGGATTGAACTGATGGATTCTTCAACTGTGTTTGTGTGCTGACATGAAATAACTTCAGTGTGAGGAACTGAGAGCGCCAGCAGACAGACAGGTAAACAAGTGACTTTTTTTTTCATTTCTTCTCTGGCTGCAAGTGTTAATAATTCACTATCAATTAATCTGTTGATTATGATTTTATCACATTAATTAAAAGTGACAAATGCTCAACACAATTTTCCATCTTAAAATATCTTGTTTGATCTGACCAACAGTCCAAAACCCCAAAAATATTAAATTGACAATTCTATAAAATATAACATTAAATTAGGTTTGAAGAAAATATTGTCCTCTAATCCTTGGAGAAAACCAATTGTAAAAACACACATGCATGCACACACACATACACTCGGAGAGCTGCAGGGCAGGTAGCATCTCGGTTGATGGATGGAGGTCAGAGGTCACTGGGGCAGCAATTGGAGAGCACCCAGAAATTAATGTGTGTGTGTCAGGTCTTGTTGGGCGTTGTTTTGTTGTTTAGTCCAAATGTGTGTGTGTGTGTATGTAGGTGGAGTTCAGGTGTTCATTCACAAACTCCACCTGACTGAACGTCCCCATCCCCCACACACAACTCACACACCTGCACATACTCAGGTTTCTGATCATTGCATGCTACAGACAAGAATGTATAACATAATATATTGATTTAAAAAACTACATTTCTGGATTATGACTTTGTTTTAACCAGAGAGAGAGAGAGAGAGAGAGAGAGAGAGAGAGAGAGAGAGAGAGAGAAGTTATAACAGATCAGCAAGGTGAGACCAAACTGGAATGTTGGCCTCCCATGAGAATATTTCAAAGTACTTGTATGTGTCATATAATTTATGCAGTAAAGCCTCTTTGAAATCCCTCTGATTCATTATTTCATGCCTCATATTGCGCAATAGCCATGCGGCGTAATTCCCTCCATTAAGTATCAACTTGTTTAATTCTACTTTACTACTGACACAAAAGAACTTCTCAGATTACTTTCACTTGCAGAAAACAGAAGCACTTGAATATAGCTTACGTACTTTACTGAAAGTTTGTGTCGGGATGGAGGAAGTGTGAGTGTGTGTGTGTGTGTGTGTGTGTGTGTGTGTGTGTGTGTGTGTGTGTGTGTGTGTGTGTGTGTGTGTGTGTGTGCGTGTATGCTGGTCGGGGGTGGAGCACAGATAATTCACTGCTGGCAGGTTGCTTCCTACTGTAAGTGATAAATGGATTAGGGAGGAGAGGGAGGAGGACACACTGCTGAGAGAGAGAGAGAGAGAGAGAGAGAGAGAGAGAGAGAGAGAGAGAGAGAGAGAGAGAGAGAGAGAGACTATGTCCACGTTAGAGTGGCTAAATTACAAAAGCAACTATTTGATTCACATGCAGGAGTTACAACAGCTACTGTAACTGAAGACAGGTCGTTTTTGTGAACCACAATGGAATCACTAGTTTATTCTCATTCACTTCACTCAAACAACAAACAAAATCATGAGTTAATTAGTCTTTTTCATACAAACACAGTTTGATTATTTTAACGGTTGACTTTATTTCCACATTATCCTGATGCTCAGTCAGCTCAGAGAATGTTCCGTGAACACAACCTCTTTCACTCCTTGCATGTGTCCTTTAATGCTGTTTCTTCAATCCCTTCTATACCTTTACTCCGTCTCTCTGTCTCGTGTGAGCGTCTCTCGCTTGGCGTCCCAAAGCGCTGCAGTAATCAGTGAGCAGCAGCATGAAGCAGATGGTGGACGGAGATCTGACTGCAAATAGCTTCATGTTTGAACGACAGTGTTGCACTCAGTCCATCGCCACCTGAAACACACACACGCGCACACACACACACGGAAAGGGAATCCGTCAGCAGTTATTTGTTCCCATTCCTATGTCCAGAACATAATGTTTTAATATCTGGACAGATGTTTTGTCCCTTTAGTAAAAACAAAAAAAAAGGATTATTGCACCTGCAAAACATTATGGATGTGCCCTCTTGAATATGCCCTCTCACACTCAACCGTCAATGTAGCACAGATGTGAATTATGTTATTATTACTCCGACTGGGTGAAAAGTAACATTATTATAACTTACTTTACCTGTGGTGAATGCAGCTTTTAGATCCACCTCACTTCAGATGTTTTACCCAACAATGCACAACAAGCAATGGAGGAGAACATATAGAAACTGATGAAACCTCCGAATCGATACCCGACTATCCTATTTCCTTGTCACAGAGCGCAGGGGAAAACACTTACCTTGTGTTTCACTGTGAACGTCATCTCAGCTCGGAAAACTTTGTAAACACACACCTTAGCTGATCCAACTCAGTGCTGATTGGAGTCATTGCAACAATCATTGTGTGTGTGTGATCTGTAATTGTAGCCTGAGGACACTCCTCTGTGTGTGTTTGTGTAACAGGTGGTCTTGCTGTGTGTGTGTGTGTGCGTGTGTGTGTGTGTGTGTGTGTGTGTGTGTGTGTGTGTGTGTGTGTGTGTGTGTGTGTGCATGTGCACTGCAGGGCTGGATGGATACTCGTCCCTCACATAAAGGACACTTCCTCTCTCCTTTGTTTACTCCCTCATCACAGTAAACAAAGAATGCTACTTCCTATGCAAACACATACGCAGGTAGGAAATGGAGTGGTCATCTCCCTCCGTCAGGTATGTCAGCCCTGAGGCCACAGCAAGATGTTCAGTGACACGACAAGTGTTCGGTGGCAGAGGTGCCTCATCTCCCGTTTGACATCGTCGCACCGAGAGGAGAGACCACACGAGTGTCTGCAACCTGGGGTTGGAGTTCAGTAGCCTTCTATTGAGTCCGAATCCCTTCTCAAAGCCACAGCTTTAAACATCTATGAGTAACTAAAGTTATAAATAACTAAAACACAAATATAAAGATCACACAGTGATGTGTTTTTTTGTCAGCTGAAACATAAAAAATAGCTTGAATGAACACACAGCAGAGATCCTCATTCAGAACTACTCATTCAAATAGCTTGGATGAAGGGAAGTTTAACTTAACTTTATCTTTTAACGGGCATGACTTCAGAAATATCCTCACCACTCATAAAGTAAAATTGGCTTGCAAAGAGCTCATTAACCAGATGTTCGCCAAGTTTCATTTAGTCTTTGTTCTAGATATCCATGGAATGAACGTTTCTCATGAAATGCAGCTGATACAATCGGATGTGGGTGATGTTTGTCATCTCAAAGATGTTTAGGAGAAGGTTGGATAAAGACGGATGGTCAGCTGTTCGTCTCTGCTGGTAAAAAACAAAGAGAGAAGTAAAGATTCGATGGCCTAAAAGTTGAACTAATTCTGTATTTTGTCAACTTGGATCTAGAACTTAGATCAGGTGAGCTTCCAAAAAGGTACCCACACCGAGTCAGTTTACAGCATTTTAAATTCAATCTAGTTGGTTTTCATTGGACGCTAAAATGCAACTAAAATCTGTCTGGAGGGACAAAAACATCTCTAATGCTGTTCCTGTTTGTGAGATCCTTTCAGGATGTTTACCTTCTGATTTGATGGTCATTATCACATAAAGAGTTTCCCTGTGTATGAAACGTTGGACTCGCTGTCTCCTCTCCTCTCGGAAAACAGGCGTCTCTTTTTAAAGCTCGAGTGGAGCAGAACAGTAGCCCTTGTTCCCGGCAGAGGTCGCGACCCCCTCGCCCCGGCCCGAACCCGATACGCGGCCTGCCAGCTCGGCGGGGCGCTCCGCCTGAAAGATAAGGAAGTGGACCACCGGTAGTCCTGGTGTTGCCCCTCAGCCTGGGGCTGCCCTGGGGGTCAAACCCAGTGCGCCTCACCTTACTCACCTTCCTCACCTTCCTCTCTCATTCTTTCTTAAAATCCACATTTTCTTTCTTACATTTCTGGTGCAATTCCCTTTTATTTTGTTATATTAGTGTTGATCAATTTACTTCTTCTTGATGCTATGATGCTAACAACAGCGTTTAGACCATTTGAATAAACATACAGTATGTTTGAGTTCACAGCAACATAAAGACATAACGAATCAAGGGTTCCAACTAATTAACTCTGTTGCAGAGGAAAAGTTTCTTTTTACATTATGTTATTGATGAGCCGACAGCTGTGTGTCATCTCCTAACATGTCATAAATGAGTTTAAGGAGAGATTAGCAGCAAAAACGTGAGCAAGGGAAACAAGTACATACATTTTGTCTTATTGTTCTAACATAGTTATTAAATCAGAAGAACAAAACACATCATCACAACTTTGCAGACAGGTGTCTTGCGTCTCAAAGCTCCTTCATGTTATCAGATGTTTTGCAGATGTAGGTATAAATGAGGTATATATATATTTGTATTCAACTACAGTACCTAAATATCATTCTTAGGTACTATAAGTGAGTATTTTTAATTTCAGCTTACTTTCTACTTCTACTCCACTGCAGGGCCAACACAGGACTTTCAACCAGGAGACCAGTGTTCATGTCCTAAAGAAGATTCAAGATATTTTGCAGTTACACAGTTACCGTTTATCTCTTTGTTGAACTTATTTTCAGCCCAAACATTATGTTTTTCTTAAACCTAAACTAAGTGGTGTTGTTGGCATGTGTTTTTTTAAATGTTAATGTTAAACACTAGAAAGTGTTTACTGCGACCGACTTCTTCTTTCCTCTGTCATTAATCACATCAAGATGATATTCTTCAGATTTATGTGCAATATAAGTAAATGTTGCGCGACTACATGAACAAAAGGCTATTTTGATGATTTTATTGTGCAACGGTACTTTTAAAAAGAAAAGAAAGATACTTCTTGTGAAAATGATCAGGTTGAAATTGCAGAAAACCCAAAAGTCAAAGTCGTCGTTGTTGAAGAGAGCGCTAAAATGAAGGAAAACGTCCTCAGCTAACAGGTCAACACACACACACACACACACACACACACACACACACACACACACACACACACACACACACACACACACACACACACACACACATACTCCCTCCCTGGAGGGAGCTGCCGATGACAGGTAGCGACTCAAACAAGGAGAAAGGAGGAGAGAATCAAAGAAACGAGGAGGGGGAGGAGGAGAAGAGACGGGAGGAGGAGGGGAGGTGAAGTGGGGTCGGGGGGTGGGAGGGAGATGGACCACTCTGTGTGTGTCTCACTTGTGAATGTGTGTATGCATTTGTACAAGCGAGTGTTAATTCAAAAGACTTTCCATAAAAAAAAATGTTAGCCACAGAAATGTCTCTTCACACGTTTCTTAGTTTAAAGTGACCAATATCAGCTCGTTCGAAAGAGATGACACGAATTAGATCTTTAGGCCACATTCATTTCCACTTCAATGACATTTTGAAGGTTAGCACAAGTACTTCCACACAGAATGTTTCTATTTGGTCAGATATTTTACATTATTGTGAAAGCATTGCCTTCAAAAGACAGGTTTTACTAAAGTTAATTTCTTAAGGTTACATTTGAACACTTACTGATAAGATTTCTGCCTAATACTAAATACTAATACAATACAAAACTCAATAGAGCCTGAACGCATCATAATGCCAATGCAACCTCCGTTAAATAAAGTGGTTTAAACGTGTAGCTAAGCATCATCAGGGATCAGTGACTGACAATCAATAGCCGATCTCCCGATTGCATATTTTGACTTCATATTGCTGATAACGATCGATGGCTGACCAAATGGGGCATCTTTAAACAGCAAAGGGTGAAACGAACCTGTAATGATTCGTTTGAAGGGTCGAAAAAAAACAAATTTTTTTACTCTTTTTTTCTTCATCAAAATATTTGTTCTCAACTGTGACATTTTTGGAGGAAACGTTATTGTCTTTTCTTTTTTATATCCATGTCTCACCTTTTAGGGATAAGAGGAACATTTGGATTATTCACATCTCAAACTCTGAAATTCATTTTCTGGGAGCTTTGCACACCTTTAGTTTGTGACAATATCTCCTTTGAGAGTTATGCATACTTCCAACTTAAATAGATTTGGGGTCTCTAGATGTTTGATGACAGGACCTGGTTGTTCTCCAGTCTTTACTTTCGTTTTAACATACCTTTTTTTCTTCTTTCTAAAATCATGACCATGACCAGAAAATAAATCTACGTGATGACAGATGGATAAAATCAAACAGCACACATCTATACGATGATCCGCATTACCTCGTTGTCACCCCTGTCATGCACTTTTACCCCACATCCCTCATTCATCTTCTCTCGTCTCCGGGGAACAACTGAAAACTTTCTCTCTCTTCCCTCCTGCTGCTCGTTGGAGGGTTGGGTTTCCAGGAAAGACGGTGTAAAATATCCGACCGCCGCTTCCGTTGTAAATTGACAACCGCTCCCCTGACTGGCAGCTCTTTAACAGGACAGGAAGTCTGCGTCCACCGGGCTGCCGGCGCAGGTCATGGACCGAAAAGCTTTTGAAATGAGGAGCTCTTAAGGATTCTTAATGTATACTGATTGATGCTCCTTTGCGGAGTTTTCAGGGCAAACAGCCAATCAAAACTAAAGAAAACACTCTTCAAATCACTCCTACTGCACAAACCAATTCCCCAGTATTCATCGTACATTTAATATATATATGTTTTATATATATATATAAAACTACATTTTGTTCAAACCAGAGCCATTGCACAGGAAGTGATGCACTTTCTACCACTGATGCTTGGGACGGCCTTTAAACTAACTCCAATGTAAACCCATGTTAAATGGTAAATGGACTTGTACTTGTAAAGCACCTTTCTCGTCTTCCAACCATTCAAAGCGCTTTAACACTCCATGTCATTCACCCATTCATACCCATTCATACACCGATGGCAGGCCGCTATCCATCAGGGCTAACTAAGCATTCACACACACACACACACACAGGAGCAGTTTGGGGTTAAGTGTCTTTCCCAAAGACACGGCGACATGGACCGGAGGAGCCGGGGAATCGACAGCCGATCTTTTGATTGAAGGGCGACCCGCTTTTTTTGAGACACAGTGCCATCTGCGTCGTTATTAGACGTAGTTAGAAGAGGGAGAATTGCTCTCAAGGCGAACGGGAGGTGGATGTGTCAGACAAACACTGAGATGGAGGGATCTGCATTTGTGTCCCGTGTGAAAGAAAAAGTTGAAGGACTTTAGCTGACGCCTGTTATTTCACAGCCAAAGGACATGGGGACTGGAGAAACTATCCTGCTTTTGCACTTGGCGGATTTAAATAAAGTTGCGATATAATCTTCGACAGCAAATGCAACAAAGAATAAGCAACTTTTTTTTAGGTCAAGACAAAACAAATGGAAAGGAAAGATGATGTAACTAACAACTAATAAAACAAATTAAATCTGCAGCTCATGGTTCAACTTTGACATTGTCCGGTCTGCTTGCCACTTCACTTTATCAGAAAACCATGACATCCTTAAATAGATGTTTCTGTATTAAAGTCTGTTCATAGCCTAAAGGTGGAAATGTTGGCACAATAATCCAAAGAGATGACATGCAACAGACAACAGCATGTTGAGAACTCCAGAGTTCTGGTTTGAATTAGTTTCAAAGAGGTTGGATTTGAACTTAAGGTCAAGAAAAACACTTGTTACGCTTTATGTTTGATATAAAATCTCGAGCACACGGATCAATTACTCTTCTTTTCTTTTCAAACCGGAGCAATGAAGAGATTACGCTTCATTTAAAAAACCCTGCCTTTTTTTTTAAACATCTCACATTCAGTCTGCTTTTTTCTTCTTCTCTGGAGGCTAGAAAGATGACAGTGAGTCTGACTGTACAGGGTTGAAATAAATCCCTGTGTGTGTGTGTGTGTGTGTGTGTGTGTGTGTGTGTGTGTGTGTGTGTGTGTGTGTGTGTGTGTGTGTGTGTGTGTCTATGTGTGGAGACTGTATAAACGTGTGTGTGTGAGTACCTCTCTATAAAGTATGTGTGGTGCAATTACAGATCAAAGAAATGTGAGGGATTGAGTGTAATAAGTGATTACTTTAGAATATCCTGCGGCGTTTTGATCTCAAGGAGATGTGAAGTGACAAAGACTAACTCAACAAATGGATTACATCATCCGTTTCAGCTTTCACTCTAAATGGAGTCAACATTACTAATGTCTGCTTAATAACTCCATGATCCTGGCTGATCCTATGAAAATGGAAATGTACTCATCATTTATACAGAAAAGTGCCGTATGAGGCCTATATTTAATTTATGGAGCTTAACCCAGGTTATTTATCAGTTTTGGTTTACATTCACGAAGAAACAAAACCTTTTTTTCTGAATAAGGTCTAATGTGAATGCATTATTACATTTTTTGGAGTAAAACAATAACCAATAATAATCTTAAACAGCCACACAATGTTGCATGTGTATGTAAATAAGGGCAATTTTCTTTTAAATAAAACAATAATACAAGAAATATATTGATAAGACAAAACTCTGGAAAGTAGACTTGAAACCAAATGTTACGCAACGTAACACAGGACATATTTATATTGTTCAGGCCCTTTCACTTTATGGAGGCAAGACATATAGAGGATGGCAGTGCAGTGAAAAGGTGGTGGTTTGTTTAGGTGTGTGTGTGTGTATGTGTGTGTGTGTGTGTGTGTGTGTGTGTGTGTGTGTGTGTGTGTGTGTGTGTGTGTGTGTGTGTGTGTGTGTGTCAGGCTCAGGTAGCAGGAGATGAAGCGGATTTTAGCACCTGCCAGACTCCGTCAGCATCAAACCTAAGGAGACACCCCCTGACCCAGAGAAGCATGCAGACACACACACACACACACACACACACACACACACACACACACACACACACACACACACACACACACACACTAAACTTTAGAAAACACATATCTGCACATACACACAACACACCATGTTAGTATCTCTCTCTCTCTCTCTCTCTTTCTGACACACACACACACACACACACACACACACACACACACACACTTGTATTTAGCAGGCCTCAGATCAAAGTGAGGCCTTCAGACTGTCAGGGCCGCGTTGCCTCGGGCTGACAGCAGCCACAGTTCATCCAGTGTTTACATTACAGCACTTTCTACTCTCTGCACACACACACACTTCACCGGCTGATCTGCAGCCTGATAAGATGGCCGACATCTTCACACACACCTGAATTATCCTGCGGTGAGGGGAGTGCAGCTCGTCTGGGGGAGTCAGACATGTTTGTGGAATAAAAAAGGGGATTTTTCTTGACATGACAAGACGTTTTTCAGGGGTTACAAGTGCAACTGCGTAAAAAAAAAAAAGTAAACCTATGAGCCGCCAGGAGTTGGGAGGTCAAAGGTCAGAGGTCACAAGACAGTCGGTAAACTGGATATTGATTCGATTTCATCGATTCAGAAAGTTCTTTTGGGAGGGTTCATCCTCTGACGTGTGAGTCAGGACGTAGGGATGTTCATGAAGGTTATATATCAAACACTTTATTAAACATGAAGCCGTCTGTTAAAGCGATGCTAATTAATGTATGTTTGCTAATGCATTGACATATAGCTGTGGGAGCATCTACAGGAGCCGGTGTCTTTGGCTTTGTGTGAGTGTGTCCAGCATGCTCCTACTTGCCTCCCTCGCTCCCTGCATGTTCTACTTTCTCTCTCTCGCTCTCTGTCTGCTTCCCAGATATAATAAATAATGGACGATGACTGGAGAATATTAACAAAGGAGAACGTCTCGCCCAGAACAAACAGAGAACTAACCACAACCTAAACATGACTCAAAGCCTAACTCTAGAAGTCTGAAGCCTCAAACTGTCTTCTGAGGACCGAGCAAAATGTCCTCAATGAAAATTGGATACAAAAACTTAATAAAATGTTTTATGTGGACCTTGTGATCACACCATTTGAATCCAAAGGATGTGGTCTTCTAAACGTTCATGTATTCGACCACCAGAGTCCAACAGATGTGAAGAAGACTTTTTCAGATTGTGACCCTCTAGAGTCTCAGTTAAGACTTTTGAGCGTCTGAATGCTTCTGATGTGATGAAACCAGAAAACCCAACATCTGAGCCAAGATGGAGGATCAGTTTTAAACTCCGTCTTAACTTATCAACTCATCAGCCCTCCGGCCTGCACACACACACACATGCACACACACACACAGACCCACACACAAAGCGATAATGTTTACAGTGTACATTTTATTTATTGTTATTGTCTCATGATACATTCTCCCACTACATCTCCATCTTGAGTTCTCAACAATGTAAACTTCCCTTCCGATGAGGCTCAATGAGACGACATCTTTTCTGTTCCCTCGTGTTCCTGTTCTGGAGTCAAAGGAATGAGATCTGATGTGTTCTGGGTCTCCAGAGTGTCTGAGGTTGAAACCAGAGACGTGATCTAGAGAATAAACCGCTGTGAAAGTAGCGGCCCGAGGCGCCGCGTGGAGGGAGATCTCCGTTACAGAAGCTTTTAAAAGCTCAGGATTAGGATTAGCGGAATGGCCCTTTAAGTGTCCGGAGCAGAGCTGGATGGTGTGATGGGACAACAGCACGGGAAGTGAGGAAATGCACCTTAGCGTGTGTGTTTAGAGAGACCATCAATCCCTACAGATCAGACCCAACATTTCTAAAGGTTTATTTAACAGTTGAAAGATTACTGAATTTTGAGACACTTACGTTTTTTTCTTCATGTTTTAGACAATAAATGAAAACAGTGAACACTTTAAAATGACTGCAGATTGTTTTCCCATATCATAACATGACTTTGTAAATTGATTTCCAAACTTGAATTACATGAATGAACCGCTTTGTGTCCAAATAAACGTGCAGAAATACAGAACTTGAAATGACAAATTGATAATTGTTAAGTCAACGCTATTTTTTGGGGTATTGTGAACACATATAGTGTTTGCTGATATGATGTGTTTTTATATAAGCAGCAAGAAGAAGTAGGTTGTTTATCTGCAGAGAGGTTTAAATCTCTGTAAGTCAAAATATGGTATAATGTAAACTGTGATCTTTGTTTCTTGCCTCATTAGATGCATTTTTATCAATGCCACTAATGCGTCCCCAGTTCTCAGCTATGATTTGCTATCATAACTGATAGGAGCGCTCGACAAAACCATGAAAACAATGCCAGAAGTTCCTTCAGCTTCACACTTGAATGAACCTCTCTTGGGATTCCCTCGACAACCTGACCTGCAGGAGCCGGCTGACGTCACGCCGCCGCTCTTCCTGTCTGAAAACCTCCCTGCTGCTGTTATTAATGATCAGGCGCTCTGTGATGGGAGCTGACAGGCAGGAACGCTCTGACACAAGTATGAACTGAACGTGATCACAAAGGGAAGGAGAAGGCGGGGGGGAGAAGGAGGAGGGAGACAAAAAGAAACGCTGAAAACACCAGGAGAGGAGGAGATGGATGGCGAATGGTGAAGGAGAGACGAAACATTGGGAGAGAGAAGAACTATTATGCTTGTTTTATTAAATTGACGAGTCACTTCAAGCTTCAAATTTGAACTGAAGGGATTTGAACAAAACTGGTGAAGCTTTCATCCATGATGGTGTCATTTAAAACTCTTAAATAACTATTTTGTTCAATGAAACTTTTATTTGTTAATGTTGAGGTTTCTTTTTTTTGTAAAAGCCCCACCAGACATTTAATCCCTCTGAAATGTTTTAGACGTGCAGCTGAAACAAATGTTAGATTCCAGTTAAAGACACTTTCATTGTAGGTTTGACTAAAGCATGATAAGGTTCATCAGAACTGAGATTTTTTTTCTTTCTTAAACATCATTCATTTGACCAACAAAAGTCAGGAAAAGGTCACATGATATGCAAAGTTGTATATGAGCCATACTGCAATAAAAAGTGCTCTAAAACATGACATATATCATTTATCACTTAAGTCCAAATAATTAGATAACATCCTAAAAGTTATTATTATTATTATTATTATTATTATTATTATTATTATTGTTATTATACTCTCTACATGCAGCTGGACTACAGGGATTTCAATTAGTTTCTAAAATATTATTTGAGCATATTAGAGCTAAAAGTGTCAGAACACAAAGACACGGCTTCAGAGAGGAAAGTTTGCCACTGTTTTTAATTATAACCCGGCCGAAAAAACAAGAACGAAGACTTTTCAGTCTTTAATAATAATGATAATAGTAATAATACTAATAATAATAGGATAATATAACATGGATACCGTTTGCGTTAATCTTCTGAGTGATTCGGTTTCAAAACTAATTTCCTTCCCTTTAACAGAACAGAGTTCAACCTGCTGCCTGACAGCTGATATGAAAGATCCTTTTTCATGATGTATTTGGGGGAATTCCCCAGAGCTTAGCTATTGAATGTCAGCTGGAGATTTACTCTGTGAATATAATACGGAACTGTTTAATTATCAAGTTTAAACACGAAGAAAGAAGAGTTGTAATATTATTATTATTTTTTGATAAAGGCACAACAATAACTGATTTTTACCTACAAACACGTCAGATTGTAATGTAGGACTATTATTACAACCTGGAATTAGTTAAAAATAATTAAAATGCGTATTTTAAAGCAATGACTGTCGCGTGGTCAAATGAAAACAATGGTTTAAATGGAATTTTAAACTTCCATCACATCTGCAGCTTCACATTTTGATTACATAAATGACAGAAGCGAGCAGAACACCGGAGATTAATTATCTGCTGACTCCACAAAAAAAGCGAGTTCCCTTCGGGCTGCACACACACACACACACACACACACACACACACACACACACACACACACACACACACACACACACACACACACACGCACGCACACACACGCACACACACACACACACACACACACACACACACACACACACACACACACACCGATAACAGCTGGAGGTGGGCGCACGTTGCGCTGATTGGTCCGATTTTACAAATCCAGCTCTTGATGGTCAGGTCTCAGTTTAATCACACAAATCATTTGTGAGCTTCAAATACAAATTATTTTAATCAACGCTTTCGTTTGTGTACTGGAACGAGAAAAACACGAAATTACGCATCTATCTTCATCACCATAATCCAGAAATATACCCGGATTGGAGACTTGTTGGACGGATTGGAAAATTGTCATTTTAATATCATCGAACAACAACAAATATAGTTGAATGTTTTGGGGAATAAAATCGTCGCCGCTTCCGCTGACCAAAACATATAGATCCAGTCACGTATAACAAATAAATGACGCACAAAGTGTGTTGAGTGTTGTGGTATTCACGTTAAATCGAGGCCAATTTGTGTATTATCCATCTCATCTGGATGAGGCCGTTACCGGGTTAAAATATGATGCACTTTCATCTGTAAGCTACACAGGCCAACATTGTGCAACTCAAGTCTCAAGAAGGCATAAAAAAAGAAAGAAGATCTATTTTGGACTTCCTTTGTGCTGCGTCATCTATTTCTACCGCGTAGATGTGCAGGTTTAGTCCCGGCTGCTCTCGGGACAGAGTCTTCTTAGCTGCCCCTTCATAACTCTCTCCCCAAACACATCCGACACCAAGCTGATGTTCACGTCACAACTCATGTTACCTGTGTGAATACTAATTGTGTTGTATAGTTGCATCGTGTTGTTTACTTGGATCATTCTAACGTATGTAATAGCCTCTGGAAAGCGTTCTATAAAATGTATTATTATTATTATTATTATTATTATTATCCGATTTAGAGGCAGTTGGGATGCGGAGACCTGAAACACTGAGCTCTCTAAACTCTGCGCGGCTCCAGCTGATTGGCTACCTGAGAGTTTCCTCCATTCTCTCTCTCTCTCTCTCTCTCTTTCTATCTCTCTCTCTCTCTTTCTCTCTCTCGAGCGCGCGCGCACCGCGCTGCGTCTTTGCTCTGATCTCTAAACCGTTTCCCTTTTTTTTTTTTTTGTTGGATTCCCATCTCTCCTCCGGTCTGCGCGGTGAATGAACGAGCCTCTTTAACATATTCAGACCAACGTCATCCTGTGAAGGTGGATCATGCCGCGCAGCCTCCTCTATAAAACCCCCCGCAGCCCGCGCACTCAGGAGGAATAGTCGCCGGTTTTTGGCAGAGAAGGCGAGAAAGAAACTTTGCACGGATTTCCCCGCACAGCTGCCGGGACGCTGCGTGGAGGTAAGTCCTCTCTCTGGGTCTCGTTACGCGGACACGACGTTCTCTCGTTATGTCGCCCAGTGACTCATTTATTCAACTTTGTTTTCATCCTGTTCCTTTCCTCCTCTCCTCTCAGCTCGAGTTTACTTTGCCAGGCCTGTTAATCCGCTTCATGCTGTATAGCCTACTGTATTCAAATACCCTTTCTTCTTCTGCTTAAAAAAAAAAAAACCTGATTTATTGCCATTGCTCCATAAACCTCGGGCCGCCCGGGGGGGGTGAGCCCCCTGAACTGTACCTATAAAGGCGCATAACCTAATAGACAAGCCGGCGCATGTAAACCTGTAAAACTATTTGGAATAGTTGACAGCTATACTCCTCATTTTGAAGGAGTAGCCGTAGCGGAATGAAGGGGAGTATCCTCACAAGAGAGAATTACGCACGTTTCTCATATATTTCATCTAGAGTAAACTATATGAGCCTGCAGGCGCATCCATCCGGTCTGATTACTGTATTATATTTGGAGGCAATGCCTTATTTTGATTTGAGGCATTGCAATACATTCCATCAGCCCAGCGCATCCTCACTGCATATTTCTGATTGGATAGGGAGACCCAAGTCCAGCTTGTATGATTACTGTTATTATTATCCTCTAACTAGCTGTAATAACAGCTTATAACGACTCTCGGCCATTGGCTGTCTCCAGAGTTCAGAAAGAGTTGAGATTCACACTGCCCCTCTTTCTCCGCTGTCTGGTGGAGCTGAGGCAAACCAACCCAGACCAGGCTAACACACATGTATTTGTATTTGGACAGACTTTACGTCGCAGAAGAAGAAGAAGAAGAAGAAGAAGAAGAAGAAGAAGAAGAAGAAGAAGAAGAAGAAGAAGAAGAAGAAGAAGAAGAAGAAGAAGAAGAAGACACTGGACGCCGTCGCTTTGAACGGGACAGAAGCGCCTTTACGCACGGACACAGGTGGATGCTGGGAAGCGGACCGGCTCTTAGGAGATGTTACCCCTGGCCCAGTTCGGGGTGCTGTCGGCTCTGGCCACCGCGCTCACCTCGGTCCTGTCCGCGTTCTTGCTGCTGGCGCTGACCCGGCAGCTGTGGAGCATCCGCTGGAGCTTGACGCGGGACAAAGAGAGCAGCCTGCCGCTGCCGAAGGGCTCCATGGGCTGGCCGCTGGTCGGAGAGACTTTCCACTGGCTATTCCAGGTGAGCGTTGACACGTCTAGGCTGCTGTAGTTTTATTTATTTTTACAAGCGTTCCAAAATATAGGTTAGCTTCCTGCGTTTCTTCCTTTATTTATGTTCATCACTTATGGATTTTTATCGCAAGGTTACTTCATTTTTTAATCCGGTAAATACCGAATCGCGGTAGGATTTACTAATCGTATCATTGATGATGTTTTAGGGAACCTTTGAAAAGCTGCGCAGATTCTTGCAGGCTGCGTTCTGTTGTTAATGCGACATGTGCGGACTTGATGCTCGGTGCGTAATTCCTTCTTGCGGAAGAAAAACAGACGTTTTCTGTTCAAAACTTCCTCCTCTCTTTCATTCCCTCCCTCTCGCTCTGTCGTTCTTTCTGGGTCTTCTTCAGAGAGGAATGCACTCTCATCCCATCACCTCTCTGTCCCTCACACTATTCCTCCACTCCACGCAGTCAGAGCGCCTCGTTACAGCACGTGATGCTCTTTATTATCTACCCCCAAATTTGGAAATTTTCCCATTTCAGTTGGACTTTTTTCTAAATTGTATTTATTTATTTAAAATAAATGTAAATCTCAAAATTCTCTCTATAATCTCTCAATAATTCATAACGTAAAAGCAGAGGGGGCCAAAGGTTCATCAATCCTGACCATCAGATTTTTTTTTACCATTATGCGTATTATTTTTACTTTTACTTTATATTCCTATTTAATTAGCATTATTGGAGGGAGTCTGATATCTAAGATTCCCATTGCCAACTCCTGCTTCTAAATGTTGAAATTTGAAACTAGTAGTTCATGTGACAATAAAAACTGCCCCTCAATGTGAGGAGATCGTAAAAAATAGATAAAAATAGATTTGCACCAAAAACCAACAAGCAAAGCAATGCTTTGTGTCTTGGCCCCTCAAGAGACTTTTTGCAATACCCTGCTGACCAGCAAACACACATGGACCAAAAACAGGCGGTGGAATTTTGAAGAATGAAATCAGGAAATGCAAATGAGTCTTTTTCAATAAAATAGCATGCATGTCACCAAATTGTTGCCTAAAATGTGTCAAACTTAATTAAAATGTAACCTTCATGCTACAGGGTTCCAACTTCCACATCTCGCGCAGAGAGCGCCATGGCAACGTGTTTAAGACCCACCTCCTTGGGAAGCCCGTCATCCGGGTGACGGGCGCGGAAAACATCCGCAAGATCCTGCTGGGAGAGCACAGTCTGGTGTGCACCCAGTGGCCCCAGAGCACCCGCATCATCCTGGGACCCAACACCCTGGTCAACTCCATCGGAGACCTGCACAAGAGGAACAGAAAAGTAAGAAAGGGGGGTGAATTTGTATAACCAATGACCTCTAAATAACCCGAAGGTATAGTTAAATTATCGAGGGGACTAAAGAAAATACAGTGGGGAGACCCACTCCCTTATTTATCGTACAATCTGCTCATTAGAATCATGTCTCCATCTTATCCAAACATTTCCAGTGCTTACATTATGTCCTCCTCTAATATTCACCCTGTCCTGTCCTCTATTTTCTACCTCTTTCCCTTATACCTCTATCCAGTCCTAACTCCTCCTCTTTAGTGAGTATTTACTGAAAGGTGTTGACTGTCGTGTAGAAGGTTATAACTTTTTACGACGCCTCTCTCCTTTGTTTCCTTTCCCCTTTCAAGATCCTGGCTAAAGTGTTTAGCCGGGGGGCTCTGGAGTCCTACCTGCCCCGGCTGCAGGACGTCGTCAAGTCTGAGATCGCCAAGTGGTGCTCGGAGCCGGACGCCATCGACGTTTACAGTGCGGCCAAGTCCCTGACGTTCCGCATCGCAGTCAGGGTGCTGCTGGGTCTGCAGATGGAGGAGGAACGGATCGTTTTTCTGGCCCGGACCTTCGAGCAGCTGATGAACAACCTCTTCTCGCTGCCCATAGACGCTCCGCTCAGTGGGCTACGCAAGGTGAGAGAGAGAATGAAGACATTCATCTTTAGACACACTGTTTTACCAGTCTTTTATTCGTCCAGCATTACAGGGTTGGTACAGGTTTTAGCAGTATAGTGTCCGGGTTTTAGCAGTATCACAAACACTATGAGACTGCCCTTACCCTAAACCCACCATTGTGTCAGAGTTCAGTCTTGTGACCTTTCTTTAGAAGTTATTAGAAAACTAGTTCTGGTACTTCAAACCAAATATTCACTCTAAAATCAAATGATTTTCTATATTTTTGTCCCAAAAAGGAAGACGAGTTCTCAAAGTGTGACTGTGTACAGCTTATAATGACTATTTTGGAATCCAATAACCAAAAACATGGATGAAAGGAAAAGTTGTCTTTTCATTGTGAAAAAACCCCCATTGTGTCAGAGGTTGAGGTTCCTTTCTTTAGAGGTTATTAGAAAACTAATATGGCGTAGAATCAAAGTGAGTAAAAGTAAGTTGGGTATTGCTCTCTGCAAATGAAATGTTTCTACTAAGTAAAGATACCCTAATATTGTCCTTTTTGGGGTTGTTCTCTATCCAGGGAATAAAAGCCAGAGAAATCCTGCATGCCAACATGGAGAAAATCATTGAGGAAAAGATGCAGCGGCAGCAGGCGGAGGAAGAATATCACGACGCCTTTGACTACATACTGTCCAGTTCCAAGGAGCACGGCCAGCAGCTCAGCATCCAGGAGCTCAAGGTAGAGTGAGGCAGACACTATGATGCAGACTTATTGTTCAGGAAGGTCTCTGACAGTAACGATGGGATCAGACGACACTATCTATGAGACTTCTCTATAACCCACAGTGGAGGACCACCTCATTTTGAATGTGAATTTAAAGTAAATTGATCCAATTCCATCTTTCCACTTCCCTCCTGGCAGGAAACAGCAGTAGAGCTGATCTTCGCCGCTCACTCAACCACAGCCAGCGCCTCCACGTCTCTAATTCTGCAGCTGCTCCGCCATCCAGCGGTGGTGGAGAGGGCCAGAGTCGAGCTGGAGGCCGAGGGCCTCGCCTACGAGTCCCACGGCGCTCGCAGCCCATCGGGTGTCGCCGCGGAGAAAGAGGAGGACGCTGCGGACACAGAGACAAGTTGCCTGCTGAACGGAGGTTGCCAGAATCACCAGAATCACAGGGACGGTTTCCCACAGTCGCAGTCTCATATGCCGTACCTGAGCCTGGATAAGCTGAGCCAGCTCCGCTACGTCGACTGTGTCGTCAAAGAGGTGCTCCGCTTCCTGCCGCCAGTCTCCGGGGGTTATCGGACAGCCCTGCAGACGTTTGAACTAGACGTAAGTTCAATATACGGGAGTATACCATTCAGATGTACACCATTGGTCTGGGTGGGCTTTCTGTCTCCTGGACATGCAATGCAATTTCAACAGGTACAAAGGAATCCAAATCTATGCTTCCTTCTAGAACTACAAACAAGGAGGGATTAAGTTTCCAAAGACCAACTTTTAAACTTGCAGTAACAATAAATCGATCAGCACCAGATATCTATTGTTTTGAAGACAAAGCATCAAAGACCCCCTTCTCTTGGAGATGTCAAAAGGCATTGTTAGGGTTTGAGAAGTCAATATGAGTGATGACGATATGCACCACTAGCCAGCCAAAAGTTCCTGCACCGCTCATACCGTGTTAACTTTTTGCCTGTAAGCGGCGATTTCTACATGCTCACAGCTGCAAGTCCAAACAGGTGATGCGAATGGATGCACAAAAGACAATTTGGATAGTGCCTTCAAAGATGGTGCCCCAATTTTTCCTATGAAAGTTGTTCACCGGGCGCATGAGCTCGCCGCAGGCTTCCTCACATGTCTTCCTGTTTGGGCCCATACATCTTGCACACTACAGAGTTATATAGAGGTCTACTCAGTCAGAGATGGATGGGAGGAAATCATTTAATTACGGCTCTTTTAGACATTCTAGACACAAATGTAAATAAATCGAATGGATCAAATTTGGATTTTAGGGTGGTTTGTGACACTGAAAGATTTGGTCATCATTTTAAAAGCACAGCTTCTACCTATGGAGATACATCTGTTTATGAGTGAGTTGAAACTGGTTTATTAGCAGCAAAAATGAAATGTCAGGTAGTGAGATCTTTAATTAACTCTTCGTGCAAAAGGTGAAAGAACATTTGCATTCAATTGAATTCTGTCTTAGTCCACTTGCGCTGTCGCAGGCTTCGCTGCACTCCAACGGACAGACGCGTTCACAAACAGAGTTGGCCGTTGCTGAGAAAGTGCCCCGCCATGGCCTCATCCCTCGGCCTTACACGGCCCTTCCTGCCCTCAGCGTGCCCCCAATTTGCCGCGCTTATTGCGAAAGGACAATCGAGGTTTAAAACTAATTCCCAGAATACAATTGTAGTGCACGACGCCATTTATGCACCTCTTTCTCAGGGTATAAGCTGAGAGGTAATTGCAGTATTGAGAATGTTGTTATGCCTGTTCATTCAAGTGCATCTTGTTAAAGCCTAGACATGGGAATCCAAACTCCGAAATAATTAGGATTAGGTTATAAAGAGGTTCTGGATTATTGGGAGGAATGAATGAATGAAAAAATGAAGTTGGAAACTAAATGAGAGAAAAAGTAATAAAATGTGTGTAGCTTTTTAACTTGTGTCAAAAATGAAAGTTCAACAACAAAGGGCTCTGAGAGTAAGCATATTTTCCACGAAATTTAGCGGACATTTTATAAAGAAAAATGTATATGCTGATATTAATGAACTAATCATTATTATTCTATTTAAGACACTCCAAAGAGTTAGAGTTTGTGCAGATTTGAAAAGATAAAAATGGACCAAACTGACTGATTTCTTTCTCATTTCACAGGGCTATCAGATCCCCAAAGGCTGGAGTGTAATGTACAGCATCCGGGACACTCACGAGACCGCCGCGGTCTTCCAGAGCCCGGAGCTGTTTGACCCGGACCGGTTCGGCCCGGACCGGGAGGAGAGTCGGGCGGATCGGTTCAGCTACGTGCCGTTCGGCGGTGGCGTGCGGAGCTGCGTAGGGAAAGAACTGGCAAAGGTGATCCTAAAGACTCTGGCAGTGGAGCTGATCGGGACTTGCAAATGGACTCTGGCCACGGAGAACTTTCCCAAGATGCAGACGGTGCCGATAGTGCACCCGGTCAACGGGCTGCATGTGAATTTCACCTACAACTACCCGCTTTAGATTAAAAAAAGACTTTCCAAAAAAAAAAACTCACCCAAAATGCATATCAACCTTCAGTCTGCTTTTGGAGAAACTGTCCAAAGCCTAAGAAAGGAGGCACCAGCACCTCGCCGGGCCTGATGGTGCGATTCAGGCCACCTTTCATATCCCGGGGCATGTAGCCGGGGCTTACACTGCTGGTTAGGAGCAAGTCATCGTCTCCACACTGGTTTGGTCCAAACCTAAGAAACCACTTTCTGTTGTAGCACAATCTTTTTTTTCATCACCGGATACGTTCACCTGCAGCATTCCTCACTTTTTACAATATTTAACATTCTTTTTTTTAAGGTAATTAATGTAACAAGGTGCGATTCAAAAGCAAGTCTGTGTCGCCGTATAGAACATCTGGGTTTGCCGAAAGTGCCCAGTGAACCGACTTAAGTTGCATTTTATTGACATGAGTTCTAAGACCGAGACCACACATCTACTGTCGATAACAAGAGAGAAAGACTTTCCATGAAGCCATCTTAGCTCCAGATTCTTGCCTCCGATCAAGCGATTTACAAACGATAAAATCCACTCATTTGTTGTACCACTTTGTAGCTTTTACATCAATGTGCATCAGTAAGGACACATCCACAGGTCATGAATGTTCGCTGTGCTGAAGGAGCAAGTCACCAGTATTTCACTTCACTTGCATTCACAAAAAACTTTAAAGATTCACGACAGACTTTTTGAAAACTGACTCACTTCACAGACTTTTAAACCATTTCTGTGTTCCTTTCTTCTTCAATCCTGGAAAAATAATTCCAGACCCACATTGGACAGCAGAAACTGGACTCATATTCAGTTATCTTTGTCATAATTTCTTTTTGCATTGATCTCCACCGCTAAAACACTTCTACTGATGGAACTTGCACTTAATTCTGACACATAACTCCCACAACCAGGAACTACCCAAACATCAAGCTAAATACATTCAAACTGTTCTGTTTTTTGAACATGAATGTAACATACTGTATATCCTTTACAGTGCTATTATGTGTGTATCAAATGAAGTAGCATTATGAATAAGCTGTATTTAAAATGCAGATGTATCATTTCCGTTGTGCTTTTTATTCTATCTGTAACACTATTTGCTGTAATTATGAATAGATAGACACTAACCTGTAATGTAAAAGGACTGTCCATAAAACTTTATTTCACTGCCAGTACATAGAAATCTTTCATTGTTTAGAGCAGCATATATAGAGAGAGTAAAGTTATTATTATTTGTATTATTATTATTATTAATGGTCTAATTTTAGGACTGTTTCTGTCTGGGTCTTGAAGCCTAATAGACACGCTGTGAATTCTTATGTACGGATGGATTCGTGGAAGGAGATAGCACTTTCTCTGCTTTAAGGAGTCTGTATATATTTGTCGTGTTTATGCATTCACTGAGTGTATGAGATGTAGCTGCTGTACAGTTGATGTAAAGAGTAAATTAGAAGATGAAAAACAAAAACACTTGTCGTTTTACGAGTTTGTCATATCTTGCTTTAAACCAGGACAATGGATGTTTATATGTCTTAAGTGTCATTCTCTTATGTTTGAGAAACATGTTTATAATTCTTGATGATTTTTTTGTCCAGGTGTTTCAAACATATTAGTTTGGGAACAAAAAATCCAGAAAAAGTATTTACATTCATATTGTTGGACTGATTTATGTCATGTCTGGTTATTTTAACTGACATCATCTTGTATGGGAGGTTTCACATCGGTCTCATTTGAGCACATGATCCTTGCAGACCTAAAAACCTGCTCTACCCCTATTTAACCCTTACCAGTTTGCATCAGAAGCCATTGATGATGCAGTTATAAACACGCTCCCTCCTTCCCCACACACCATCACATCTGGATCCCTCTAACACCTACATGCCCATATCTATAACACCATGAAGTGATGCTCTTTCTTTGGGCTTCATGCTCTCTCCTCAGCTCTAATCTCTACATCCCACAGATTTGTTAACATGTAAATGAATGCAGATGACACAACCATAGTAGGTTTTATCTGCAATAACAATAAAATACTCTGCCGTTAAAAGGTCAATCAAAAAGTCACCTGGTGCACGAACAATAATCTGCAGCCAAAACTCACAAAATGATGGTCAATTTGGTATAAAAACCCAATATTCAGTAGTACAGAGTTGTTGTAACAGTAGTATTAGAAGTATCCACAGTATTTACTTCATATATTGACCTCATTACAAACAAAAAGGACAGTGTAGTTCCCCCTGAGGTCACCTCTGAGGACACTGCTGAGGTCACCTTTGAGGTCACCAGGCATTTCCACCCTCCACCTTACCGCCGTCATTGATAGGCAGAGAATGGGGCGAAGCTGTGTGGCAGAAAAAATAATGGGAGACAAACAGCCCGGCCTAATTATGTCCACTGCAGGGCCCCGTTGCTCTGCCAAGGTTGTTATCTGATGGACGCTCAGCCACTGGGAACTCGGCGACGTTTTGAACCGGAGTTCACTCCAGTGCCACCGGCTGCGCAGGTCAGCGACCGGTCAACTGATGGGAGGGTGCATGGGAACTCGAGAGGTGACGCAACACAAGCTAACCGCCATTGCTACGTATTATACAACCGAAACAAAATCTCAGCGATTCACTAGCTCCCTCTATGGGCTGGAGATTTCTACCTGACCATGAAGGTGCTTTAATGTGGAGACCAAAGGGTTGCCTCAAAGCTCACAGCTGCAGATAGGAGGATCATGGTAACATTTGGGAACACGTTTTGCTTCTTATAAATTAATTTTACACTACTTATGACTTACTTTTGTCAATGGCCTCTAGCAAGACATGTCACCCCTTTATCAGACCTATGACATCAGTTGTCTATGTTAGCCAAGACGGTCACAAATCACGATAAAAAACAGAAGAAGTTGTATGACGTAACGTTGCTTTGGTTAAGGTTTGGTTGGGTTTAGGCACAAAAACGACTGATTTCCATCATTAAAAGTGATGTTTGCTTCCCTCTGATGAATATTAATTGAATATCAACTTACAGCTTTTTCTCTAAAAGCGACGCAACAAGAGCGTTGAGATATAACTACAACAGTAAAGTTGTGGATTGGACAGACACACAATGAGCTGAAAAACACTATAAAGCTCCATAAAGCTGAGGGGAGCTGCAGATTCAGCACCAGATTCATTTCTATGAGCGGCCACTTTCACAGTGTTTTGAATTTCATTTGATACATATAGGGATTACAGACGATTAAAGTGTTCGCGCTCACGATCGCCCTCAAGGCAGGCATGAGAAGAATGTAGTCATGAGCCAGAAACAGTATTTTGTTTTACTCCCTGAAGTAGCTGTTGTCGAAAAGAAAGCTTATTCTTTTGATATGTCGCCTGAATCTTCACAAAAAAATCCTGTCAAAACAGCTATTGGTCATGAAGACTTTCCAATGTAATTCATATTTTGTTGATACAGTAATTGTCCAAATGGTAATTGTATCTATAACTGCAGAGAGGGCAGATTGGGGTCAACCTGAGGTCACCGATAAAGAGGGCGGTCCTTTCATTATCACATCCAAAATGATTTTCTTTCTCTCTTCATAAATTCCTAAAAGCAAACTTAATATGCAAACTTAATATGTGTGTAATATGTGAATATGTGAAACGTATTCTGTGAATTTCAGTATCACTTTGCATTTCATGGGTTAAGTTTTTGAATGAGTTATGAACACAAGAGGGAGAATAAAGAAAACATTTTTGAAACAGACTGTGATTCCTGAAGTGTTTCTGCTACATTTCTTTATCCGTCACATGAAATCTATTTATTCTCTCCCCATGAGCTATAAAAATCTTAGCAGGGAAGCTAAAAGTTCAGCTTCGCTTCCCTCCTCCTCTTTTGTGAGTTCTGGTTCAAAGGCAGTTCATGGGCGCGATAAGGGACACCAATTTTCAAAATGAGGGGGAAAACGGGATCAGATGTTGACTTGGATAAAACGCGGCCAACATTAGCACCTTAGCCAGCCGGTGTGTGTGTGTGTGTGTGTGTGTGTGTGTGTGTGTGTGTGTGTGTGTGTGTGTGTGTGTGTGTGTGTGTGTGTGTGTGTGTGTGTGTGTGTGTGTGCATCCAGATACTTATCCTGTATCCAGCTTGTCTTTTCTCTAGCTTTATTTCCATCGCGGCTGCAGTCATAGGGAAAACCACAACGCTGCAATCTTGGTGGTTTTTCTTTTTCCTACTTGTAATTGAAAGTTTACTTTTCCATTTATGTGCTGAGTCAGTCAGGAATCTTTGGGGCTTCATTGTGTGACTTCAGAAATACAAATGGACTGCGTTTAAATTATGGCAGCTATATCCAGCAGTTCATCCATCTTGAGCAAGAAGAGAAACTATATGCCCGATATATTCACGTTTTTCTTTGTTTGTTGTAAAATTAAACTGGTAACCAATATTTAGCTGGCCACTGTATGTTTGGACATTTTTTTGTCGTCTGTTTTAGTCCAAAGATTGACTTAGAAAACCCTTGAAGCTTTATAAAATGACAAGTTGTGTACAGACACCAACTTGCATCATTCCTAACAACTTTGCTGCATTATGACAGGATCAGACACCTAAACATCAGAGAGAACATAGTTTCATGTGTAAGACAAGTGATACAACTTCAATCAAACAAATCAAGACATATAATTATATCAAATTATGGATGCAAGACATATTTAATAAAGCTATACAGATGTTTTGCACCAACAAAGGCCACTAAATAAGAAAAGAATAGCTGCTATTCTGTCATTCAAATTGAATACAAATCGAGAGAATAACAAGATTCAACCCACAATATGGCATTTACGTTTACGAAAACTTGAAGATGGATAATTATGAAAACCTATTCAGATTTTTCTTGTGTTTAATCCCCCAAAAAACAAACATTTGGCAGCATTTTCTAGACTATAACTACTCACCCATCGCCCGCACCCGACCTCCTCACGTCTCTGGACTCGTATTGCTTGTGTTCTGGTTCAGAACAAAAGATACACATCAAGACAGATTTCTGTAAATGGCTGTTTCAGGTCATTGGCAGAGCACTTCATTATAATAATGAGGTAAAAGAGCGGTCCTTGGAGAAAAATTAAGCTACTTGCCCGGGCCAGCGGTGCACTGCAGCGATCCGCCCACCTCAACAAACAGTCAGTTTATTGAGAGCAAGCTTTTCACAAATAAGGTCCAAACACAGTTATATTTTATGTAACCTCGTAGACCAAACGGCACCACTTATTATACTTCGGGTAAAAACAAAAAATATAGCTAATAATATAATAACTTCCTTCATAATTTCAAATTCTCCAGTTCTGCGTTCCCTCAAAGTTTAGTGCCGTAAAGACAGTATTTATTCAATCAATTATATTAACTTGTATGTTAAATATCCCCTAAATTTCTGTAACTACCTATGAGGACTCGAAAGTGTGTTTTTTGGATTATCCAGAATAAAAGGTTTTTACACATCAACGTGTTTTTCATGCGATTAACTTGCACGTCAACATATTTTTTCGAACTGGTTGATTTGCGGTTACATTTATGAAACAACAGGAAGGCCCCGTAGTCTGTCTATAAGAGGCGGATGTAGTCACTGTACGGTTACCCATTTGTTCGTGGAATGCCGTTCTGAAGCCTCGGGTTTAGCATTTTGAGTATCACCATCTTAGCTTTTAACCAAACGCTGAAAAAAGGGGACCAAAAAGGTTGCCATTAACTCTGATGAACTTGAAACACACTGTGAAAGGGTTCAAGTTGTAAGACACAAACCCAGACAACTCCCAGACCAGACAACACTTGGTAGCGACCTGTCAATCACAAAGTAGGTCCGCCCTAAAGCCTACCCTGCTTTATCGTCTATTTAACTCTAAATGGAACCATCATGTATGCTGTTTGGTGGAAGTGTTGCGAGACTGAAGGGAGAAAATATATAATTTTTGGTTGTAATTTCAGAGAACCAATTTTGAAAAGCTTTTGTCTGAGGTTAAAAAAAAAGAAGATAAATGTGATTTTGTTTGTATGTGCAGTGGAGTCCCAGACCAGCTGGAGGAAACATAGATGGTGAAGCAGTTGGAGGAGGTGGAGGAGGATGTGGAGAGGGAGGAGGAGGTTCGGGTATGGACATACAACCATACAGCAGATAATTATTGGTTTTGTCAGACAACATCTGTTATGTCAGCATTCCAGCAGTCAGCCTCGAGGAGGACGAGCTAAAAACCGCCTGCAGAGTTCAGAGACACACAAAGACAGACAGAAACAAGGCCAGACACAGGAAGGCAAAACCCTGCGTTCAGTTTGGACACTTTGGAGTTCACCTTCATGTTTATGTGAGCGGAGAGTCTGAACCTTCAGCCTGAGGGTCAAAAGTTCAAATCCCCGTCTGCCCTGCTGCAGTGTCCTTGACCAAGACAGACTCGCCTCAGGCTGACCATGACCTCTGACCTTCCTCTGGTGCCTGAGAGACTTTACACTGACCTTTGCACTTTACACACACTTTACACTTAAGTTGTCTGTTTGTTTGTCACAGCCCAACATTTGAATTAACATGTTCGGACTTATTGTGACTATCACCTTGAGAGACTTTGCTTTGTCATTTTGCCCCAAAAATATAACCTGCAGATAACAGAGCTGGAGCTGGAGGTATAAGTGAACTTTGCAGCTGCTCAGAGCCCACAGGATTTACTGGGAGTCACCAGCAAATACAACATCTGTATTGTTAATAAAACTTAGGACCTATAAGTCTGTGTGGGCATCGTCTAACAATTGGTTTCTTCTAACTCCAGAAAATCCAACAATTCCTCCCCTTTTACACAGCAACTGGCCAGGTCTTCAGATATGTGAAAGTAGGTTGGGTTCCTCTTCTTCTTGTTGACAGTCTTCACACAACTTCTTCCGTCATTTTATTCGTGCAACATCATGAATACCTTCGGGGTGGTTATCTCCATTTGACGGCGGGAGTTTCACCCCACCCTCAAGTGTGCCATGTGGACCAGGTACAACACCTTTAACATGCACACACAATGCAGCAGGTGTGTTGCCCTTAAGGGGTCAGAAGAAGAGTGTGAGAGCAGCGTGAGACAAGGAAAGGAAAGCGTGAGAGAGAGAGAGAGAAAGGGATGTGGCAGCCCTGAAGACAGAGGGTGTAGAGGCAGAAGAACAAACACATTTGCAACCCAACCAACTGACAGATTTATTGGTGTATGATTGATTATGACAAGATGACAGATGTTAGTGACTCAGTCCTGTGTTGGAGGATCTACTTTTTTCGTTGCCATCAACCCACAGGTGTCCAAAACACAATTTCTCTATATTTCCCAAATCGGTGCGAGGAACCAACCTGAAGAAAAAAACCTCTTTCATACTGTCCATTAGCTGACTTCTACTGAACTGTTTTCTCTTCAATCCTTTAAAATTAGGTTTTAGGTCTCCGTTGCAGACTTGTTTAGACAGAGATTATTCCTGTGCAGTTTGAACGACTGGTAGTCTGAATGACTGTCTGCCACATACCAGAGTACAGTTCAAGAGTTCAGTTAATTCATGAACTCTGTCGGGGCACCACACCCAGCCAGCGGCACATTAAAGCCCTCTGTGTGAGTTCTGCTGTGTCCTCATGCATTAGTGATTTTACAGTATGTGTAGAAGTTTGTCTGCACACGCATGTGCGTGGAGGTTCCTACGCCTTATATTCTGCCCATATCGGATCTCCACGTGGTCATGGACGAAAATGGGACTGACAGGACAATGAATCTTCTGTTTGTTGTGTTGCACTTGTAAAGATGGAACACATTAAACGTTCACCGTCTTCTGGTTGTACAACAGATCAAATGCACCCTGGAGGTTTTCCAGCACATTGGAAACAGGTTTACAGCTCATGATTGACGTTGTAATAGACACTTGGATGTACTTTACTTTTTGAACTGTACACACCACACATTCTTATCTATATTGTACCCTGTATATGTGAGACAGTGTATGCTAGCAGTTGGAAAATGGTAGCATTTCTTCTCCAGTGCAGACTTGGTCACTGGTTCAAAAACAACAGTTTTATGATGATGATGCAACTAATTTGTTACTTTCTCTTTACGGGGAGAAAGTAACAAAATAGTTGCATCATCATCGTTACATAATTATTTAATTTATATATATATATATATATATATATATATATATATAAATATAAAGTAAAGGCCATTCTGATGGAAAACTTTCATAACACATATAGGCATGGGAACATGTTTTCAGTCAGGCGTGCTGCTGTGCACGCATTTCATAAGTAGTTAAGCTTAAATTATATAGCACTTTTCAAACTCAGGGTTACAAAGTGCTTCACAATAATTATTACACAATCACTTGCAGAAATTGTGGGATGAAAAGGAACATAATCAGGGTAAAGAAGCACCAAAAAACATCCTGTTTACAGGTCAAAGATGCTCAAATATCGTCCAATATGAACCCAAATATTGGTCTGTCTTCTACCTATTCATCTTTATTTTGTCTAAAGTTACATGATATGCATTGGTGAAAATCTGCACATATTGGGAATCAACATCCACACAAGAACTATAGAAGCATCGTGACATGGAGGCAGATTTAAATTCTGAAGGATGCAAGTCTTTGCAAATTTGGGATACACACACACACACACACACACACACACACACACACACACACACACACACACACACACACACACACACACGCTCAAGAGCTTAGCAAAGGATAATTACAGTTATTCACACATAAATACATACAGTATATTTACAATCAAGACTACATGGAAACAGTTATTAAATATGAGAAAATGTCAATATCCACCAAGTTAAAGAACTGTGTGTTCTCAGTTATGTCAGTGTGGATTGGAAGCAGTCTAAACTGTGTGTTGTGTGTCAGACAGAAACAGAGACTCATGAGTGAATACACACACACACACATACACACACACACCCTCAGGGTCATGGTGGGGTCCGTTGCCGAGACAAACGGGCCGCGGCTGCATTCCTGTATGGAGGTTTGTGTTGATTCGTGCGTCGCAGCGCTGCGCGGCTGTCTGGGCTCCCAGCCTGCGAATCCAAACACGGAAGGGTCAGGACCTCGCCATATTTGTTTAACGGCGAGATAGGTGTCACCGCGGCGGGGTTACAGCGAAGCAGCGCCAGGCATAACTGGCTCCGGAATGACAACAAACACGGTCGCAGTGTTGTTCCGGCTAATTTGCTGGTGTTTTCCCCCAAAGCCGGGGATTAGCCGACAACACAGGACGTTTAACTCAATCAGTGTTCCGTTTTTTTTACCCGTTTTATTTTTCACATAACGTGTTGTTGTTGCCCTCACCGGCCCTCCACCCACAACTTAACTCAGTCCAGCGGAGCCCGGTTGGGCCGTGGCTCTGTTGTAATAGCTTCCTTTCATCGGCTTTAAATTGTTATGATTGTCTGTCATTATTCAACAGCCTCTTCAGATAACAAAGAACCAACACGAAAACAAAAAAAAAGGGCATGAACTGACAACCAACCAACCAACGGAGCGGCCTGGTCTTTAACGGAAACTTTTATTCTAATTGGACATTTTTGTTTTTCTCATTTCTCTTACCTTTTCTGACTGAATGTTTGCAAATGACAATAGCATGACGTTCTTGTTAGTTAATATGGACAGACAAATATAGAGAATATCTTCATAATTGGGGGAAAAAGGTATTTAACCTTCAATTGGTTGCTTATCGACTTGGATAGAAATGGCATCATATTAAAGAAAGGATGAAGATCAATGTGTAAACACAGTAAAGTCATTCAACAACAACTGTTATGCTTATTTTGACACTTAAAACTAGACGGAAGTAAATAATTTGAGAAAGAGATGCCAAGAGATGCACATGACATATAACAACACATCAACAAAACAGGAACTAGTTGATTATTGTTGGTTCTCCCTGTTGCTTTTTTTCCTACTTTGAAATTTCCAAGCACTGTTGCACATCGAGCCACGCCCCAACCAGTGATGTCAGAAGCAGGCGCAGGTGCTTTAGCTTTGACAGCTAATTCTAAACACCTGCTGGAGAATTTGCATTGCAGCAAAATTTAAAAATGACCTGATAAATTGATCCTTACTGATATTTTCTACACAAATGCGACCCGTACTGAACCTCCTGGCTGTCTTAGCAGAGCTTACATGAATGCTTCAGACTGATATTTTTTACAGCGTATCCGTCTGTCCCTGCTGTAAAAGCAGAACAGGCTGTCTGTGTGTCTTTGTGTCAGTGTTGTTGCTGAGTGCAGTGACCTGGGGTTACACTCTCTCTCTGTTCCCGTTAGGGTAAATATCCCTCTATTAGCAACAAGTGGTCTGAAAGCTCTGATCCCCTCAGAGCTGCTGGCTGCTGGAAGCTTTTAGAGGGAGAGCGGCTTCATCTGTTTAACCCTTACAGGGCTGCTTGTGTCTTTCTGATCCAGTTGGTGGAGAGCAGAGGCACCAACTGGATCCACATGGAGTTTTTGCGGTATGTTATTTCCACCGAGCTTAACGTAGCTTACGTTTGCAGACGCAAAAGCAACACACAGGTGACATATGCAGCGTTAGAACATCCAGACCCTTGGCTTTCTAAACGTTCACACTGCACTCCTTTGGGTTCAATTCAAATGTATTAATCAGATTCAATGTTTTTATTTGGCTGTTCACATTATTTAATTGTGGCCAATATTGCAGTGTTAACTGGTCCTACACTGAACTGCATAAAGGAAAAATGGCACACGCAGCATCATACAGAAATAAACATGGAAGCCACTGATTCCGCGTTTAAGGTTTTATTTATATGCAGATTTGTAAGCAGATCATAAAGATCTGTCTTGAAGAATGGAGCAGGGGGACTCAATTGCTGGAGACGGGAAATACATTTTGTTGTAGGTTTGTCTAGGCAAGGCCAAAGACATCGATACACAACAAAACCAAGGGTCCAACAAAGACCGAACCACAGAAAACAAACTAACCTGACGAGGGCATGGTGGTGGTGGAGAGATGGGCAAAAAGGCTCAGCTGATTGGTTGAGAAAGACACTGAGGGCAAGGAAGGATTATTGAGGCAGATTCAGAGCAGGTGTGTAGACGGGCGAAGGAGGGAACGACTGCAGAGGAGAGCAGCTATCACAAGACAAACAGAAACTTATGCTAGTATTTTGTTTTCAGGAATTTGGGCAAATAAGCTTATCTCCATATTCACAGTGGCAGCGCATACCGCTTTAGTCTTTTTCCTTTCATATTAAAGGTCCTAGTACTTGTACTTGTACTGCTATTGTATTGATATGGCACGTTTTAATAGGGCAACATATGTGAAGAGTTATCCATATATTTGTTGCAGAGGGGATACAAATCAATACCCAGCGCAGGCAATGTTGAAATCAACCATCCTGCCCGAATGGGAGCCTCAGAGATGAGTTTAATTTAAATTAAGGGAAGCAAGAAGTATGAATGGTTATCTGAGCTCGGACAAACATTTATTTTTTTAGAAAATAAAACAAAAAGTCAGAAAACAAAATGGATTATGTACATCTGTTTCTCTCAGTTTGAATACATAGTCACTGACGGTGAATAGACAGTCAGTTCGGGGGAAGGTTCTCTCACGCACACACACACACACACACTCTGAATGACACAACTGCACTTTCTTTGACCCTCTACTCGTTCTTTTATAATCCGTGTGACAAAAACATAACCACAGATCCGAAATGGCTCCTGTCTGTTCTCACTGTAAATATTTATGACTGAGGTTTCCTCATCTTCCTGTTCCTCAGACGTTCACTCAGCGTCACCGTCGGAGCTAAAAGCTCTCCTCACTGTTAAGACTCCGGTCTGACACTTTAGTCAGACAGCTCACTCTTTGCACGTCTTCCTCATTGGATCTCCAGCTCTGTCTGTCTCCCTCTGTCCATTGTCTCCAGATTTAAGTTAGTCTCTACGACAACAAAAGATCAGTTGGTGCTCGTACCAAAAAAAAACTGACAAGATAGTGGTGCACCATCAACATATTACTTCATAAAACAAAGAGAAATATTTGACCCATTTGTATTGATTGAATAGATTCTGAAACCACTATGATAATTGTTTCTTTTTTTGAATGAGTCACTAAAATATGATTGAGGTTTTTAAATCAAGAATCTTTTATTCTTATCAAGATCAAAGTTATACATGGAGCAAACGACTCCATGTAAACACAGATGCTGTCAGAGATATCTGTTTATTATTAGCTGGTTAACTGAAATATAGTGAACACACACACACACACACACACACACACACACACACACACACACACACACACACACACGCCTCCTCTCAGCAGCCAGGGGCTACAGACCACCTGTGTGCGTGTGTGTGCGTGTGTGTGTGTGTGTGTGTGTGTGTGTTTTCTTGGTGACCCCGCCGTGTGTTTGCTGTCAAACAGCAGGATTTATGACTGGACCGCTTTCTCAATCTCCCCTTCTGTGGAAATCACAGAGGGCAAAAGCGTTCAAAACAAATTGTACGAATGCTCAATTAGTAAAAGTCAGAAAAGTAAAAGTATTTACTGTAAATATCTTGGAATCCTCCAAAATCTAGTGATGCATTATTGTCATTGTTATTGTCGTTTGAAAACGTCATTACAGGCCAAGCAAATAAAAAAATTCCGAGAAATTACAAGTTTTATGAGTCTATATGAGTTTATACTTCTAATTATGATCCAAAGTCTACTTAATTCATCACACTATAATTGTATGTATTGTACATATGGATTTGGATGTAAATTATCTCACAAATTTGTATGACAAATGACAACAAGGCTCCTGGATTGACCTCTAAGTTCAAAAGGGAAACACAAAATCCCCGACAAGCTAAAATGATCCTGACAGTGAAGGAAAGTGTTTTTAGAACTCAACAAGGCAAGAACTATTACCTCCAAAACACATGAACCCTAAACACTAGGATTAGATCTAAAACAAACATGGCTGCTACGATAACATGTTTAACACTCACTCTCTCTCACACACACACACACACACACACACACACACACAGACACACACACTTGTCCTCCAGGGTCATTATTCCTCTCGGGTTCATCAGTGGGTCAGCATTGACTTCTGTCCTCCTCACACTTGTCCCCCGAGTCTCTATACTTTTTACTTTTCCTGTCATCAACTCACACGCTCTTGACGCAGCCCTACAGAGCTAACATCAGTTCACGAATCCATTAACGCTACTGACGCACACTGACTCTCCCTCACAATTGAAAACCGTCAGTTTAACTGTGATTGGACAGAAAAGAAGGTGGAGGAAAGTTTGATTAGACACAGAAGACTTCCATCGTAAAAGTATTTCATGTGAGGAGACATTTCCAGACGAAGCACTTCCATTTTAAAACTAACTTTCCAGCAGGATTAGATTTATGCCAACACCAAATCCAGAGTCTGACAGCCAATCAACATTATTAAAGGTTGCTCAGATTACTCAGAAGAAGAAGTCCTTCACTGACCTGACTCCTCATTAGCCAATCACAATGATCGGGTTTTGCATGGCAAAAAAAAGGCCATGCAAAAAAAAAAACTTGTTCTGTACACTTAGAGAGGAAACTGTTGCTTTTTTCCATGAGTGTTGCCACAAGAAGGTGCCACATTTCTGCATCAAATGCTGGATGAGGGTCTTACATATTCCATCAACTGAATGCACTCAATCTGGACCTACAAGGCTCGACCTGGTGGAAACACTTTTCAAAAGCACGGATAATTCTGACAACGCCAGAATGTTTTGCTAAATTAAAGGCTAACTCTGACAGGATTTGACAATTTCAAACGACTCACGGAGATGTGGTTTTCCAGGAACCCTTCCTCTACCGATGCAGAGGGAGACTTTCACACACAAGCGTGAAGAGTAACTGACGTCTCTAAATATGAGTTCTCTACAAATAGAACCGAATGACATGCGAGCATCCTTTGCTCCGAGGCCGTGGCTTCATTCTGCGTATGCCGGAGTACACCAGGCTAAAAACCTCACAACTAAACTAATTGATGTGGTGGATACTTAGTAGGAAGTTGGCCGCATGTGTCCATAACGATCCACGCAACAGCGTAGCTTCTAACTCTCCCGGATGGGTGAACTCGTCAACTCAGTTGCCCGTTCGCCGCACACACTGCAGCTGCTAGAAGGATGGATTCAACATGTCGTTGCAGCCGGGTGGACCGGTAGGGATTTCAACTACAGTCCCTGTAGCTATCTCTGATCGGGTAACGGGGGTTGACAGTCGCTAAGGATGTGAATCCCGAGGTTCAAGGATAAACGAACAAACGAAAAGCTTCATTTTTAACAGCCTGTATTGTTTCTTTTCATAGATTTGTTAACTATTTCTGCTGATTGGAATTTCGACAAATCTCCAGTTTTACCACGACTATTCCATTGTGAATGTTAGTTGTTTGATTGGCAACCGACTGGTTCTTCTTTGACTCACTGAACTCACTGTTTGTTTACAACCTGTCTGATCACCTGACCACTCATGTTACCGCCGCAGATCTTGGAATCCGATATGCACGATGAAGACAACGATGACAATAATAATCCAGCTTGTAAAAATAAATTACATACAAGAAGCTGACAAATTGCTCAGCGTGATGTATTCGTCTCCGCAAACACGTTTCAAGTCTCTACAAGTTGTTTTCATGGGTGAACTGAAATGTGCTCAAATAAAAGTCACTCTAAATGAAGAGTGAGCAGTGATCTAAAGTGTTAGCTGTCCTGTAAATGAAAGGCATCACAGATCTATTTTGTCATCAGACACAATGCTCTCTCCAGTGGATTCAGTATTTATGTAAAAGATATTGGAAGAGAGAATCTGTTTCTTTTTTCCCTTCTTTTTGCACATCCAGACGAGTTCGCAGGTGAGCCGCGCCCTTCCAGCCGCGGCGCTCTGTTTATGTTAGCGAGATGCCTCCAACAGGCAGAGACACTCACCTTTTTAGATGAAGCCGCAACAGTCGAGTTTCGTGCACGGCTGGTTCATGCAAGTTCATCTTCTCTGCATAGACACAAACAACGCTGACATACACACACACACACACACACACACACACACACACACACACACACACACACACACACACACACACACAGGCCTTTGATGCAACAAAAGGTAGAACATATTTCTTTATGCAGTCAAATATATTTGTTCGTATTTCACACAGTTATGTACATTCAAACATGCACAAACACACACGCAAAGGCATGCAAAGACTAAAAGTGTATACACACGCTTGCACAAATCCCCCCGCCCCCACACACACACACACACACAAAGCAGCCGTCCCCGCCTCTCTACATGCGTACCAAAACAGTGATTAAGGTTTCAACTCCTCACCTTGGCGTCAAAATGTCAGCCTCTGCCACATCTGCCACCAGGTGTAACTACAGGGGATGAAGAGATGAAGAGCAGCCCTCCTGCGTCAGAGATGACTCTGCCCTCACCTCGCGGCAAAGAACAACACACACACACACACACACACACACACACACACACACACACACACACACGCAGTACACATTAAGTTAGCACATGTAAAAACAAAGTGACAGTAGCAACCACAAAGAGATACAGATACAGAGATACAGATGTTGCCATGGGTCATGGCTGTGCTTGGATTGGCTGTGCTCGTTAGCAGGGTTCTGCTTGAGGCTCACTATTACTATTACTACTAAAATTATGAGTTTTTATTAGTATTATTAAGTCATGGTTGTTGCTGTGCGTCTCTCTGTCTCTGTTTTTCAAATTCAAGAGGCATGATATTGGCATGAAGGTTTCTATAAAGATTTTGCCAAAGCATTACAAATACAAAGTGCAATAGCCGTGTTTCCGTTCAATTATCAGCTTGGCCATTTAATCCATGTACAACAGAAAAATGGAGGTCTTTAGGAATTTGTTTCAATTGGGTAAGTTTTCGATGTTGTTTCATGCCAGTGTTGGCCATGTTTCATGTTCTCTCGAGGCGAAGACAAGCATTTGCACGTTATGGGAATATCTTCCAAGAACTTATTTCGCAATTGAGGACGTTTATCCAATTAATCTAAATGTTGCCATTTCCAAACAGCTCTTCTCAGGCAGTACTTGAAAATACACATCAAAATATATAAATTAAAATATAGCTAATCTCTCTCTTTCTGTTTCAACCCAAAACAAAATGGCCGCCCATCCGGAGCCAGGTATTTAACTCTCTATATGAAACAACTTCTGTTGGGATTCTATAACTGTGAGAACCTAGAGGAGATTATATACATTTATTAACCCTCATTTTTAACCCGGCTAAACCTAAAAACTCTAAACCGTCAAACAGAACTTCAAGGATCTGAGGACCGCAGAAAATGTTGTCACACTAAAGGTCTAAAACGAATTGTTCCTACAAAGATTGAAGTAACAGAAAACACACACACACACACACACACGCACACACACACACACACACACACACACACACACACACACACACACACACACACACACACACACACACACTGAGTCTGACCTTTTCATGATCTCACAGCTACTATCAGGGTATGAAGGTGTTGACATGACTGTGATCTCCAGGCAGACAAACATGCTTCTGGGGTTTATGAAAGATAATCAAGGACATTTTAATTCTAAGGCTTTAGGGCATCATTGGAATCAATGCTTTGATCCCTCAAGAGGAACAGCGGAGCTGGGACTGTGCCAATAGTCAAGTTTCCTTCATTTGTTCCCCCCATCAGATGTGCTGACTTAGACAGTTTCAATCACATGAGAAGCAAAATATATTAGATTTGAGTTGAATGCATGTTTTAACCCATGACAGCTTTTCCGTGACCTTCCATCAGACTGCAGGACAGTAGGTAAGTTTGGGGTACCCTGTACATATATGCAAGCACGTAGATACTTTTTGTCTAGAACATTAGGTTATTGGTCGGTGCTCCCTCTGTATTTGTTTTGGTCAATCATTCTTTAGAGAAGCATGGGAAGACATTTGTTTGTTTCTTTTCCAGAGGTAGTTATTCAGGCCTAGTTCTGTTATCTTCATTTCTATTTGTTTGGCACAACCACAACTGTCTCAACCTCTCCAACTTCGTGGAGAAACTTTGTTTTTTGTTTGCCACAACCAGTGTGAATAAATATTGTTTAAAACGTTACTCCTACTTTTGACTTTCTTTCACATATTCTTTGGCTGTCACGTGTTCGTCCCCCCTTTATCCCCTAGACTGAAAAGGGGACAACACAAGCCCAAAAGCCAAAACCAGACCAATCACCTAAAACTCACCACCAACATTTGTTACTCCCCGCACCCATCTGATCAGACGGAGGAAACCCTGTTATTTTAACAGGGATTTTGCAGAAATCTGACAAACACACAATCCTGACATGACAAAAGCTGATCTGGCAATCACGTTAATAAACAACTGCTTATTTATACAGCCAGCAGCAACAATGGCCTCCTGTTGGAGTTGCATTTCGGATGAATCAACTCGTCACTCTCCGTTTAGACTTGGTTTGGTCTCCACCAACTCCTGAGGGAAATATCCGTCTCTCTCGCTGCTACATGCTCCAACTGAGTCTGCTGTTGGCTGCTGAGCAGGTCGTGTACCAGAACCAGATAGCAGATGTATTACAAAACCAAAACTATGACCTGAAAGAGGTTAAAAAGCTCTGTGAAGCTTCAGTGTGTTGATCACAAACGTGATATATGCCCCGAATCAATAGCTGTAACTTTAGCCACATTTACTTCTACAAACACTGGTGGTCACTGTTGTCCAAATCATTACATTTGATCAAATATATTTTTCACCTAACCGGCAGCCATCACTGTCAATTTAGCAAACTGAAACTTAAAATGAAAACTTACCTGAGACATGTCATCCCCCACAATGACCAATACATTGCATTGAATTCAGTTCACTTTACATTGTGTCTGAGGCTATTTTGAATTCTCTCCTTTGTGGTGCATTCAAGAACAGCTGCTAAATAACAACAGTTTTTAATCTAGTAGTAATCAGGAAGTTCAAGTGTGTTGACTTCCACAACATGTGTTCATCAGATAATATTTGATAAAAGTTTAAAAAGGACGAACATTGACATATGAGTAACTCTGAATAACACAATGTACTCAATGTGTTGGCGTGTCGGGACACAACAGCAGACAGGTGGCGCCACCTGGTGGTTGCAAAGTGTCTGCTGTGGGAAAAGTCTAAATAACTTCTGTCCAATTTGACCTTCATCATCTCAGGTCATTTCTTTGCCTTGAATCTAGACTCTCCGTTGACTAAACTTTAGCACCATAGATATTTCTACTGAATACTCAATCTACATTTACTCTAAATGAAACCCATCAGATCTTAGTGGGTTTCCTCCATTAGATGTACATTAATAGAGGAGGAGGTGAAGATTGCCATATGGAGATAAAATAAAGGTTTCAGAGATTTCTACCATCAGTCTTAAAGCTTTTTGCAGCTGTAGTCAAGTCAAGACGGATGATCAGATGATTCAGGACAGATGTTCAGCTCAACTTTAATGAAAGTGTCTCATGTGTTTTTCATGAAATAATATAACCGTATAACATTCAGAGTTCCCGAGTGCGTAATAAAGTTACGGTTGACAATGCATCTTCGGGCACATATTTGCCACAAAAATTAAGGCCTTTTTAAAGTTGATGCATGAAAACAAATGTGTTTGCTTCTTCCATCGGGATTATACCCTTGACTTCAATACATTTTTATTTCATAAATGAACCAAGTATATGTCAATGTCTGGATTCAAAGGACTCAATGAACACAACTGTAGCTGGATGAATATAGACAGCTTTTGAGAAAAACTTCACTCTTTGATGTTCAGAAAGCTTCTCTATGAAATCCTCCCTTCTTCTCTAATGGATTATTCTCAGAGTGACAAGAAGCCGTCATTTTTTCATACGGCCCAACTGACACCCAAAATGTATTTGAACGATTCGTTGATGATGCTTTGAACCGCTGAAACACTTTCTTCTCTCCAACTCTCCTGCTTTTGGGAACATGTGTTGGGACTTTTGGGAACATGTGTTGGGACATGTGAGAATAAGCCACCAAATGTTGGATGGAGCCAAACATGCTGGATTGCTTCAAGTATATTCTGGCATTCTGTCCCTTCAATAGATCCATATCTACATTCTGTTCACTCTCAGCTGACACCAGCAGAGGGCCTCATAGCAACCCTCCAATTATCAGAAATTCAGAAGAACATGACTATTAATGGTCCTTAGTGGTTAAACCCTGTAAACACAGCACATGAATTACAGAGAAAGTAATCTCATAAAATGCTAACTTGATTAGATTTTTTTTTTTTTCAGTATTTTTCTTTTAAGCAGAGATGACCATGCTTTGTAATATATCTATTACTTTTGTATCGGTTCCAAATTGTTTGATGTTTCTTTTTAAAAGAGAATGTGCTATTAGTCGTTCATGGAAAATAAAACTTCTCTGTTATTACAATAATGTAATGTCAAATACACGTTGGCCATTAAATTGTAATTTAGAGGATGCTTCTGGATCTGTGAGAGGAAGCACTGCAACCCTCAAATCCCTCAATCTGAGGATTTTATGTTGACTTAGACGGTTGAGGAGTTGTTTGTTTTACTTCTCTGCAGCAGCAACAGGCTTGAATGAGCTTCACTGAGCTGCCCATTGTACTGCAGTGTTTAAGCTGTGCTTATTTGTGTGTATATGTGTGCATTTAAAAATGGGTTATGAACACTTTGCACAGGGTTGCAGTCATTGCTGCATGTTTTGTTTTCTTGCTTATTTCCTGCTTTAATCATCTTATTGTTATTCAAGTCTCTCTCTGTCACATAAGATCAAATCAGCGAGAGGTTTATCACAATGAAGATACAAATATGCTTTGTATTCCAACTGCTTATGAAGACAAAATCTCGCAATACTCTATTTCTATCTGACATAATAATATATAAGATAATAGTATAGTAATTAGTCCGGATTGATAATGTTTTTTTTGCATGATGTTTGGATACCCTAATGACAAAACCCTCACTGTTCCTGGTAAATAACTGCAGAACATTTTAGATTTAATAAAAACTAAAGGTGAAGAAATTCATTTTATTGTCATATTTGTCTTCTTTAAAAAAACACAATGAAGTCACGTGTTTATTTCTTCACAGAAGCGCACGAGAACACATATGTGTTCGTCGGCCATAAATCGTGATGATCTCATAATTCAGACATTAAGTTTTCATAAAATATATACATATTTCATGGACTCTGACACCAAAACGCCAGACACTGAATTGCATGGCACCAACCTGCTGAGGAGGGAACGATCCTTCCACCTGACGCTGAGTCTGAGCTTCACACAACAGAGGTGAGTCCAGTGCGAGTCAGATGGGACAAAACACCCGGGACAGAGACCGTTTTACTCCCCGTGGAGACTTCAACCTTCGACAGGACGTATTAGCATCTCTGGTAATAAGTTATTATCACTGTTTAAAAAAAGAAAATCTCTATTATTATTTCTGAGGAACGGAGCTCTTTGGGAATTGCTTTGCGCCTCGCTTTTTTTTTTCGGACTAAAGATCTGATTTAAAAAAAAGTCGCAAGCAGGATTTTTTATTGAAGACACTTTTCTCTTACTATTTGTATTCTTCACTGAGAGATCAGAGGATGGTCTGTGTGCCAGGAGCTGCTGGACATAAGAGAAGCGGATACTAATCACCTGTTACCACTTTGAATCTGTGGAGGGAGAACAAAAATGGAAAACTACGCGATGTGGAGTAATTTCACCCAAGTTCTGTCGGAGCTGGACGGGACAGGCGGCGAGGAAGAGGAGGAGGAGGAGGAGGAGGAAGAGGAGGACGGTAGGAGCGGTGGCGCAAACGGGGGACTGCGCGTCCTCGTCGGCTGCGTCCTCTTCCTGCTCATCGTGTCCACGCTTCTCGGGAACACGCTGGTGTGCGCCGCCGTGGTCCGGTTCCGCCACCTGCGCTCCAAGGTCACCAACTTCTTCGTCATCTCTCTGGCCGTGTCCGACCTCTTCGTGGCCGTGCTGGTGATGCCCTGGGAGGCCATCACCGAGGTGACCGGCACGTGGCTGTTCGGACGTTTTTGCGGGGTCTGGATCGCCTTCGACATCATGTGCTCCACGGCCTCCATCTTGCACCTGTGCATCATCAGCGTGGACCGCTACTGGGCCATCGCCAGCCCGTTCAAGTATGAGCGGAAGATGACTCACCAGGTGGCGTTTATCATGATCGGGGTGGCGTGGTCGCTGTCCATCCTGATCTCCTTCATCCCGGTTCAGCTCAACTGGCATCAGGTCGGGGAGGAGGACGAAGAGGTGATGGAGGAAGTGGTGGCCATGATGGTGGCCGGTGGCAGGAATTTCACAAACAGCAGCAACCTCAACGCCAGCACCGCCGCCAAGAGCTGCGTCGCCAACCTGAACAAAACCTACGCCATCTCCTCCTCCCTCATCAGCTTCTACATCCCAGTGGTGATCATGATCGCCACCTACACCCGGATCTACAGGATCGCTCAGACCCAAATACGCCGGATCACGTCTTTGGAGAGGGCGGCGGAGCAGGCCCAGAACCAAGGCCACGGCGTGAACCGGAACCAGCAGCAGCAGCGGCACAGGCCCAACGAGGAAGCCTCGCTGAAGTCGTCGTTTAAGAAGGAAACCAAAGTCCTGAAGACGCTCTCCATCATCATGGGGGTGTTTGTCTTCTGCTGGCTGCCGTTCTTCGTCCTCAACTGCACGGTCCCGTTCTGCGACCCGCCCTGCGTCAGCGACACCACCTTCACCGTCTTCGTGTGGTTCGGCTGGGCCAACTCCTCCCTCAACCCGGTGATTTATGCATTCAACGCAGACTTCCGCCGGGCCTTCGCCACCATTCTGGGTTGCAACCAAATGTGCCCCAACAACGCAGTGGAAGCCGTGAACTTCAGCGACGAGCTGGTTTCTTACCACCACGACACGACGCTCCACAAGGAGACGCTGGTCCCCACGCAGCCGCAGCAGCATCCGTGCACCATTAACGTCGGGCCCGACCACCTGGAGGACATGAGCCCCCGGTTTGACGAGGAGTCCATCATCTCCAATGGTTCCCGGGGCCACAACAGACTGCTGCTGCTTCCCGCAACGGTCCAACTGGAGGATGAGCCGGAAATCTCCTTGGAAACGATCACGCCGTTCACCTCAGCGGTGGGGCTTGAGAGTGACGCTTTATTGCCAGGACAAGTCCACCAGGATGAATAGGACAGAGTGCATTGAGCTGGCAGCCATAGCGAAACAGGAAGTTATGCTGTGTTGCCTTCAAAATAAAAGAACACACTTGAATTGAACTGCAATCAAACCTTTACTCCTGAATGTTTGCTTTTTAATTTGTTTGAAATAATGGAGGACTTTATAGCTTCACTTGCTCACAAGTATCTGGTGAAGCAGACCACAAGAGAGCCTCGACTGTAAAGCCAATGCCAATATCAGACTTTACAGATTGTTTCCCCATGTGACTGCTGGATTGTTCTCTTCAGTTGTTGTGTTTGCACTTGTTTAAATGGAAGCAGATTTAGTTTGATTTAATAAATACGCTGTATTTAACATTCTGAACATTATACAGCAGCAAACAACTAAAGATAAAGTGGAGTAATGTCTACCTGAGCAGAGAATGAACGTGGGCTAGGTTAGCTCACTGTTAGCTCACTGTTAGCTCACTGCTCTTCACTGCTCTCACATGGCGGTTACAGCTGATAACGCCGTCCTAACCGACAGCACAGTTGTTGAAGCGTAGCATCAACCGCTCGGTTCCCCCTCAGGTAAACACTGCTCGCTCTTTCAGCTCTTTTGTTGTTGTTTGCACGGTCTGTGCTGTTAGCACCGCTAGCTGTGAGCAGCCATGTTGAGAGCCTTTGAGAGGCAATCAAAATGCTCCCAATCTCGTATCTTGCACTGTAAAATATCTGCTACCGGCATGAAAAAAAGGTTCATACAATTTGAAGGTTTAAGTTTTGAGGAGCGAGACATCAAGCTGTGTTGTTTCAGGCTCCACTTCTTCTTGAGGAGGCGTCCAGTGAAGGACGAGCCTCTGGGTGGAACAGGCTGTGTCAAACTGATGAAGTGTTTAGTGTTGAAATGCAGAGTGTGAAGAAGGCCAAGAATGGAACAGAGCTGTCAAAGTATACAAAGAACCATTTTTTTCTTTTCTTGTGTTAATATAGTGAAAAAGGAGGATAGCAGCTTTGAAGGACAATAACAGTATTTTTGCTTATTTGAGCAAAAGATTAAAAATTGCCCACCAAATGATGAACAACTCTCATCTAGAGGTTATCTGCTTTCCAGAGGGAAGGTCACTCAAATAACCTCAGCGAAAATGAGATTTAACAAAAAGCAGGTTTTCTAAGGGTAACCAAATATATTTCACTGTAATTTCCATTTTTAAGTATTTAACATTGCTGTCCTGTGGAGTTGCAAGCGAGGACAACCCAGCATCTGAGAAGTGAGAGACGGCTGCTGCAACAACGACCTCTTTGACCAAATCCACATCATTCTCTGCACATGTTCATGTCTTCTTTCACGTTTCTTACAACACAGTTCATCAGTGCAATCATTTTGGTTGTTGATTATCATTTCTCAGGTTTTCACTTGAATGTAATGTCTAAATTAAAAGTGAGTGACGCTGTGCTTGTCGCTGTAGTGTTTCTGGTATTACACAGTGTTCGAGCATAACGCCGATTACAATACTTGCCCGACCACCCCCACCATTGTTTTGCTCATTTATGTGTGTCAAGGCCCTCGTTCAACAAATAATAAAAACAAAATCTATTATGCATATTAATGAGAGGCAATCTGTACACATTTGGTACAAGCTGTGCGGAACACGGAACAAAATCAGCTGACAGCCAGAACGTGGTGCCAGGTGGAAACCCGCGAACAAGGGAGGCCAGACATGCAACCAGCCAACGTCAAAGAGCGACTTCAGATATTCCACAGGTATTAAGCATCATCGACAAACACCACTTTTGACACAAGTTTATTAACTGGTGGGAAAATGTTGTTTACTGAGGGATGACATATTTTGAACAAATGTCACATCAATATTTCATAGTTTTCTTTAACTAAGTGAAATCCAAGGCAGCAAAAGGAAATCAATCTAAAAGAATGTTGGTAATGTTGGTGGTAATTCAATCATGTTTGATTCTGAAATGCAGAATCATGGTCCTTTATGATGATGATGATGATCAGATTTGCAACAGGTTCATAGTGTTAGATTACCGCTGAAGCTGCTTAATGCATGAACGGAGGTTGTTAATGAAGATTGGGTCAACAACAGAAACATTTCCCCTGGGGGGGGGGGGGTGTCCAATCTCAGCTACTCCATCACCACCCCACCATCCATTCTTGCAAAAGTCTTGCAAAAGAAAATGAAAGTCATTATCGAAGAATTACTGTGAAAGCCATTTAATTATACCATAATCACTGTTGAACACGCTTCTTACAATCCTTAGAGGAAAAGTGGCCGAAGAATTACAGAAGCCATCCTCCAAGTTTGAAGCAGAAAGTGTTTAATCCATATTATAATTGCAGCCAAACAAACACATTACATTTCAGACACAGCTATTAAAAAGCACAAAGTGTTGAAGGTCAAAGAGTTGAATACAGCTAAATACTACAGCATTATGTTGTATCAGGAAAGACACATTGGAGCCAAAAAGAAACCGGCTATCAGAGGCTGGTCTCAAACGGCAGCAGCAGGAGGCTCCATGTTCCTGCAAAGCTGGAGAGGGACGGACCTCAAACAGTCGGGTAACCTCTGAGTCACCGGTGAGCATCCAGCATCACGCTGCAGATACATTATGCTGCATTGCTGCTGTTGTTCTCAGAGGCAGGACTGTTTGACACAACGCTCTGTTTGATAGCGCAAAGAAAAATCCCTCAGAGGAGAATATCTCAACCTATAAAGAACAATACAACTAGAACATATATGCACTTTTGTTTTTCATCTGTGGATGTCGAATGAGAGAAAAAGCTGCAATATGATAATAATGAGTAAAATAAACCCATGAGCATATGTTGTGGTGACATAAACTTTTACATGAATGTTTTCAAACTGACGATATATTTCAGAATTCTGCAACAGAAAATAACTTTTGTTTTGGGTTACAGACCACAAAGAAAGTTAAACACTACGTCACTATATATAACATACTTTACATTTATTCGTGAATTACTTTTTTGACACAACAATAATAATAATATATCTCTATATAGAGGCCATACAGTATACAATTCAACTTGATGTGGTGTGACAACAATGCTTTATGATCATTTCAGTCATTTGAGAAGGGTAGCCTCATCAATACTCTTCTACAAACTGGGTTTTGATAAGGTCAGAAGAAAAGATTCTTCAAGGAATTCTTATTTTTGCACACAAAGCAGTGCAGTGATCCAAACAGTGAGGACGTGTCAACATCTCTGCTGCTCTCATCTGCTTTCCTCGTGACGACAACAACTCTCTCTGCTTGAACCACCCAGGCATTTCTTTTTGATTGATGTTATCCTGAGAGAGACTGGGCTCACCAACATAATGAGCTCCTAATTCTGACATAAATAACTAACAAGACACCTCTATGGAGATTAATCTTCAGGTCATAAGAACCTCTCAGAAAATGCTTGATGATGAAATAAAAAAAACGAAATTATAGATGAAAAGAAGGATGACGCATGTTTTTCTTTTTCCAACATCTCTCTGCGTGCTCCTTTAATCTTCAGTCAGTAGTGGAGTTAAAACAGAGCAGAGGCACCCGGGAGCCGCCGAGGGGACGACCCCTGACCCCCACAGGTGTCTCCTCCGGGCTCAGCTGTTCAGGCGCACAGTACATTAGTATGGGTGGATGTGACTGAGAGAGATGAACATTTCATGTGCTGAAGATTTATGTTGTGGCTCAGAACTGAGTGGAGTTATATATTATATACTTCAGTATATAATATGTATATATATATATATATATATATATATATATATATATATATATATATATATATATATATATATATATATATATATATATATATATTATAAGTTCCATAAAACATGAAGAGTGTGTCGGTCGGGGTGGTGGATGGATGGGAAGTGTGTCCAGTGTTCAAACAAGCAATATAATTTAATTGTATATTATTCTTCTCTATTATTGTACTTATATTATTAATTATTCTGACCATAAATAAGCGTTTCCCAGACTTAACCATGTACAAATGCCAAATCAGATAACCAAACCTTAAGAGACAAATGTCTACCCCGGTGGAGAATAATGATTTATTATATTTAATTATATTCTATTGTATATAGGCATGGCAGAATTGGAGGTCGATGTTTTTTTTATTAGGAAGGTTCCTTACTCAGTGAAATGACATTGCAATGACCTTGAAGTATCTAAGTGGCAGCCAAGATAAGAGGTTAAATTCTCTAAATGCTAGGGATGAGTGCTTCCATGCTTCCTGTCTTATCTCTTTCAGCAACGGATATATTGGACCATCCTTTACCAAAAGAAAGGAGATAATGCTGGCCCACAATTCCTTGCGCAGCAACATCCAAAGTGACAGGCATTCCACCGTTGATGAAAACAAACAATATGCCTCTCTTGCATATTGAACAGCCATACACTAATTGGGATTCAACAGATATGAGCGTACACAGTAACAAACATATTGTTTCACTTATTTTTTATTTAAAACATGTAGCAAATAAATATAAAACAAAACAAAACGCCCCTTGTTTCTGCTCACAGTCAAGAGATAAAGTGTCCCCTTCAGACAGTTGTGTACAGATGAAAAATAAATCAAAAATAGTAAACACAGACACGATCCGCTCCTTCACCGAAGTCCCCTCACACCCACAGGAGGGATCCGGAAAATTCCAAAAATATCTTTACTTGACAAACTTGACCCATTCTTTAAAAACAGGGCCACGTCTAATCACACAAGCATCCACCGTGAAAATATAGAGACATATAAAGTAGCACTCAATATACTCAATATACTGTTTTAAATACCACCATTATTCTACACTTTAAATATGTATGTGAGACTATTCTCTTTTCTTCCTTCATCCTTTCCTATTTTGCTTATTTTAGAGCAGAAGTGTGATTACTATTCTAAGCACTGCCAGCTTTATCATCTATTATGTGCCAAATATAATTCTAAAAACAAAATAAAAAATAGTTTAACACACATTGAAATTCAGAGTAGCTGCAAATCTGAGGCGTTTTCTGTCCTTAATGCCATCATGGCCTTTATTTATTAGCATATTTAATTATGTCACCTTTCTGCATTCAATGGCCTCCTTTTTTTCATGACTGAACTATTAGAAAGGCTTAAGACTGAAAACTATTTCAACTATTAACATTGAATTCTCTGGCTGATGGACAGTAATGGGAACACATTTCTCCAGAGATCTGCTCCATGACTCTACGGTCAAAAGAGGAAACTGACACTGCTTCATCACTACGAAAGCATCACTCTGCACATGTATCCGTCCCTCCAGAACACCAGTGTGCAGCTACACTAGGAGGTCGAGAGTGAAATCACTGCCAGGCAGAAACTGGTATAAATCACCTTGCTTCTATTGTAAAGCTCTATAGAAATCATGTATATTGTTTGCAATGATAACATTTCACAATGCTATTTTTAATTTTTGCTCATTCTCCTCTCTCCACACACACACACACACACACACACACACACACACACACACACACACACACACACACACACACACACACACACACACACACACACACACACACACACACCATCTCCCTGTCTTCCTTTACCTTTAGATCTTTTAAAAAAAAGCTGCAGATGAAATGCAATCTGCATCGGCTGCCCTCAAAAAATATGTTTTAGTGCCTAAACCTAACCAAACCTTCACCAGAGTGTTGGCACAGCTACAACAGAAGGAAAGCACAGACTGTGACGCTGTCCTGCTGATTGGGGCGTCACATCAGAAACACGATGTGCCGTTCTGGAGGACTTGTTGATACACACAAGCAGTTGAGTATGCAAGGCAATTTTACATTTAATTATACCAAATATGAATATCTCAAATGCATTACAGAAACAGGATCATAGAAGAATATAACAAACTGAAGGCGAAGCTGATTTTTATAGACCTATATGCAGATATGGGCTTGTGTGTTCAATGAGACATCGATGAGAATATGCATCTGAGTGAGTTGACGATGTTTCAACTTGAGTAAATGTTCAGAGATGAGGGACAGGAAGACATTTGAGATCAGGCAGAGTCACTACTGTCTACTACTGTCGCAGCTGTCAGCTGTCAGCTGTCATGCATGAACACGTTGGGCCAAATGAACACATTGCAAAAATATTCTTGCCACGTTCGATTTGAATGCCCCATTTGAAAAGGAGTTTGATTTTGGGGTTTCCAAAGATGGTTTTAATGCCACGCCTGTCAGATCAAACCTCTGTGAAAGTCATTGATTTGAGCAAACCTCAATGGCGTTTCCTTTTCAGGCATCATTGGCTTTGCTCACAAGCTTTTGTAAAAAAGAAGATTATTATGACACTATTTAGTTTTCTGCTCCACCGTGTCCTCGTAACACAGGGAGCTATAAAAGCTTAATTTGATCCATTTATTTGCAGCACCGCTCTAATTTGTGAAAACACCTTCTTGACACCTCGTGGTTATGTATTTATGTTTAACACACTCCCATAATGCACTGTGTTCTCGAACAAATATGGTGATTAAACACCCAAAGTTGATTAACATTTTTATTTGAAAATGAAATGTACCGGTCTCGTGAAATCACTTGAGAAACAGTTGAGTAACAGTTGAGAACACACTTCAGAATATACCTGGCTGCATGTTTGTCCCCTGTAATCACGCAGCGCCGTACCGTCACCCTGATTTAACGTTTAAATAACAGGGTAAAACCCATTCATCGGAGATTGGTGAGGCAGACAGTTGTCATAGAAACACCCGTTGTGGTCCTTCGGGAGGACCATTCGAATACATTCATCCAGATCTTCATTTATCTCAAAGCCATTTTTTTCTATTTTTTCTCCATGTGTCTTTATTTGGGAATATGTGAGATTGTATCTACCTCTTTTTTGTGTGCATTTTTTTTTGCATTTCCATACAAAACACACAAAACATTTGAAAAACTATATATTTAAAGCTCAACTTATTGTTAATACTAATAGTGAATCAAACAACTACTTAAAGGTACGCCTTGGAGTATTATACACCTAGCTAGTAGGATTGGAGCTGTTTTTCATCTTTGCAAACAAAACAGCAGCAAAATTCACTACAAATCGTTGTGTCATTTATAATTGGTGTGCTGGTACAGTCTCTAATATGTCTGTAAATACAATTCTGTTGCATCATGGGTAAACTCCTGGAAACATCCAATTTGCCAATATGCCACTTCAGTTACATTTTCTGTTTAATGACAAAATACTCACCTTGATTGTTTCACACTTTCAATACTTTCATCCTTGGAGTATTTTCTTAGTTTTATGTGTGTTCGACAAAATAACACACATTTTAAATGTTAAAGAATGGTCTTAGTTGAAATATAACAGCATTGTAAAGATGAAATGGTAAATTCACCAAATAGTTGCATATGAGAGCATAATTTATGTGCAAATGAAAGAAGAAGTATGTTGTGAATTCAAACTCAAACGATTCATATTTCAGGCGAGACGTGTAACATCCTTCACGTCCTGAGGCAGTTTAAAGATGCCATCAGAGAACAGAACAGCTTTACATGATTTTTTAAAGACACGCAGCTCCTTTACAATCCCATCCCATTCTCTTTCCACTTCACCTCCTTTCTGATGCCCTTTTGCCCTCACACACACACACACACACACACACACACACACACACACACACACACACACACACACACACACACACACACACTCAAGGTAGTGGTTTGGTGTCATAATCAATGCAGTAATCACGGCGGAGGAGGTGGCGGCGGAGACAGAGCGCTGATTGCGGCCACCTCTCAACGACTGTTGAACCGCAGAAAATGGAGACCTCTGTTTGCTGTCAAGTGCTCTAAGTAATTACCAGCTCATTGTGCGCACAGAAAAAGAAACACACACACACACACACACATACACACACTCGTGTAGACAGTTGGAGACACGACAGTGACCTTGTAGACGCTCTGTCAGGTTGTCAGTCTTGTGGAGGAAATGTAAAAAAGGAGAAGACTTGAGGAGCAGGTTGGGGCAAGATTATGACCATATTATTGATGTTTAGGAATGCTCCTGCCACTCCAGTTAAGATGTATCTGAGGTGGAGGTTATAATACCATACAGGGATAACAGTATTGGATGACTTTCTCTTCATGTTTGCATACATGGTGTTGAACATGTGGAGAAGCTCTCCAAAAATATGTCGTTTTATAAGGTAATGAAAAGTTTGGCATATTTCTCTTTATGTTATTTATGTTTTGCATATTAGACCATTTGCTCGGCCAGATTAAGTGTCTCAGCTCTCTTGATTGAGTTTCTGGAACCCACCAACAGGAGGCAACAGAGTCACAGCTGCAGATCTGTTCTCCAATGAATTTGGACATGTTCTTCTCATACACTCTACTTATTGTACACACACTGACCGGAGTGGTTTTCTCTTTCTATTGCTTCCACTGTTTATTCCTTGTATTGTTATGTCTATTTAAATCCACCATTAGATTGAAAATGTATGCCAGAGAAAAAGAAAAAAAAAACACATAATTGAAAGTATTAATTTGTTGTTTTGAAAAAGTTTACGTGTTCCAGTCTGCCATCAGGTGAACATAATCTATAGACATGTTTCACTAGTATTTTATTTCTTTGCTTTCCTCAACCTACACAGTACCTAGCATTCTCCCAGCTCTGAGTCTGTGTATTTGAAGGTATAGGGTCGGGTTGCGGGTCTTAATAAGGGAACAGATCTGGTCCAGAACTGATCTAACAATAACTGTGGCATTGGTTCCAGGATTGAAGGGAACAATCTGGCAGATAAAAAGTCAGGTAATTGGTGGAGGTGATGGAGACCAAACCAGAGCTAAAATAAAGGTAAATATTGGTCGTCATTCATCAGGAGGACATAAACACCTCTCCACTGGGATGATGATTTTGCTGGATGAGAAGTAAGAAGTATAGTTCACTAACGTGTTAGCCAGAATCACTTCAGTTAACGTACCCACATATGACAGTCTCATATGACAAAGTTTCAGACATACAACATAATACAGTGACAGAACATTCTTAGATCACGGCATGAGTAAAAACAAAACTAAGACTCAAGACTCAAGTCAGCATATCCTATTCACACAGGTGCACATCCTCAGTCCAAAACATCTACACTCAGATGAACCTTCCTCCAATTCTTTCAATCTATTTTTAAAAACACCTCCTGCTCCCGGAGACCCAAATCAGTCTGCAGCAAATTCCAAGCCGCAGGAGCAGCAAACCTAAAACCCCTTTTTCCCATTTCGAGAGAGACGTTGGGGACAGATAACAAGAGTAGGCCTTGCGCATGTGTCACAGAGTGAAGACGGTAGCTACCGGCATTTTTCTGATAAATTAACTTGGATAAGATGGAAGTACATACGTAAGAATTGCCTTATACATAATGACATGCCAATGACTTAGTCTACAGATGGACAATGCAGGCCAACCAACCCTAGCAATATGGTATCCAACGAAAAGTTATTCCTCATTTTCCTATATTTTCCTCCAAAAGCCTGCAACACATGTCAACTTCCATCTTCAAAGGAAAGTTAGTTAGATTTAGGAATAGAATAACTTAGTTAGGTTTATCAACTGATCGTCATTTCAGTTAAAATACTGAAGTACACACGTCATGTGAAAAATAAATCAACATTAACTGGTTGAATAATCACTGTTCAGGGGATCCGTCCACCTCCCATCCCGCCGGCCCACTGTTTGATTTAGCCGTCTTTATACTTCCTCATTCAAGATTACGTGGATAACATACCCAAACTATTTGTGGAATACTTCTTACGGCGTATCATTTTTTTTGCATGTATTTCTACGAATGCTGGATGAGACCAGCCTATGTCAGACCATGTGTCAGCTTGTTTTGGGGTTCTTCAGCCTGCTGGGGGCCTAAAAAAGACAAATGCAGCCTAGTAAAAGATTGAATGCTATAGTAGTGGAATCTATTATTCCACTACTATGTGTAAAAATCAAGTTGAAATGATAAATTACTCTCTCACTGGTGTAAAAACTACAAAATAACAAGATGAAAAATTGAGAGGGGCCAACACCATCTCAGTTCTACACCTTATGTATTCCTCCTCTATGGGTCGTACACACACCTTGACACCACTGATCTGCCTTTGACAAAACTTGACATAATCATGCTTCCCATCGCTACGTTCTGCGTTTCCCACTGACGCGGCTCGGCCCCAGAGCAGAATGTACTGGCAGCTGAAAACAAGGTGACATATTTGTTCCTGATTGGCCCGGACTGGGCGGAACAACATGTTTACCGGTGTCGGCTTGTTTTTTTCGAACATCCTTCTCACGCCAAGCAGATTTTTGGCAGCATGTGCCGTCTTCGGATCTCCAGCAAACCCCAGAGCTGAATGAGAAGGAGCCGGGCGGCGAAGACAAGGTGTCGACGGGGGGTTAAGCTGTGACCCAGATTCCTGCACGAGTCTTTGTGCCGGATGAGAGAGAAGATTCTCCTCATTCATCTGGCCGAGGGCCGAGATGCTTATTGTTACGAGAGCGGTGGCACAGGGAGCGAGAGAAAGAGACTCGGGCCGGGAGAAAAGATGACTTTGAGTTTCCATGTTCTTTCATGCGACAAGTCATGCATTATGGATTGTTTTGGGGATACATGGAAATGAGAAGTTCACTAGCTGTTTTGTTTATACTGTATTTGTATATCTCTCGTTCCAGAAGGAGCTGCATGCTGTAAAGGTCACAGCCTCTGCAGGAGCTCGTGTCACATTCACCTTCAGATTCTTTAGTGCTTCAACATATTTACCATCGCCATCTCAACCATCTCACTTTCTACAGGTAGTCACACGCTTTGCTTCCAGTTGAGCCGGGTACAATAACGATATGACTGCATATGCTGGAATTGTCATATTGTCTTTTGTGGGCATCAATTAGACTGAGTGTTTACTAAAAACAAATGGAGAAAATAAATCAATATTTGTTGTTTTTAACCTGAAAAACAATAGATTTACAGCAAATTATCATGCATCTGGTTTAACCACTCAACTGTATATATGAGGTTATTTGATAAAAATGTTGTTGTTGAGTATTATGTCGAGAGAGTCTGGCACAAAATCAGCAGCTAATTTATATTTTCTACCCAATTTATGACGTAAAAACATTGTCTGGGAGGCTTCAGACTGTAAAAAGATTACACATATTTTAAAAGACTGAATATGACTTTGGACAGAGCAAGAGTATTGAATTTGGTCAAAATTATGTATGAGAGTTAAAGTTCCGCAAGAACTGCAAAGTTTTGAAAGTTATCTGAGCAATTGCTTCACGGCACCTCGAGAATCTTCTTTTAAGCTCCCCGAGGGGTGCAGACTGCGATTTGATTTAAACATTTGTATTCTTGGCTCAATTCACAAAATGTTGTGATATTCTGTTGTCTGGAAAGTATAGATATTTACTCTGTCTTCTGTCTCTGTCTGTTTGTTATGTTTGCTTTGTCCCAGTGCTTCTTTACAGCCGAGTGCTTCCTGCTGGCTTTCAGAACCTGACTATTTCATACAATCGTGAATTTGTTTTACTTTATAGAATGCTCTGACTCTGAAGAGCCGATAGTATTTATTATTTTCTGATAACATTGCCGCTTATAGTTTTCTAAATGAATCCTTATATAATGACAAGCTGTAGTAGTATAAGGCGGATAGTATACACGTCCCAATCTCTGCACCAGATTCATCGTCGAGTTATGCATTATTTTTCAATAACCACACAGCTCATCAGCGATTATATCTTGTACATCTCATTTTCATTTATCTCACTGTTTGAGGTTTGAACATCGACTTACAGCTGTCTGACGCTGTGCAGGGCTGCACCGGACTCTGACTATTTAAACAAATACTACCAGATCCTTCATGTTCACATCAGAATACTGTAGAAAATAAAACATGTCATCATTCATTTCAACAATATGTGCAATAATGTACTTTTATATATTTACTTCTATCATTTTATAAAAAGACATTTTGTTCTTGAGATGAATAAAACTGAAGCATCCAAACTGAAGCATCCCACAGAGTGCGAAACCTTGGCAAGTGTGTCCATTGTCCTCTTCCACACACACACACACACACACACACACACACACACACACACACACACACACACACACACACACACACACACACATATATATATAGGGGTTTTGTCAGGAGGGGTGAATGTGGGAGGTGTTTTTGTTTTTGGGGTGGGCAGTTCTTCATATAGTCCTCCTCATTCCCCAAACCCCCCTTCTTCCTCCACCCTCTCCTCCTTTATCCTCGTCTTCTCCCCTCTTTTATCCAAGTGTTTGTGGTCCCCACATTCCCACAGCGACTCTGAGCCGTGGAACGTCACATGGTAAGAACACCGGGCCTCCGCTCACACGAAATAACAAACCCTGAACACTAAACTACTCCGCATTTCTGCGTCTTCCTAAAGATGTCAAACCAAATATTAGAGCGCGAGAGACAAAGCTGAAAGATTTGGGTTTTTTGTCATGACTTATTGATGAGTTGTGCATTTGGAGAGGTGGGGGGTGTGCATGGAAGGGAGGGGATTGTTTTTGTTTGGGTGCTGTGCGTCTTTGTTTTTCATCTCCCAGAAACTGGAAAGCCCTTTCATACTGCAAAAGGATGTATTTATTTTTGTTTGTTTTTTATTCTTATTTCAAGATGAACATACATCCTAAATGTCAAAGGAGGATCTGAAAGCCCAAACTAACACACACAGTAACCACAGCTGCTAAAATCATAGGCGGCCTGACTTTTGTCTTTTATAAGAAGCTTTTGTCTGATAGGAAACCCAAGAAATATTTTTCTTTGCATATTTATTTTGCCAAACTCAATGTTTTTGGAGAACAGCTAATGAAGCCAGTACACTCCCTGCTGAGTACATCGCGGCTACGCAGGCTGACAGCTTGGTAAGTTTCATTTAGTTTCAGGCATTGTCTGACATATCTTACGTACAGACTTAACAAACTCATGTCCTACTTATATCGCTGCTTGTTTCGAGTTTAAATGAAGTGCGTTCTTCAGCGCATTACAGCCAATTGGTGTCTAGACGGGGGGTTAGCCAAGTGTGTGTTGTATTGATTCAGTCACATAGTACAGCAGTGGCTATGGTAGACACACCTGGTAGAGATCTGCACTCTACTGATCATTATAGTTGACCAATATAGGGTCAAACATGAAAAAAACTGTAAAAAAAAAAAAAAATGTTGACTGACATTATGATCCTTTATGGAAGGACAAAGCACCAAATAGATGTTAATGGTTTCCCGCTGTGTGTTGTGTTTTGTAACCGCACAGGCCAGAGTGGGTTATAATCTTCATACCATGACCCTTCATCAATTATTAAGTATACCATGTCATCGGAGAATTCTCAACTCTGATTGGCTCGCATGTGTCGCTTAATCCTTTGTATGAAACAGTCGGTGGAGATCTTGTGGTGAACCTAACATGCACAAAGATATTGGTATACATAGCATATTAAATAACTCACCATTAACTTCTTATCATGCTAACAAAAGACAAAAATGTAATTTACAGTTTTGCAATAATACAATGAGCAGAAAGGCTGTGGGATCAGTATGTTTTAGTTTTTCAGTTGTTTTTTTTTTGCTTCCCAATGTGCAATATAAACAAATTAAATAAAATAATTAAAAACAAAAACACTTTTGTGAGCTCTGAAGCATAACGCTTCATTAATTTTCCAGCTCATTACAACACAAACACAAACATTACTAATGGAAGTAATTATGGAACCTCACAACTTGCTTTGTTGTTTGCACCGTATGACATCATTAGCCGGTCTAAGGATGCAACCTGTTCAGCGTTTAAACACTGGCCCAGGGGCACGGCGGTGCATATGAACGCTCATTATTCCAGACTCTAATTGTGCTGAGTGCAGAGGCAGTTCATTTAACACACAACTCCGAGAGAAATCAGCTGCAGGCAAAACAAAGAGACAAAGGATTTGACTTTGATCTGTTTTATATATATATATATTGACTTAATTTTCACATTAGAATTCCAATAAATACAAAAAAATGTCTATCTATCTTTGCTGTATTTTCCTGTTATTCTTTTTTTTTTGCATTTGATACTACTGTTTTTTTTTATAAAAGGGAAAGACATGTGAAAATGAATTATTAATAAGAGTTTGGCTGTGATTCTCTCCTCCACCTTCCCTCCCTCCGTGCTTGATGTTTGGTAGCTGCATGTCCGGTCTGGGACATCTTGGGGGAGAGTTTCTGACGCTTGGCTGATTTTCAATAAGTCGCTGACAGAGACCCACGCCCCCACTCTGTGTTCTTTGTCCATTTTTTTTATACATTTAACACTCGTGCTGTGTCACTCTGTGACATTCTGGACCTCTTGGATACTGATGAGGCAAGAAAGAAAATCTCTTTTCAAAGATTAGTACCGCTGAATCCCTTCAGACATAGAGAATAACACATTCTAGTGTCTGTATATTTGTATTTTTACGCTTATTGAAGATCTCGTTTGGTGTATTGAAATACAAAGCTGATGTATAGCGCTGTCATACTCACATGGGTTTTCTAAACATTTCCTTTGGCCTTCTGTTGAATATGTGGTAAGAAGACTATAAGTTACATCAATGGAAAACGCTTTGGGACATTGTTGGGCTGTCTTGGCTGAAACGCCTCTTCAGGGTGGCGTGGAGGTCGGGACAGTGGCTCTGGAGTGGCAGACCTGGTGGGGGGTCCCCTCTTTTAAAAGACTGCGTGCCCCGGGAGGTCCTGTTGTGGATACTGTAAAAAATACCAGCCATCTGGTCCTTGTATAACTAAAGTGAGAGCGTAGTCTGTATACTTGGCACAAAGTCACACATGTTTCCAGTGCTTGTTGGCCTCCGTCAGGGTTGCTCCTTGTCACCAATCGTGTTTGTGATTTCTGGCCGCAACAGGCGGGAGGAAAGTTTGGGGACCTCGGAATTGCGTCTCTCTTTGCAGATGATGTGGTTCTGTTGGCTCCTTGATTAACAGATCAATGCATCTGATTGTTGTGGCGAAGAGGAGAAATGAGCCATCAGGACAAAGCTTTCAATCTACCAGAGACTGAGTTTGAGGGTGGCTGCAAGGGCCAAGACTTACAGATAGGTTGATGAGCTTAGAAATCCAGAGGGAGCTCGGAGAAGAGCTACTGCTCCTTCGCATTAAAAGGGGTCAACTGAAGTGATGGGGGCATCTGACCAGGATGCCAAGAGGCCCTGTGGAAGAGCCAGAACACGCTAGAGAGATTATAAATATTTAATCGGACTGGGATTGCAGGAGTTGGGGTTCCCAAGGAAGAGCTTGAACGCTGTGCTTGGCTGAGGGACGTGAGCCTACTCCCCCCACGACCCGGCACTGGATACGCATTTGATGAATTGTGGGGAAAGATATAATTTTTGTTTAGTTCAGTTTACATGTAACAGTGAGTAGTACTCCTGTGAAACAATGTTCTCCTTGGCTTTGGGGGGAGCTTTCTAAAGACTAAAACCTAAACCTGATGATGGGGTTTAAGTACATGGGCATTAACATGCACCAATGGCTTCACAAAAGAAGTTAGTTGCATTGTGGAAAATATAGGATATAAATATAGGATCCAGTGTTTTATTTTGTATTTGTTTCACCTGTAGCCCAATAGTCCCTCTGTTTAACTCTATATTTTTTCCATTTTCCATTTTCTTCACCAAGCAGATGGGTGTTGTGGGTTTTTCTTTGTCACAAAACCAAAACTATAATCAAGTGGATGACACTGACTTCCATATTTTCTTCTCTTATCTTGTATCTCTCTATTCAAATGTCTCCAGCCAGCATGAGTGTCCTGCCATGCAGTTTCCTCCTCCTCCTCCTCTTCCTCTGCCTCCCCGTCGTCACTGAGGCCAAGCGGCAGCCCGGTGAGGGGAAACCTGAAAAACCCCGCCAGCCTCCACCGTCCCCGGAACCAGCCAAGAGAGCGAGAAACCGCTCAGTGCCGGGCTCTGGAGAGCTGACCACCAAGGAGGGCCACAGCTGCATTTGGCAGACGTCTGGTGAAGGCCTGGTCAGCTTGCTGGTGAACTGCAGCACTGAAACACTGGGAGTCCAGCAGAGGTGAGGAAAGCATTATTAGCTCCTAATAGCTCACCTCTAGGATGTGAGCAACATTTCGTCAATGGACAACAAACCTGATAGCATATTACCATAATTCACCTTCATGTCACCTATAAAACTGACAAAAACATAATTTTGAACTAAAGTCATTTTCAGTCTTTTAAAGAATTCAGGAGTTAAAACAGTGAGGATGGCACTCACAACTGATCTTATTATATTAACATAATTCCTGTGGTGATTCCTGCCTCCTAGGGAACATTTGATACATATTTATAATTTATGCAGAACAGCTGAGTCGGACTGAGCTGGACAGTCTGTTCGGGTTTGACGCGAGCAGGAACATAACCTGTGAGGAACATAACGTGTGAGGAACATAACATTTGTGATGTTTAAAGATTCTACCGCTCAGGGCAGTTTTTGTCAGTAACACGTCTGTCAAATTCAGCACTTTGACACCGGAGACCAGGACTCACATCCCATGGTGAGGTTCAGGTTGCACACCTGGTTATGCAGTCCAACGGGGATGGAAACCAAACATCCAGGTAGAAAACAACGCAGTTCCAGATCACCATACAGATAATAGAGGCTTGAACACAAAAGCAGAAAACGACAACAAAGGGACTGTGGCTGGAGAGGAGGGGCAGAGAGACTGTGGCACAGTTGAAGATTAGGAAAAGATGGTGGTTATGGAGTTGAAAAGTTAGTTTTTGTCCATCTGCTATCCATCCTCCATCTCAGTTTGATTTCAGCATAAAGAAACAATGCAAATAAATTTAGTTATTACCATTTTAACCAGTCTTTTCACAGTACAACCGCACACTGTTAATGTTAATGTCCAAACGTTAGACCCTCGACTGACACCGCAAAATAATTATTGTTCGTATAATTTTGTGCCTTAGCATCAATTGTTTGTCATTAAACAAGATCCATTACTTATACAAAACAAAAAAAGAAGCAAAATTTAAAATAACATTAATATTAGAGATGCACTTTCTTGCATATTTTTATTATGCAAGAAAGTGATTACTTTTGTGGTAGTCAAGACAGAGATGTGCTCCATGTTAAGAAACATCTGGCACAAGGTTCTGCATGGTTTGTCTGAAGCCATTTGAACAACACACAAAGTGGAATGTTTCTTTCATCTAGAAATATCAAAAAAGAGAGTTTCAATTCTTTGAAACTTTATGCACTTTCTTGTCTTCCACGTTGTTAGTGTTCTTCACATGTCTCCCACTTTGGCTTTCTCAATTTCTTTTTTGAACCCTTGTTCTCATCCAAACTCTTTTGTTGTCTTTGCTTCACTTCTCCTGTAGGTATTGGTGTCGGTATGCCGGTAAGCCAGACCTCTGCCAGGCCTATGGAGTGAAGTCCAGCCAGTACTGGAAGCAGCTGGTGGGGAAGCTGAAGAAGAGGCAGAACGCCTGCGAAGGAGAGAAAGTCCTGAAGGCCAAAACCTGCAAGAAGGCTCCCGCCGAGGCCCACATGAAGCTCGCCCAACGCAGTGGAGAGGAGGAGAGGAAGGGAGGGAAGAAGAGAGTACCGCCGGCCAGCAAGAGCTCAGACGGAGGGAAGGCAGAGAGGAGGAAGAAGAAGGAGGAGGAAGAGGAGATCAAGACGGAGGATTGGACTGGGTTTGACGAGGAAGGAGTGGTGAACGACATGGATCCTGTGCAGAGTTACTGCAACGAGGGGTGGCACTCCGTCTGCTCGTTCTTTGTCAAGTTCTTTGAGGGTTGATAGGAAATTATTAAGGATTTCTTTCATTATTCTACAGGAAACACCAGGCAGCTTATTTGTAAAAAAAAAAAAATATTTTGATTTTGAGCGTAAAACAGAACAGTTTGTTAATATGAGCTTTTTTATAAATTATGGACGTTGAAGACCTGGCAATCTGAATCATACACACCCATTATATTAAACCTTTCAAAACTAATTAAAAGCAACAATATATTTAAATGTCCCTCCCAGCCATCAGCAGACGGCTGGGAACAGATGAGCAACATTTGAATGGAGGAAAATGAACCATTTTGAGTTTTGAGTTAATTAAGCATACTTAGCTTTTGGATGTGTTACGTCGTGTACACTTTGTTGTAGTTGAGTTGTATAAACTTTCTGACTAACAAAGAAAAATTGTGTTTTGGTGAACAATCAAGCAGTGATAATAGTAGTGATTACTAGTTTATTTCTGTGATGTTTCTAATATGTTCTATACATGTGTTGTAAATGTTCTGTATAAACAATCTGGTTACTATTGGATGTGATTTGTGGCCGTTAGACCCCAGCAGCACTGTTTTTTGAAACATTTTTTAAAGAAATTTTAACATTGTTTTCGGAGTTCTTTAATAAAAACTAAATTCTTTGAATAAACAAATGTTTTTTCATCTCTACCTCATCATTTAGAAACACTCACATTCAACTCAGAGATGCACATTATTACAAATAGATATCATGAAAACCTTTTGGGAATAACAAGGTTTAGTTTTTGTAGTTGGAATCCAAAAGGGCTAGTGTAATATTGGTTTATTACCATTCAGCAACCCCATGGCAATAAGAGCTCTAATCTGATTATATTAATGTGATATTCTTTTAATAAAAAAAGTAAATCATTAGTAATTACCAGAAGAAAAAGCACAAGTTCTGTTTTGTATTAAATTTGTTCCGATTTTGCAATCATGGACATCATCCACAAGCCACATTTCAGATATGTCATTGTTCTTTCTCATAAAGATAAAGTTATGAATAAAGAGCAGTTGTTCAGAGTGACCGATTATTGTTTTTTCCCTTCCTCTCTGACTATATCTCTCTCTATCTCAAATGTATGTATACATCCTTCATCCTTCTTGTTAATTTCCAGTTTATTGATTTATTCCCAGTGACTCAGTATTGCAGTAGTACGAATTGGAGAAAAAACAGCAGGAAGAGGAAAACAATAAATAAATGAAAATTGCTTGGAGGAGTAATAGAGCACCACTGTTGCAGGCCAGTGATCCCTGCAGCTGCACTTTTCTTTCTTAGTTTCTTTTGGCTCTTCCATTGATCTGTGGCGGTATTCTGCTACTGCAAACTGCTCTGTTGTGCTCTGGAGTGAAAAGAAACAGCTTGGGGGGGATTCATGTACTGAACAACTGTAACTTTGAGAAACCCTCCCACCTTCACAGTGGAGTGGGAGGTCAGTGCTGTATGTGTTTCTTTAAACATACAATTACAGACAGCCAGGTGTAGAAGGGTGTATAACGTCTCTTTTTTTAAGTAAAACATTAATTAAGCAAACATGTATGTACTACCACTTGGTATTTAAGGTGTGCATGTCCACTCACCGCAAGGTCTACAGAAGGGCATTCAATATAGAACATCTAACGTTGCAGTAGAATGAGTCCCAAGGACAGAAAAAGAGGAAAGAAGTGAGAATTCGGAAAGCCTGGACAACTTTCAGTTGTTACCATGCCAACAGCCCAAAAGACAGTGTGTGTGCGTGTGTGTGTGTGCGTGTGTGTGTGTGTGTGTGTGTGCGTCTGTGTGTGTGTTGTAGTGGTTTCTGTAGCAATTTGGCAGGATGTATAGCCCAGTGTAGCCTGCAATTTGTTAAAAGGGGTTGCATGACCCTGCGGGCCCAAGTGTGTGTGTGTGTGTGTGTGTGTGTGTGTGTGTGTGTGTGTACTTGTTGAGATATACACACGCACACTCACGGACACACTGGCCCACACAAACTAATCTAAAGAACTTCAGTGTGAACTGGGAGAACTCTGCTCTTCTTGATTAGACCCGGTGATCTTATATTGCTTTGAATGCTGCATCCATTCTTCCATTATAACCGGTTCCTTCCTTCATTTATTGGTCATCCTAACAATACGCTAACTTTATAAAGTTGCAATTCTAAGATTCTAAACATTACCAAATTACAAGACTGCTGTTTAGACTTGTTATAGAACAATCTTCACATCTACATGCAGTTAGAGTCCTCAACTAACCTCAGCTGCATGTCTGTGCATTGAACTGTGGGAGGAAACCCACGCTGACACTGTTGGAAGAGAAACACAAGCAACAAGAACGAGGACCTTCTTTAGTGATATCGCAATATTCCCTTCACATAATACAAAAAGCAACGCTAGCGGGCTGCTTTTGGTTACTTTGTGATTTCGTCCATGAACAGTTGCCAAAGTGCCGTTCAACGTAGGCTAATTACTGCGTCCTTGTATGAAGGAGTCTTTGCTGAATAGATCACAAATGACCACAAACGTGAGGCGTCTTGTTGAGGTGTTTACATCATCTGTGTACTCATCAAACAAGCCAGTGACCTCTGTATGAATGAACTCATCTCTATTCGGGTTCTTATTTGTCACACGTTGGATAAGTCATGTTAAAGTGGAGCGCCACACTCAAAGTATCAGGCTTTGTGCATCCATGCTGAAGTTGAGACTTTCTACGAGGCCGCCCCAATGTTCACGCCAGTGTTTTACATGTAGAAAATCCAAAAGGTCACATAAGAGCAAAATTGGAACACAGTAATCAGGTGGATTGCCTATATTACCAGTTATTACAGGCTTTTCAGAGCCGAGACTCAAAATAACCACATCATAATCACCTCACACCCACTTCACGGCTCCATAGTCGCCTGATTGTCCTTGTGCAACACACACACACACACACACACACACACACACACACACACACACACACACACACACGCACACACACAGCAGGGAGCAGCATGGGTCAAATCCTCCATAGATTCGGACACTGAGACCCCCCATGTTGGACGCTGGCTGTCTGCCCGTGAGGACTCGGGCACAGTGTGGGTTTGGCAGCTCTCTGCCTCGCCTCAGCTCAGCTTTTATTCCTCAGCTTTTCTCTACCATCTTCATTTTCCCTCTCCCCCTTTGGTCATTGTGGGCACTCACCAACATGCACACACTGACTGTCACACAAATCCAAGGTTCTGCTGAGCCACAGATGAAGGCACCAAACCTTTGTGGGAAGCAGCATTCTCCATAATCTCCCAAGACACTTCAAGACACAACTTTGTAGTCTAACAGTCATAATTGATAATTGATAACTGGATCTTTTTTTTACGTTGCACACTGGATTTGAACAAGCAACCTCTCTGCCACCAAACATTCTTCAGCTTGACAATCGAGTCAGCTGCTAAGATTTTTTTCGTAAAATAAACAATTCTGACCCTTTACATGATCTACATCTACAACAACATGAACTCACTTTAGTAGCGATAACTCAATGTTGAAGATACTGTAATTTTTTTGCTGCTGTGCATAAAAAGCAACAGCAGTGCCTGTAACTGATGGTTGACTACAAGTGATTCACATACGATAAACCCCCTAGGGGTCTGGACCTCTTTTTTCCTGTGTTTGAGTCGTCGTAGGAACCCCAAATGAATTCCAATACTTGTGTTTATTGTATGTTTTTATTCAACAAAAGAAATCACTTTTAAAAGATATTTTGATCATAACTGTAACGTCCAGCATGAGTATGAGCAAGGTGTATCAAAAAGGAGTCCTCGAGAGTTCCCCAGTTTAAAAAAAAGTATTGTTCAGTGCCGTAACAACAACCCACAGACTAATAGTGCACCTTTTTAGAAAGATTAAGATCTAAAGCATCGACATCTGCAACAATAAACACAATACAGGAAATCATTGGCATGTTAGGAAACATATTCAGTCAAAAAAGCCTGTTTTTTTGGTTCAAAAATGGAAAAATTGCCCACTTTGTGCCAAGACACACACACACACACACACACACACACACACACACACACACACACACACACACACACACACACACACACACAATGCAAGCCAAGCAGCATCCGAAACAATCACACACGTCTCTAAAAGAAGTAAAAAGTAAACGTTGAAATTCATCCAATGGGATGAGAGTTTCAAGTTTTTAATTATTTTGGGAATCATTCCATTGACTTGGTTAACAAAGTATGTTCATATACCCAGCATCAAGTACAATATGTTTTTATTAACTCAATAAAGAGAGTTTAACAGCAATTATGTAAATATCTCACTGAATATGTCAATGTAAAATTGATAAATTATGTATCAGAGGACAGACATCTGCATTTTTTCTTTCCAGCTTAACACAACAGCAGATGATGAATGCTGTGATCAGCTTCCTGTTTGATTGGAAAGACTAAACCCTGCAGACTCTTCTGTGGCTCATGGTTGTCCAACCCTGGTTTCAATTCCCTGAGTTTTCTCTCTCTGCTGCTCTCTGCTGGAAAAGGGTTATAATTGCAATTCAATAAATCCAGAATAAAACATTATTATTCATGACAAATAAATGAAGAATGTCCTGCCTCAGTACACACTATTGTTATGTAATACCAAACAGATTGATTCCAGCACAATAAGATAATATCTGACCCATTGCGTGTTTGCTGTGGATATTCTTGCATATTTAATTCGCAAAAAAATATGAATGTCATTAACAAACAATAAGTAAATCTCAAATGATGTTATTGAACTTTTTGTCAGAATTAAACATTTTTGCACAGCAATAGACACTTTGCCATTTGAGACCTGCCACCAGAGGTCCCCGCTGGATCACTGCAGTAAAAACACACACAGAGAATGAGTGAGTAAGAGAGTGAGTCCTCATGGAGGTTCACCAGTGTGTATGAAATATAAAGACTTGAATGGCAAATTATTTACGTGGACGACTAGTGAGGGACAGAAATAGAGATCAGCTGTAAATGTCCTGCAGTCACAGAAGGCTGACTGTAAGAAAATAAATACTATCACACATTAAGAGGAGCACCAATTTATGTATTTTATTCACAGGAAACAAGGTATCATATTTAATGTACAGCTTTTAAACATTTACTTTCTAAAATGTTGAGAATGTGACTGGTTTCCCCCCCATATTAATTACCTTACTGTCTTACTGCTGACTAATGGTTTTGACCTGTGACAGCTGATAGCAGCATGCGGGTCCAAAAACTGAAACGTGGGCATTTTACCCAGCTGCTGCTTCTTACACGATTTCTTCACTCTCAGGTTGAAAGCACATGCCTCCTGGCCTCATTCTCGTCGTGCATGGTGCGATAAAGAAGTTTAGCATGTCTGGCTACTCATTATCACCCCCACCCCTCTGTCCAATCGTACCATTACACTGTCTGAGCAGGAGCATGGAGTCATGTCTTGCACTGTAATATCAATAGTGGAAGAAATTACAAGATTAAGAAGAATCATACAATGCATGTCATGCTCACAGCAATATTGGATTGAAATTGGTATATTTAATATGTGTTTAGTGACCGACTTACATCAAAAAGCTTAAACAAAACAGGAGTTGGATGTAATTCATGAAAACAACTAAAACTTTTAATTAAACAGATAGACTACCAAAATAATATTGCAAAGTATAATAAGCATACTTTTGTGTTTTGGATGAAACTATGTACTTTGCAGCTTGAATGCAATGTATTTATGGTCATGTTTCTGTGTTTACACACTAAACACGAGTGCGCTGTATGTCTGCAGGGCCATAGTTGCTTATTGTGATGAGAAGAAAATACACCTGACATGGAAAATCATTTTACAGTCTTTTATTTCAAGAGACACTTGAGACAAAGGACAATCACTACCTTTGTGATCAAGGCCTTCATGTGTAAGTTCATGCCGTCACCGGTCTAACTACTTTATATAATAGCCAGCTCACTAATGCATCAAATGTTAGGAGGAGTTAAATCACCGGTTACTACAGTTTAAAAAAATAATTTTTAAATGTCCCTGTGAAATGCTATTTATTTAGCGCGCAACATGTTTGGCAACTATTGAATGTCACCATGCTGATGCCAGGTGTTGACATGCTCGCTGGTAGCACGCTAATCATTTTAGCATGCAGTAAGGTTTTGCACACAGTACTAGCATTATACACAAGAGGGTTATTCACTGACGTATTTCAGAATAGAACAAAACATACAAATGATTTAGGCTTGTGTCAACCACAAACTTATGTCACAAACTTTAATCACGCTTTTCTAGTGCTAAATAGTGTGTAGTTATTATAAAGTGCCACCAATGTTCTTAGTGTCTCAGAGAATGTGTCTGGGCCTCCTCAACAAGAGGGTTAGGATGCTATATATCACACTCCATACGACTCCAGACTAACTCGTTGACCTTGTTTTGTCCTCTTTGGACTGAAGCGACCCCCGGGTAGTTGAGTCTCACGCTGCTGTCAGAATATTTACACATGCTACAACATGAGTCAAACATCAGTCAGATAACTGTCCACAGACGCCTGATTATTTCAAGACCAGCTGAGCCTGAACACACACTGTGTGAGTGTATATTTGTTAATGCAGCTCACATAAGGACAAGACAAGGTTTTCAGCCCGTATATAGATGGACGTTGTATAATAAACACTGCCTGTCTGTCACATTGTGTGCTGTGCGGTTTCAATGTGCATGTGTGGGTAGGGCTGACCTCATTTCCCCACAATGCCCGGGTGTGCCAGTGTGCAGGGTTAAAGTGTGATACACACCTTAGCATGCTGAAACTGCGTGACTGATAGGGGACATTTTGACTTTTAACTTTATTGACTGTGCTAACGCAAAAAAGCAAACAAGCAATTTAAAAACACTCTCCTCCAATGAACTCTTGGACGTTGGAAGGCCTACCTGCTTCAGACAGAGCACATGGAGAGGAACCGGCTTGTCCTCAATGCTCCGCTGCGGGTCACCTGACCGTAGAGTCAATGGTGACCTGAATAACCTGTTAATCAAGCCATGCACAGGGCCTCAGGTTGCACACCTGATCCTGACACAGTAAGATTGTTGACAATGTTGTTTTGTGAACTGAAAAAAGGTGAAAGGGTTTTAGTTTGAGGTCGAAAACACTGACAACTTCCAAACCAGACAACGCTGTGGTCACTATTTAATCACAAGGTAGCCCCGCCCTGATGAATTTTGTTGTATATTTTACTCTAAATAGGAATATTATTTATGAAATGGACATCATGCATCAGGGTTAGGGTTACCCCATACACTCCTGAGAAATATAACTGACATGCACAAAACCTGCTCACAAACCATTTTTTACAATTAAGAAATCCACTGTGATGCATCCTTATTGCAATCTCTCCACAGTTGGAGTCTCACAGAACCTCTGGCAGAGCTCTCCTTTCTAATATCACATTTCTCATGTAGCCTGCAATTATGAATTACTCTGCCATTGTTAAAAAGCTGATGTCTCTGTGTCATATTGTATTGTGCTGTACATAATTCAGATTCTCTCTACATGTGCAATTATCACGATAGCTGTATCTATATTTGACATAATTTGTTTGTTTGTGTGTTTTATTCAGTCAATCATTCCAATACAATACAATATTCTATATAATATACAAAACAGAAAGACTGAAAAGGTATAGGTAGAAGCAAAAATGCTAATATATTCTCATCCTAAATTATTAAATCTTCATTATAGATACATTTCATAATCATGACAGAAGCAGGCGTGTGAGGAGGACTCCTGGGTGATGCTTCTCATGCTTCTCTGCATGGTTGGTATGGGCGGGACCGATCACACCTTGATGATTCTTTTGACTTAATTATGTATGATGTCTTCAGCCTTTGTTGCTATTGATCTTCACTTCTCATGTTTATGCCAACACGCTCACCTCCCAGCAGCAGCATGAGAACTATTTCAGAGACATGGCTTTTGTTCTGCTTTTCCTTGCAAAAGAATAAAACTAAAATATTTATCAAGTAACTCTTATAACTTATAACTCTTAAGCAGCAATGATTGGAAGTTGGTTATAAGCATTTAGGTGCTTGTTTTATATTTAAATGACAAGAAGCAAAACTCTCTCTTTAAAATATTCGTGGTCATTGCTACATACTGATGCTTGGTTGAGGTTTCTAAATCTACTTTCAGAAACATTTGGTGAAGACGTGTTTACACATGATTTGTACCTATTTTAATATTTTTAAATGGATTGAAAAGGATTGACTTGACACAACATTTCTTTAAAAAGTTCTGATCAGTGAAGTGTGTAAATTGGCCAAATGATTTCTGACTTGTTTTCGCAAAACAGGGTTTCGAGAGAAATTGGAAGAATTCCGAAACATTTGACTTCCAGTGAAAGTCAAAGGGAAGGGTGCCTATATCAAATTCCTTTCCCCCTAAATGCAATCCTCAAGGCTTTAAAAAACAAACGTCTAAAGTTAGATTCAGGATTAAGTTCCCTTGAAGCAATAGCTGGGGGCACATCATTTGGCTAATCGCTGCACCAATGTCTTCAAGGCCTTATGAATAGATGTGTGTTGGGCAGCGTCCCAGATTCTTTGCGGGATCTACTTTCAACTGAATCTGAGGAGCCAGATAATCATCTCTAGAGTTCATCAAATATTAGAGAAAATAATTAATCTACAGTATGTAGCTACATGCAGGATCATGGCAAAAACGCCGACAAATATGTAGCCCCATACAAACATTAAGACAACAAAAAAGGTGTTTCGTCTGCAATTTATTGCAGCAATAAAAGCATAAAATTGATAATGAGTTTATTGTCTGAAAGTCCAATTTGAATAATGCTCAACCAATTCAGTTTTATCCAGACGGCAACCTCAAGTTCTGACGAGTGAAGCCAATGCTGAAGTATCTCAAACGTGCATTCTCTCTACTGGCCAGCAGGGGTCGACTCCTCTGGTTGTAAAAAGTAGTCCGATTGTATAGAAGTCTATGAGAAAATGACTTTACTTTAATCATTACCTCAGTAAACATGGAAAACATGAGTTTATGGTCTCAATCATTCGTTTCAAGTTTTCTTCAAAGCAACATGACACTCAACCGCAGATCAAATATGGTAACTTCCATTCGCTTAAAAAATCCAAGATGGCGACGGCCGTAATCCAAGATGGCGACGGCCGTAATCCAAAATGGCGACGGGCGTAAAGCAAGATGGCGACGGCCAAATCGTCGAACAGAAGGCGTCACGATGACTCCGTTCACTTCTCATATACAGTCTATGGTTTCAGCTTCATATATATATATATATATATATATATATATATATATATATATATATATATATATATATATATATATATATATATATACATATATATATATATACGTACATATATATATATATATATATATATATATATATATGTGAAGCTGTATATATATGTGATATGTGATATATATATGTGAAGCTGAAACCATAGACGTACATATATATATATATATATATATATATATATATATGTACGTATATATATATATATATATATGTATATATATATATATATATATATATATATATATATAATATATATATATATATATATATATATTTAGGTATCTGCATGTTATTGCTTCAAGAAGCTGTCTTTCTGGTGAAATGAATCCAAAGGTTTTACCATTACTATTTCTGCCGGGGCTAAGGGTGAGCCAATCAATGTAATAATGCAACCGATAAGAAGTCTCGTTTGAGGATCAATAGTAACGTCAATAGGATCAATCGATACCAAAACAAGGGATCCGTCTCTCATAAGATTTCATTCTTGGCACGTGGATGCACTAAGAACTCTTCTTCTTTGATGCTGGTGTGTGCATGTGCACAACAATCATGATGTTAGTTGAAACATTCAAAAGTTGCCTTAACGTGCCTGTAATTATTAAATGATCATTAAGAAATAAAATCGAATGTCTCGGGAAGAGATATTTTGTCTGATCTGCCAGCACACATTCTTCTTGACCCCTGCACAGAGTTAACCAGATAAGAAAGTTGGCATATGCTCTTATCAATGTTTGGTTAATTTATCAATAGTTTGCTCTACGATACTTTTTAAGTAATAAAGCAGCTTTTCTTGCTTCTCACTCCCCTCGGCCTGTGGCCTTCACATCCAGGCCATCAAGAAAGCAAATGGTAGGCGTTCAATATTTCCATCTTTTAAAGAAAGCCTCACCAAGAAAGCACCGTGTTCAGTGGGTTATGAACACAGAACAACACCAACATGACTGAAAACTCAATCCCAGCCATCTCTGTTAATTGATGAACACCATGTTCTATCAACTGCACTGAACAGAGATTTTGAAACTCAAACTCCAGATTTAGAAACTAGAATATGAGAAGAAGGTATTGCAGGTATTTCTTTTGGGCATGATTGACATATGATTTGTTTTCTCTTTGCCCCAGCATAGAAAGACATGTATTAATAAGCTAAATGTTCCAAGTTTTTTTTCATGTGTACAACACTTACAGAGAAGCAATACATCTTGCTGAACTAAATCTCTTGGGGAGGACATTGGCAGGACAGTTTGTTACCGACCTTAACAGGCCTGCAGTAATGTTGATGCCAAGTTGATTAGTGAAAGGGTGGCTCTTTAAAAAAAAATTTCTTACAGCCGACCATTCTCAACTAGCCATGGAGCACAATTTCTAGAAACGGGGGAAAAGAGAACCACCTTCGTGGCACGGAAAACTCCGTTTTTAAGCTCAACGTACCTACAGCTAATATCCATATTTTAGGTTATGTTCTTCTATCTATTTCGATCTATTTGAATCACAAAGGGCATTATGAAAATCATTGTTGATTACATTTGTATGCAGATGGCACTATATTATATGAAAATGAAGACACAATTGAACAATACTTTGCAGAATAATTCTGACATATGAACATTACTTAGCTTAAAACTGTTTTTTTTAGGAAAAGGACTATATCTTAGGTTTCAAAATGAATGGAAGGTACACAGGATTTTTGGTTTCTTGTTCAAATATGGAAGTAAAATGCAACATATCAAGCTTTTAAAGTAAATGTGTGCAGCTAGACAGCTTTTAGCCTGTTTTGTCTTTTTCAAATAAAGCCTCTGAATTAATTGTGTTCTGAGAAGACTGCAAATCATTTTAAATGTAATCTGTTGATCCTATCAATTTCTTAACTAATACAGTTAGATCTTGACCGTTGGCTGGATCTCCATTAGTATCCTTGACCCGAATGAATGAAGATGACATTTAAAACCCTTGTGTTGTCTTGGGGTCAAAATGACCCACGTACGAGTATATGTACATGTTGAAGGGTCATTTTGACCCCAAGACAACACAAGGGTAAAAAAACGCATGGAAGGAATCGTAGCTATTTTTATTCTGGCTATCATACAGGTATGCTTGATATTAGACTTTGCTCTGCTGGACCCAGGTATGTTGAAATAGAGCAACCTTCATGCTGTCAACATCTCATGAGAAATCTCAATCATGCAACAGCTGTCAGCCAATCGCGGCGTATGATAGCCTCTCCTGAGCCTCTTTTGTCTGCAGGACATCAAGTAATTGCTACGTGAACAATAACGTGCCAATTGGCAGCCCATCTCACACAAGGGCCACAAGCCTAGTCACACAAAGTGAAAGGCAAAAATGATAAGACAAAGTTAACAGCAAACATTACAAAAAGAATACAGCATTTCAAATGTTCAACAGTAGAGAAGTATTACCAGTAAATGTTATGCAATAACAGTACTAGTAGTACTCATTAAGCAAATTAAATCACAATATGGTCACATACAGTATATATATATATATATATATATATATATATATATATATATATATATATATATATATATATATATATATATATATATGTATATATTTATATACATATATATACACACTCAATTTTAGGATTAATGATTGACTTTACGCAATACTGCTGTTGCATAACATTTACTGATACTACTTATCTACTAAACTAACTAACTAAATGCTGTGTTATGAATACATGAATATACAAATTACTTCATTGCACCCAGTCCATGTTTGTGTTTCTGATTTAGCAATATGTACACATGCAGTACTGGTGAGCCAGTAAAGGTCACTGCATTTGAATTGCAAAATAAAAGAAGAGAGATTAAATCAAATGTGAAAAGCTACAAAGAAGAGCACAAAACAGCACCAAATGATGCTTACCGGCTTATACAACATAGCCATTGGTAATTTTTGATTTTAGATTTGTTATTATAATCAATATCAACGATGTCCTTGACGACACAGTAGTCTGGCTGTTTACTTGCCTTTTGCCCATGCTGGAACTCATGCCATGTGTGATCTCTGCTAAAATAAATGTGTGTAGAATAGTGGTAAAAAATTACTCCTTTAATGAAGTGATTGGTGCATTAATCGGAACTGGATGGTTGAAGGCATGCATGGAGAGATGAATGTGCTATCATTATCGTTTATTATAAAGAATCACAATCAGCATCTTTCCTTCTTGATTTGAGATGATTCCCTTTTTCTACATTTCAACATTTTGCAACACTGCCTCTGATAAACAGCCACAACCACAAAACTGCAACAAACTGTGAGGTAACGCATGTGTGTGTGTGTGTGTGTGTGTGTGTGTGTGTGTGTGTGTGTGTGTGTGTGTGTGTGTGTGTGTGTGTGTGTGTGTGTGTGAGAGGTATCTTAAGAGTTTAATAGTTATTGTAATTATTAATAATAATTCATTTAAATAATTCATTTAAAGGTAACCAATTTGAACATCTGTTGCGTGTGTGAGTGTTATCATTACTTTAACATCCCAAACTATTAACTTTGACAGGATCACATGAACACTGCATGACAGTAAGCGCTCAATGAGAGTAAACAGTCAATATTGAAATCCCACAGTGGTTTCACCACTAAAATCAATAACATCTGCTAATGGAGAAAAAAAAGACACTGGCAACTATCATATTACACGTAAAATAACTTTGATGACAACTGTAAAGTCGCTTTATAAACCATGTTTATGAACAATATATATGCATTCTTCTTATAAACCTGTTATCACCTGTTATTGAAAGGTTGTTAACCTTGTTTTTTTTCCATTTTTATTCATTGTTGAGTTTACTTGGTTGTAAATGCTGCTATATAGAGAAATATGTTTTCTGACGCAATCCTGAGGTCACGTTGAGATTGATTTTATTAACCCGAAGACAACCAGACAAGTCTGTTGTCTTTATGGTCATGCAAAAGAGGCATGTTTGATACTTTGAGTCTAAAGTCTCTCTTTAGATAATCCAGAGGCACACTCCGCAGATGTGGAGGTTTGCAAAGATCAGAAAGAAGCCTATATCTGGCTCTGAAATCAAACAGTTTTTAGTTAAAGAAAGAAACAAAATCAGGGACAGAAACGGATCAAACAGAGGTTGGACCTACCTGTAGACATTTATTATTAGGGTAGTTAGCATGAGCACAGATGGCAACAGAGTCTGCCCCTCAGTTTTTTCTTTTTTTGTCTTGAAGCAGCACAGCCTCTAGGAGGCACAAACGTGGCGTTTACGCTCAGCCCTGTTACTAAATGATCAAAGAACTCAAAGTGATTAGGATGACATAAGATTTAACGCAGTGAAATCAATTTAATTTTACCCATTTCTGTAACTTTTGATAAAACACTCCTGACTGGCCTCTGTTCCCCAAATAAAGTCAGCAGTGTTCCGTTTGATGTTTTTGAGGATAATGTTTAACCAACCACAAAAAAAATCAATGAAGCTTTTAAAAATAGCATCTCTGTCAACAACATCGAAGTCAAACCAACCTTGACCAAGAGGTGAAATCCAAAACTGTCACGTTTTACTTCTTAAATATAAAGGTTTGAATGAATATATATATATGTTGTACTGAACATACTGTGTTTTAATGTTAGAAAAAGTGCTTTCTCTTGTATTTTGGTCTGATCTGCTTTGACACCAAGACTGGGGAAGAAAAGCCTGTTAGTTCACACTGACATTATTCATTTTTTAAAATGATATCTAATATATTAAATGCAAAAACTGATTTGTTTCAGAAAGTAGGTCAATCGTCTTTTTCATGCGTCACACTTTGCTTTCAACAAAGTCACGGAGACAGAAAAAATCCTGCTGTGGAATGGAGTATCCCAGTCATGAAGAGCCAGAGGGTTTATGCAGCGCTCTCTGCAGTGAAGGTCATCTCCAACACCAGCAGGGGTCCATCATGTTTCTCAAATAGCAGCTGAGGCAACAGCCCGAGGCATCCCAACTATGAGGCCCATGCGGGCGACACTCCCCTATCAGCTGGACAGCAGCCAGGCCAAGTTTCTGCTGATTGGTTGGCGAGAAAATCCACTACCCTCTCATTGGTTGTTGGAAGAACCATATGACAGCATATGCAAATTGTCTCTATGTGGCAGTTGAAATCCCTGAGTGCTGAGCAACCCCCACACTGTGAGGCAGAAAGAGCAAGAGTGAGGCGGAAGAGAAGGAGGCGTGACGACAGTATGAGATTTTAAGAAACGCTGTTACCAGTCTCAGGGACAGAAAACTTTTTTTTTAAAAGCGCCTTTCTCCTTGGAACTGTTTATTTCGTTAATTCATGAGTGCTGCAAGGTAAGGATCAGAAAACATTTGGTTTTGGCTTTGCAAAAGTGACGCATGTCATGCTGAAAAACATCGAGACGATTGAACACCTTTTGAAAGTTTCTTGTGTGATTACATGATTTAGATCCCGAGATGTCTACTTTCGATTTGAGCTGCATAGTATAAATAAGCAGTATTTGTAAAACGGGGACTTTTCACAGAAACAGACATTGCAAAGTTTTGGCATTTTGCCGATTGCAGAAGTGACAAGTTACATCAAAGCAGAACCTTTGGTTTGAGTCAGAAAAGTAAAGTTCTAATCTCTGTCTCTTTCTATATCCCTCAAATTACCACCTCTCTCCCTCCCTCCCTCTCTCACCACTTCACCTCTTCTCTTCCCCTCTCCCTCCCTTAGTTTGCTCAGGTCGTTCAGTCCATCTGCAATGCCTGGCCCAGTAATGCCTATGGATGTCGCTATGAGATTTTACATCAGCCAGTCTCCGCCTCCTCTCCGAGGTTTCCTCAGCTCCTACGAGGAGCTGCAGAGGAACAGGAACCGTGTTAACCAGTCCACCGCCTTCAGCCACAGCCAGAAGCTCTACAAACCACTGCGGCCATGTCTCAGCAACCCGCCGAAAGCTGTGGACGATGGCGGCTGCGTCGACTGGAACAACAGCAAGGCCAGCAAGAAGAAGGTGGTGTTCGCAGACACGAAGGGCATGTCACTCACCGCCATCCACGTCTTCTCCAAGTTTGATGATGAGCCATATCAAAGTAAGCGTTGTAGGGGAATCGGCGAGGATCTGCAGTTTGACATGATAGACCTGGAAGCAGCCACAAGAGATCTTAAGATCAGCCCAGTGCGCAACCTGGCACTGGACTTTAAACAGCCCTCGGCCGACTACTTGGATTTCCGAAACCGCCTGATTCATAACTCCGTCTGTTTGGAGAACTGCTCGCTGCAGGAGCGCTCGTTGACCGGCACCATCAAGGTCCGGAACTTGGGGTTTGAGAAGTCAGTGCAGTTGCGCGCCACATTCGACTCGTGGGACAGCTTCACCGACATTGAATGCATCTTTATGAACAACATCTACAGCTGCCAGGATACTGACACCTTTGCATTTGTCCTGGAACTGCCTGTCCACGTCCCACCGGAGAAGCACGTCGAGTTCTGCATCTGCTTCCAAGCCCAGGGTCAGACCTTCTGGGACAATAACGACGGCAAGAACTACGTTCTCAAGCACGGCGGCTGTAACGGAGAGGACTTGAACATTCACATGCCCTCAACTTCTGTTGAGCAGAGGAAGGCACCAGAGCACAAACAAGGGGGTGTGAAGGTACTGGAGATGGAATTTGATCAGTTTGGAAGCCCCCGCATGTCCAGTGGTATCTTTCCTGGCTGGCAGAGCTGGGGCCAGATTGAAAACGCCGTGCCTTATTGGTGAAAGAAGAAATGTCATTGGAAACCAGCTGTGCATAGACTGGCTCTCAGCCAGGAATGAAACTGAAGCAAACAACCTCTGCTTTTTAAGCAGTGGCAGTGTACAAACCAGTCAGAAACCTAACTGTAATGTGCTCAACTGACCTGCTCCCTGCTGTAACATGGTCATGTGGCCTGGGAGACCTAATGAAATGTGGATAGAGGACAAATAAATGGGGAAAAGTTGTAATTTTTCACATACTGCTCGTTTGTAAAATATAAACGTGCCTTCTCAGAGTGCCTGCCCACTAAAATACAGACAATTTGTACAGCCCACTAAAAATGTTAAGCTCCTTCTGAGGGCCTGATGTAATGGTTAAATATGCACTGATTGCGATGTCCCTCTCAATGTGATGTCTGTGAAGTGAAGACGTGGAAAATGGAGCTGATTAAGTCCTTCATATTGAAGGGAAAGTACAGGGAGTGCATGGCAATAAAATGCTTCTCTACTGAAAGAAACACGATTGATTCATTTCTAATGAAAAATGCACACTAAACTTTTGCACCTCCATAGGAAAAAACAATAATATATGATTCAAAAGGCCGTAATTATTTTAATTTTGAGTCATGCAACCCTTATTTTCCCTCCATGTTAATTGCACATGTCGTGTTTGAAAGATGTATTATTGAGGTTTGTTGAGGAACTGAGTCAGAAGAGAGACTGTGCACGTGATTGGTTGTCTCGAACAAGGAAGACGTTTGGAATTGTTGGTGGTTCAAGTATGTCAAGAAAGAAAATGATTGAAGATGATTGTGTATATTTGCCTGGTTGAAGAAGTGCAATTATGAGAGGAGTGTACAGTATGTGTGGCTGGAGGTGAGATTTCTCTTTTTTGAAACAATTTATTTTTTCTCAACATGAGGAAAGGTCTTTTCCCCAGCATTTTGTTTCACTTGAAGGTGTGTGTGATGGATTTCCCTTGCAGAAATAAATTTTTATATTTGTGCGAAAAATTCACGACTCACGAAACTTTTGTTATGAACGTTTTGGTAGTTTTTTTGCTCAGTATGATGATCAAGATAAGCCTACCAGGTGTTCAATGGGAGTGTTTTAACTTGTAATAACATTTAATATAATAATGTAATAATGATTTAGAAATAAAAGTCGAACGAATAATCATTTTCTTATTCTTTTTCTCTATTTCTATCAGCTCTTTACAAATTTTTACAAGTGTCCTTTTCTTATTTCTACAATGCTTTCCTGATGTGCATATAATGAACACATCAAAGTACAATTAGTGCTCCAGACATCAAACAGGTATATCCAGTACAACTATTCAACACATGACAGTTTTTTTTTACAGTCACAGACATAACAACAATGCCAACAAATGTACTCATGTATTGCAACCTGTTAGAGGATTAATTACATAAGTGATGTTTGTACAAACATACTGTAGGAGCAAACTACATATACACTTTAGTCTTGTGTATTTTACGCATACCTAATCAGAGAGTGGGGCCTTTATTTACCTGAGCAACGGGGTGAGAGGACTTCATTTATAAATGTATTTTTTGTCTGTAATATTGTAAATATATGCATCTATTTGTCAAGTGGATTTACTGTTGCTCTCCTAAGTGTAGTACAACAATAAACACACCCTTTATCCACATTAAACGCCTTACAGCTGTTAAGGGAGGAAGTGCAATGCATTAGCTTTCCCGGGAGAGTTTTTATTTTGACAGCCACTATTAGGTACCTGCGTTATTTGTATTTGTCCAAATTATACTAAATACTCAAAGGTTAAAAGAAGTCACCTACAAATGAAACCAGACAAAACCGTGTGACCGATCATCAGCTGGTCAGTTTAAACCTACAGTACATGATGAATTCCTGCACGCAAGATCCACCAATACAACCAGTAACACATTTCCCTATAATTTGCATGATATCCTTAAATTAATCAGTAAACCTCAGACTCTAGACTCCATGAAAAACACACTTTAACATTAAAAACATTGCAAAACCCTTTATTTATTGTATATTTGGAATGAGGATGAAAGCAGAAAAAAGCCTCAATTGCTTGCAGCAGTCTCTTCCCTCTGACTCTTTTCAATTGTCCATGCTGCTGTCCATGGACTCAAAGTCAGCCAGAATAACGCTCACTCCCTTCCTTTGGCATGCACAAAGGAAAGGCCTCAGGGGGAACCAGGATGACTCTCTTAAGCTTGAAAGTGCCTGCTTTATTAGTTTTAACTACAGGCTTAACTTTGCTTTTCTGGGTATTATTTTATCTTTTACAAAAGGCATATACAATAAAGCGGCTAAGAGTACCATGACATAACATTTGAATGGCTCATAGTGGTATTTTACCAAGTTACCATGTCAATAGCTGGAACTGATGACGGATGATAATGTCTATGCAGAAAGATCTATAATATACAATATATACTCAAGTTTTGAGCCTTGACTTCAGTTTTGATGATGTTTCTAAAAGAATCACTGCGGTGTAAAGCATACTGTGGATGCATTACTTATTTTTTTGTTTTATAACAGTTTGTTGGATCTTCAGAGGGGAGTCGGACATCCAGTTCTTACTGTCGGGTTTATTGTGGAAGATGGAAAAGCTGATCCAATATCAGCTTCAAAAGGCGGCGTCATCGTGAACTGAACTAGCCTTCAGGCTGTAGCTCATCTCCAACTGCTGGCTGATACATTCCGTTAATATTTGTAATTTCCTGATGAATTACCGTCACCGGCCGCTTTCTCTCCAAACTTCCATCTTTCTGTTTTTCATTCCCTCTGCATACGTACGTAGCATTCGCCGCCTTTAGAGGCGTGACCTACTCTCATTTCCTTTTCTCTGTTTTGTCTTCCTGTTTACATTCCTTGAGTGATTTCAAAAGTCATTTTACCTATAATGCCCTACCCACAGCCAAGAAATGTGCAACTGGAGCTACATGTAGCTCACAGTCGCACCACAGTCCAACAATAGTGTAGGCCAGGCTGCGTGCACAGAATGACTGGACCCAAATGATGCAATGAGGATGAAAAGAGACCGAAACCTCTCATGCAGTGATAGTAATGTCACAAAAACAAAGCCAAGTCTGTGAGGTGTAAACAGGTTACTCAAAGTCATACTCAAGACCTGATGAAATAATAGGAGTACAATACGGATCAGTAAATGGGTGAAATAGGCCATCACAAAAGGTTTTCCAGAACAAAATAATGAAATAAATGCAAAAGCAAAATGTGGAAAAATATTTTATTTTTACTGGGCAAGACTCAGAGAGGAGTTTTGGAGGTTTAGAGTCTGTGAAAACACAAACACATATTTTTGACCCTTGCAGTGATTGGTCAGTAACCTAAAAGATGGAATGTAAAATGTGCACAGAATAGGATCATTTTGTGTGTGCCTCTGCGTGGAAGAGCCAAAAGAATTTGGCTTAAAAAATGTGAAGTGGAAAAAAAAACTCTCAGAGAACCAATGCTAATTATAGCTAATCTGCTTAGATAAGACCGGCAAGCACTTCATTTCCAGCAAGAGGGGACTAGCATGTCTGAATGGTTCTCCAACAATGTTAAAAGGGTAAAGTTTTTATTTCATCAAAAAAGGAAAATAACACAGTTTGTTTAGTTTATGGTCCTCCCGGCGAGTTACTTGTGAAACTAATAGTAAAAAAAGTGCTACAGAGTGCACACTTCCAATAACCGAAGTTCAGTTTGTTGAAATTAGAGGCAAAATAAATGGTCGCTAATAAGGTATCAGATATAGAACAAATAGCCCATCAAATTCACAAAAGGATTTCACATAATGTGCAACAGCGTGACGTCCTGTCTCAGATTCACAAAAGATATTTCACGAATGATAATAGTGCGCAAACACACCCTGGAAGTTTTGCATCTGAGTGCAAATTGCCTTTTTCTTCTGAGGCCGGGTTGGGCAATATAGGTCATGTAGAATTCACCTTTTCACCTTTTCTCCTTTGCACAGGTTACGAGTACAATAGCTGTCTTAACTCTGGCTGAATAAACAGGTTGACCCAGGTGAGTATAAACATGTATACATAATTACTGGTGTGTTACTGGGAAAACAAGGCTCAGCAGAGACACTACGTGCAGGTTGGCATGAACACACCGCATCACACTGGTGGGACGTTCCCGCCTCCAAAAACACAGAAAACACTCCTCTTATGAAAAAAAGGAAAAGAAAACTAGGTGATCCGGTGGATGTTGTGTACATGTACCTGTTTGTTTTGACAGAAGATAAAAAAAGTATCTGAAAAATGTATTTAATTTAATCTGATTGTCAAAATGTTTCATGACTTTATCAAGACACAAAATAATTTTCATTCAGTTTCAGGTGTTTTATTTCACTTTTGTTAACTATTTTTTTAAAGGACCGGCTTTTAGAAATGAGTGGTTGAGACTACAATTAGTGAATCAAACACACACACACACACACACACACACACACACACACACACACACACACACATACACACACACACACACACACTATATATATATATATATATATATATATATATATATATATATATATATATATATATATATATATATATATATATAGGTTATATATATATATATATATATATATATATATATATATATATATATATATATATATATATATATATATATATACATATATATATATATATATATATATATCATATTGGGCAAATAGGAGTTAATCATTGTGTATTGTTCACAACAACTTCAGTTATAAAAATATCTAACACAACATTAGGTGATAACATATGTATTATTGTGGATTAAGGGGCAATCATTTTGGCCCGTGATCACAGAATGATGAAACAAATTCAACAGGTTAACATTTGTACTAACAAGAAGATAAACGTGTGTGTCTGTTTGTTTATTTGTGTGTGTTTGATTTGGACTGAACTACCTTCATGCCCTTTTTGACACTGTGTGTGTGTATGTGTGTGTGTGTGTGTGTGTGTGTGTGTGTGTGTGTGTGTGTGTGTGTGTGTGTGTGTGTGTGTGTGTATAAAGTGTCTGCATGTCTCAGTTGAAGGTTATTTGGACTTCTCTTTCTCTGGCAAGTGACCCGATAGATAAGCAATCAGTCGGGACAGAAGGTTTATTATTTTAGAGTGTGTTTATGTGTGCCAGTGTGTTTGATTAGTTTCATTGAATGTCCTGTATCGATCCTGAGGGGGTCCATCGGGAGTCAAAGTCTGAGCAGTGGCAGTGTACAAACCAGTCAGAAACCTAACTGTAATGTGCTCAACTGACCTGCTCCCTGCTGTAACATGGTCATGTGGCCTGGGAGACCTAATGAAATGTGGATAGAGGACAAATAAATGGGGAAAAGTTGTAATTTTTCACATACTGCTTGTTTGTAAAATATTAACGTGCCTTCTCAGAGTGAAAGAAACACGATTGATTCATTTCTAATGAAAAATGCACACTAAACTTTTGCACCTTCATAGGAAAAAACAATAATATATGATTCAAAAGGCCGTAATTATTTTAATTGTGAGTCATGCAACCCTTATTGTCCCTCCATGTTAATTGCACATGTCGTGTTTGAAAGAGGTATTATTGAGGTTTGTTGAGGAACTGAGTCAGAAGAGAGACTGTGCACGTGATTGGTTGTCTCGAACAAGGAAGACATTTGGAATTGTTGGTGGTTCAAGTATGTCAAGAAAGAAAATGATTGAAGATGAATGGTACAGATTCAACTTCTTTATTCGTATTTGGTTTTTAATAACTGGAAGTACTTTCAAATGGTGGATGTGTTGATATAAAGTGTCCACAATGAGGTCCAATGATTATCCTTGAAGGAAATGTTGGTGTGTTACTTCTGAAAATCAATTTTCAACACACACACACACACACACACACAAAACTTCTGTTCGCCTCCATTGTATTTGAATCTACGGAACACCAAATGAAAGATGTAGTCAAAGTGCAACAAGAAACAAGTGAGAGAAAAAAAGGATCTGATGTTGTTGGAATTTATATTTTTCTCTTTCTCTCTTTCTTTCTTTCTTTCTGTCTGACAATCCCTGCATTTTTGGCGCACTCTTGTCTGAACAAGCTGACAAATAGTGTAGACAATATCTATTTTCTTATTTATGTGACATGAAACTTGCCCTTCATATAATGAAATCCAAACTTTTTTCAACTTGGCTGAAAGACAGACCTGTCTTAATTTTCATTTTTGGAATTTCTTTCTCCTCAAAACTGTAGATATAATCCTCAAGACAGTAGGATGAAAACGTATACAGAATTATCAATCGACAATCACAGAAGAAAGGCATTTGAATGGTTTTCACTGTAAGCGGTTGTGGTATCAGTGGTTAGACATGTGTGTTATTTTGGCCTGGAGTGAGTTCAACAGTGATAACCTTTGCTCGCACGTATATGAACTCAAACACATAACACACATAATGTACATGTGAATACAAACCAACACAAACAAACACACATGACTGAACAGAGAATAACATTTAAGGATTACATGAAGGTTGCAATATGTTTTCCTGTTCTGCTTTTCAGTTTTCACATGCTACAATTTAATTAATTGTATTGTGAAGGACAGTGGACAAGACTCTGATTGTTTCTTTCCACAGTTGTCACATTAAAACAGCGAGTTATGTAACAATAAGCCAAGCATGAAGACAAAGTCCAACTTGTATCTCTTTTTGAGATGTTGATTGTTATTCAAATAAAATCTGTAAAATCTTATAAAAGCTGATCATTTTTTATAAACAAACATAAAACCAGTAATAACAAAACCAGTGTAATTTTACAGGACATTCGTACCATCTTGTAGAAAAGTAAATGTTTCATTTTGTCTAATTTAAGTACATAAAGTGGACCTAGGCAGAAGAAACACAGAAAGTGAAGTGGCACTGATAGAAAGAAGAGGATTGATCTCAACACTTCAGGTGCTGCTGAGTAACCACACATCTATTTGAGAATATAATGTATACAACATGTTTGGAAATGCAGGCGGCACAAGGAGCTTCCCTTTACTGCTGCTGCCTGAGCTGTATAGTTTGTTCATACATAAAACACAAAATATAGATTTGTCCAGGAGAGAGTCCACCAGCAGAGATGGATTTAGAATTTTAGAGATGATTTTTTTTTTTAAAGGCTCACAGGTCTGAGGACACGTCTCTCTTCGCACAAACGTTCTGTTCTGTGGTGAGAAGTGAGGAGTGTAGCGGTGGTTAACCAGGATGGGAATAGCTGAAGAGCTGCTAGATGCAGCAGACTGTCTGTCTGACCAGCTGGAAGATAGCCACGAGGGCCGTCTGCGCATGAATGAGACAAGTAGGCATGTAAGAGGTCATGTGAGCCTGAAATACACACACTGGAAAAAAAAACTATAATTAGCATGAAGACATGACTCATGGTATTGAGAGTATGTCCGTGTTCCCTCTGAGCAGTCCTTTGCTGGTACCAAGCCACTGGTCCAGTATTTAGAGACTGCAATATTCAAAAGATAATCCCACTAGATTGAAAAACCAAACTGCCATTGTTGCTGAGGTCCATTGGTCCAATAAGGGCAGATGTCTAACAGGTGTTTCCACAAGGACCACAGCTGTAATGGTTGAGTGAATATCGTTTGTCTGAATGAACACAAGCCACAGTCGGCTAAAGTTAACCCTTAGATGCACGAGTGACTGGACCCTACACTCTTCCATAAGTGGGTCAAAAATGACCCATATTAGAATAAATTTGTGTTTTTATGCCATTTTTGTCATTTTTTGTTCAGAATAATCACTTGTATAATATATAGTATTATATTTAGGACCACACAAGAATGATTTCATGTTTGAAATATCTTTATTTTTCCCTTTTTAACATTTTTGAAAAAAAGACCCAGAACCCAGACAGCAATAGAAAAATGTGAACATCCATTGTGTGTGTGTGTGTGTGTGTGTGTGTGTGTGTGTGTGTGTGTGTGTGTGTGCGTGTGTGTGTGTGTGTGTGTTTGTGTGTATGTGTGTATGTGTGTGTTCCTCTCTCTTTTCTTGCCTTCTTGTCTCATCACTGTATGCAGTTCAGACAAACTACCTGTTTCTGGCTGTGATTATTAATACTTACACATATCAGCTCTTGCTGTGTAAAATAATCTTTCTGAGGGGTGACACTTCTGATATAGTCTGTGTGGTCCACAGTTAAATTATTCCCGACAGCCACAGTTGATAAGAATCAAAGATTCCCATTGGATTCCATAGAACAATTTTGACCCACTTCATTCCCAGCATTCATCAGTCTGGTGTCAGCGTGTCAGAAAAACGCAGACACAAGACTGATGAATGCTCACAGTCAGTTTTTAAGCTACCATGTAGCGGATGATTCATTTAAGAGCAAATGTCAGAGTTAACAGGCTTATTGGGAGTTATCGTCTGGGTACCATGATTCATACAAAATGACGTAGCAATGTGACCATTATGTTGTGGTTCAGTATTACCAGGTCTGGACTCAAAAGCATGACTCAGATAACAGGTAAAGATACAAGTTTAGTTTGACTTGTGGCCAGAAACAGACAAAAGTCAATACCAGAAGGCCAAAGAATGTCAGGGAAACATATTCAGGTAAAGATCATGCAAAGGAACAGAAGAACAAGAAGCAGACAGGCAGAACACTGAAGCAGCGAATGGAAGTGGGCAGGTGTATATACTGCAAGGCTAACGGGGAAGTGGGAAGTGGGAATTAATAGCCTACGTTTTAGCCTTCAAGGATATACAAATACTCATTCAGAAGTGTGCATATAATGGTTCAACTCTTTAAAATCCTGTGAGACAAATCACAAAGCAGAAACACTTCTGTACACAACCAACCATGCACAAATACAGTCACGTCTCTATGCTGTTCAGGTGGGACTAAAAATGAAAACCGGGTAACCAACAACAAAGACCTTCTTGTTTCCGTGCTCCCACTGCTTACTTGGTCACAGAACCTGCATGACTTTTTCTGTGGCTGAACCTCAAGTATCAGGACTTTAACAACTGCTGGGACCTGATTTCTCATTTAGGGAAAAACCTCTAATGTTTGACAGAGTCATGCACAATTTGGAGACGGCAGACAGGCATAGGAGGCCATGCAACAGGTTTCAGGTCGGGATCTTATGGCACATTAGCAGGGCTGCATGTGGTTTGTGGTCTTGGCCACGACATCAAATTTGGGTACAAAGAGCTGTTTCAGGTACCATATTAGCTCCACGGTACTAAATGTTCCGCAGCTGCTGCAGAAGAGAACAGATTTCAAAGTAGCATTGGAGATGCTGTGTCAGAGTTTTACCTGTGCTGGGAGGTTCACATTGGGCTTAGGAACTGTAATATATCACACATGATTTAAGTGCTTTGTATGTGGTTCTGGCTTTAACAAGGACCAGAGGAAATCTCACATCTATGTTTTGCCAAATTAACTTTGCTTGTTGCTGCAAGTGTGAATATAGTGTCATCATGTGTTTATGCATCACCCTACTTTATCAACCTTCACATGTGATACAAACCTTTTAGTTCAGCTTGTGCACCAGATGAAAGCAGACTGGATGAATGTAGCCCAGCAGCAAGCTGCTCCTCTAAGAGCTTCTTTATAAAAGTCCAGTTACATAAGACAGTAAAAAGAATGTTTGATGGCATGATGTGTCTCTCTCCTCCAAGACCTGACATCAGCAGCACTCTATTTAATGGAATAAACAGGCTGGCTGGGAGACATACATCCCTGGTTCTGCAAAGGTAGAAAATAAAAAGAAGGAACAGAATTAGAAATGTGCATATTTATTCATAAACGTCCATGTTTACTGCATTAGTCTAAGTTGTACATGTTTCTTATGCACTTTTGTTCAAGTCCACAAGCTCATATTGCTCTGTCATGCAAAGTCGAAGCATTGCTGTTAAACCTAGTTTGGATATAAACTGGAATTATTGAGAGCAGAGGAAGAATCCTGAACACCGTATTATTGTGCTTTCTGTACTGACCACTTTCTATCGGGTTCTTTTTTGACTAATGTCTAGCTGAGGAGAGAATAAAGTTGCTCTACCTCTACAACAACAGCTTGAGAGTTGAGTTCACAAAGGGTTGACATAGCCATGCAGACTCTGCGTGCTTTTAGTGCATGTGCGCGTGCTCTGCTAGTTAGCTCGCGGACACTGCCCTGCTCGGCTCTCATACGCCGGTTACAGCTGATAACGCCGTCCCAACCGACAGTGTCGTCGCAGAAGAGTAGCGTGCACCCTCCAGGCCCCATCTTAGATAAACACCATCATGTCCGTCAGCTTTTTCGCTGTTGTTTGCCCCGTTAGAGCTGTTAGCACCGTTTGTGTGTACCACTGGCTCACCTTCAACATGTCGAAAGCCAAACACAATGCTCACCAATCTCGGATCAATAGAGGGATGAGGAGGTTGAGGTCTTTTCTTCATCCTTCCTCCAGTTGTTGTTTGAAGCGTTGTTTGATGTTAAACACTGGGAGCTGTGAAGAATGCTCAGTTTATAAGGTCATAAGTATGTTTTAGCATAGACAGAATTGTATCTGTGTGTGTGTTTATGTTTGAGTCATGTGAGCAGTTAGTGCGTCAGTGTGTGTATTTGCGTCTGAGGGATGGTGCTGGCTCAGCCTTAAAGGTCAAACAGCATAGAAACATAGTCTCCTGAACTCAAAACGCCATAAGATCACATTCCTTTGTGGCAGAAATATGTCCCTGTTCCACCACACCTCATATTTCAAGAACCATATTAGTATTTGTCCATGTTGAAGTCCAGCTACTACACTTCACACAAACTTCATATTAACTCTGGACTTTACTTCTAAAGCAGGATACGCATATATATGGTGGATTCTCTTTCTCAATCAAATGACAAGTCTCTTTAAAAGTACACTATTTAATTAAGCAATAAGGTACGAGAGGCAGTACTGTGTCGTGCAATAATGTACTATTCAAGGGTGTTGTTAGGCCCGATGTGCAGCAGAGGGGCGGCAAACCCTTGAACTGTACATTATTGTAGACACAGTACTGCCTCGAGTACCTTATTGCTTTTATAATGCGGATACCTGCGACTTTATAAATAGTAATAGTAAGCTCCATTTCAGCACAAAATAGTTGTAGCCACCAAACGTTGTGTATCGCATTTCAGCGACAGAGAAAATAGTCCGGGACTCACATACGGGACAATAAAACTGACTGCCTGGTCAGTAAATCATTTACTGACCAGGCCGGTTGAAAGCAGGGTGGAGGATGACACTCGGCCACCGATGTAAAGAAGTGCTCCCGCTGCTTCTGTCCGTCTTGTCTCCGTCATTTTTCTCATCCATGATGTTCAGAGAACTTGCCTCACGTCGGGAAATTACAGACGTAATTATCTCTCACTGGAAATTATCACCTTTTCATTCCTCATCTTTAGGTTAGGGAGGAAGTGACGTGTGTGTTGTCGTTTGTTATGCTAGTGTGGGTGATGCTACGTGAGCTTGTTAGCTGTTCCGTTTGAGCTAACGTTACCATTGGCGAAGAGCCCCGTTGCAATACTGTGAACACTCAAGCAATAAACCTGCAAGTTAAGGAAACCAACGTCTGCGAGTCGTTACTGCGGACGTTACAATATCAAAGTTTACACAAAACATGTTTGGTAACTGTCAGGCTTGAAATGACAACTAACAGTCGCGTAATTTAAATCTGCCTGTTATTTTAAGTGCGCACTCATATGGAACGCTCTAAATGTAAACAGGCTGTACAGTACTTTATGGCTGAATAAAGTACACCCCGTGACTCACTCTCAACCAATCAGAATGCTTGATTTAATCTATCCATATTATAAAATACAGTAATCAACAGCTGAGAAGGAGAAGCTTGATTATTGTGGTTACAAATCAATAATGAATGACATATTGAGTATTTTATCAATATGATTGTCAGATGATACAAACTCTGTGGAAGTGATTGATTGAGCAACTAACTTGTTGTTTGTGTCCATTAAATATATATGTTGGTCTCCTGACAGAAACCTGTTTAGCTGTATGAATTATGGCTCTGTCGCTGGAAGACTCCGACCCCATTCTTAAATTCTTAACCTTGTCTCTGGTTTGGTCGACTCTCTGTGGAACTGGGGAAAGAGTCATGAACCAGCACATCAGACCGGTGAAATCACCGAACAAATTGAAGGTATAGGCAGCGATTCAGTGGTCTGGAACCAGAATGAAGACGTACATTTGAAAGTATAAAAGCTGGACTGTTCGTAGCCAGCAGGCTTCACATCCAACCCATCCAAAACAAAATGGACAAAAAGGCCGTTCAAATGCCGATAATATAAAAGAAAAAAAGATCTGATCAGAAGTTGTCACTGAAATGTCTCAGCAACTATTGGATGGATTGCCATGGTACAAACATGCATGTGTCCCAGAGGATGAGTCCTGATACCTTTGGCGATCCTTTGACTTTTCCTCTTGGATAATCATGAGGTTAAAATGTGGGGCTTTTTGTGAAATATATTATTGGATGGATTGTCATGACATTGAAAAACGCCAATGGAAACCCATGCAGATAGGGTAGTGAAACAAAGTCAATCTGATCACTTGCAAATAGTCTTTCTTAACCTTATAAGCCCCGTTAAGCCCCAAGGCATTTTTTAGGATTTAGCTCGAAATAGCATACCCAAACTAAAAAGGGTGTATCTCTGCAACCACAAGGGCTATTTGAATGATTTTGGTGTTATAATAAAGACAACCCTTGTGAGCTTTTGGTCATTTGGTCAAATTTGCTGACTCAGCGATTTATGTTGCTGTGTTCTTTGGTTCATATCTCAGTGATGCTTTGCAGCAGAGGGATTTGGTGAATAGATTTGGAATCTATGTGGAATTGTCTTGCTTTTTGCTATTTGTCTTTTTCTGATAGCACCAAGCTACGGGCTGCTAGTTCCGGAAACATGCAGAGTGGGCTGACTCGTGACAAAATTATAACTATTTTATTTTATTAATTATTTTTGTTGGTGTTTGAGTTGTGTTGAAATGGCTGACTAATTATTGTAGCCCAGGTTCTCTTGTTTAATTTGATGTGTAGTATCAATATATTTGTTCATGATTATTGTAATATTTTACACAGTTTAATTAAAATTTAAAAAAAGGATCTATATAGGTCCATTCGGGGCTTATTAAGGATCTGATTTTAGCAACAAATCGTGTTTTCCAGCAGTCTAAACGTAGCCTTGGTCTCAGCTATTTTTGGACACAACATGGTTAAAGTAAGCAGTTAAGAGATGATAAGAGCTAAAGAGATGGTTAATGGGTTGTCGATAAGCAAAGCTGAGGAGATAACGTAGCTCTGAGAGAAAATGGGTTGAGATGTTGAGCTATTGATAATTTTACAGCTTCAAAGTTACTTTTCAAAATCATAGCTAAGTAGAGTTCAAAGTTCTACATTTCTTGTCTTATCTGTTGGAGGTTAACGTATTGATACAAGCTGCTGGGGTTAAACCCTAACTTTAGAAGTTAGGTACAAGGTAAAACTGATAAGAGACTACAGTTCCTGAGGGAGACATGCTTACATTTAATTTGATGGTAAGTAAAGCCTAATTTATGGTTCTCCGTCAGGTCGACGGCGTAGCGACGCCGTCGACGCAGACCCCTACGCCGTAGCCTGACGTCAACCTCCAAAAAATCCTAACTACGCGTCACGTTGACGCGGACCGCAAGCGCTGTGATTGGTCCGCTCAGAACTTAATTTCCGGCAGTTGCTTTTTCCGTACAGACCACCTCCGCAAACGTCTTCTCTGTCGCCTGCGCTTCAACATTTGCAATATAAGCATGGCGGCATGGCGGTTAATTGCAGAGCAACGCGGTCCCTCGACGCAGAACTTCGAATGCTCAACGACGGCGTCACGTCGACGGCGTAGGTACGGCGTCGACCTGACGGAGAACCATAAATTAGGCAATTCAGCACGTCTTTGCAGTTTGGAGGTTCCGCTACAAGTACAAGTACTAGAACTGTACATTGTAGACACTTTGTTGGCCTTGAAGTCTAAAAGCTGTCTGAAAATTGAATTAGATGAGTAATTGTAGATGCACATATATTTCCTTTTTACATGGAATCTGCATTACAAAGTTAGTGCTCATTTCATGTCATCTTTAAAATCATGTTTGTCACTCTGTTTCTGAGAAATGCTCTGATGAGCCTGCACCGACACCTTCCTTCCAGTATTGCACCTCTTGCTTTGAGTCATCACGTCCAAGTTTAAATTGCAAACATTTTCGAGATCTAATAAAAAAGGTAACTGGCAGCAGCAGTGTGGGCATCATGAAATAATTTTCATCACAATGGACCGTCTTCTCCTCAACATGTCAGCTGGAGTCACGTTTAACTAGAAGGAAGCAGCTATTCCTGTCGTGCAGCTGATGGGGTTCGGCGCAGAAGTGTGCAGCTGTAAGGCGATGCCATGCTAGGGGCCCATGCTGTGAGCGCGTGATCAGCTGGAGAGGGGGAAGGGATTATGTAGGAGAGTGGTGAAGGCTGAGGTGAGTAGAGGACAGGGGGGAAGGGAATTTAAGGAGAGTTGCAGAGACAAGGAGAGAGAGATGGCGATGCAGGACTAAAGAGGCTTTCAGAAGCCTGACCTCAACTAGACCTTGTCAACACAGGGCTCAGTCTGGAATTTAACAGGGTCTAGTGTTCTGGTGCTCAGACACACAGTTCCCATCATTTTCCATGCAGAGAATCAAGTACAGCTGGAGTTCACAGTTTGTCAACGATCGATTCTCATTTGGAATTAGGGACCTTTTCATTATCTGATTTTGTCCAAGGGACCCCTTTTAAAAGATCATTGTGATGAATGATGGATTTATGGGGGTTTATTACAAGAAGAGCATCAACATGTGTTCCACGTGCATTGACAACAAGCACTGATCTGTATTAAATGTTGGGAATGGACAGAAAGAAAAATCATTAAATAGCCTTAGACTATGTGCCATCAGAGATAACAAATAACAAAAAGCTTCCATGAGCACCAGTAATGCTTGTGCAGGAAAGGCAGCGCTGTCGGTTTTCTTCTGAGAGAGATTGTTAATGGGGTCTTGTTGTGTCTGCTGTCAGAGAAATGTGACGAGGAGAGTCTGAAAAGAACCAGCATCCACGTGACTCTTTCTGAATAGACAAAGGGACAAAGAGAGCAGAAGCCTCATCAAACCACACATACACACACTCACACACTGACACACACACACACAACCTCCCCTAACAAGCTATAAACATGTTGCATCCACACATGTAAACACACACATGAATAAACTCTACGGACTCTCATGAATGCAAACAAACAAGCGCACATACATGAGTGGTGAGTGGTGAGCAGGATCTTTACTTCCACTTGACAAACATAGTAACACACAGGCGGATTGTCTCTGAGGATACTGTGTGTGTGTGTGTGTGTGTGTGTGTGTGTGTGTGTGTGTGTGTGTGTGTGTCATTAATCTCAACACACAACATTTTTCTGCTATTTATTTCGAGCAGAAGAAAAAAAATCACAGATTCAGAGGTCAAATGCCAAATGGGTCACAGTGGAGGAACGTGGAGATTCAATGTCACTTTAACTTTGTACTCAGCTAAAGAGGCTGCTGACCTATCGGTAGTTAACCCTTTAATTCGGCTCTTTTACTGTCGCTGTCAGTAATGATCAGCATCTGCTAAATTAACCTATATATTACAACCAGGAAGGGTTGTTCAAAAAAATCACACACATATTTCACTAATTGTTAGATAGGTGACCATATAATGTGGATGGAGGGCATTTACTTCATTGTGGTTTCTATTCACCAGGCACAACAGGTGCAGAGTGAGGTTGACTTGATTCGGTGGCGTTGAAAGTCACTCGACACGGTGCTGACACACACGTCCCGGACCAAATGTAACAGGAAGCGTCACAGCAGTGAGGGAGACGAAGTGACGGGGGGTAAAAACAAATGTCAATCAGTTTCAGCAAACAAAATAGGTTTAATCAATTTGAGATCTCAATATTGTTTCCAGTTACCACAAACAAGTTTTATTCTGGTCATACTCGTATTGTTTAAGTCTCTGGCAAGATCTAGCACAAGCTGAACATTATACGGAGACAAACTGTCAAATAAGGCCAAAAATATACAACTTGCCATATATTTTTAACAATTAGGTTTTATAGATTTCAAGGGTGATTCAATTCATTTAGCACAGAAAATTATTATAATATTAACCATTGGGACTATGGATCATGCTAACTTTGCAAACAGAGCAAGTCTCCACAACCTTCCAAATGATCCTAAATAAACATGAATCATTTCAAAGACTCTGTCCCAAGTAAACAGACCACAGGGACCGCCCACAGAATTAGCTCCTCTTTAAAAGCTTTGGTTTCTTTATCTTCTTTCTTCAAGGAGGTGAAACGGCCTAAACATGGTGATATGTATCAGAGCTGCAGACATGTGGACATTTTGTGCATTTCTTCCTCCAAAAAAGTTCCATTTTGTTCTCAAACTGTGTTTTGTCTTTTTAAACACATGTGGGGACCACTTCCCATTCATATTCGTCTCCAGATATGCAACTTATGCTGAAATTCAATCATGGAAAAGATGTTGCCATGTAGTTGTACTGAATGTATTTATTGAATTATATTATTTATTGCAGAGAGGTGACAAGAGTTCAGCCAGGTCAAACAGGTGGATTTGAGATATGGATGGAGGCTTTGACAGAACATATGAGCTGGAATTAGGCCATGTGGGCTAAAGGTCAAACACTGTATATACCATTGCAGAGAGGGGGAAGGTAAAGAGCGAGACAGGGAGATGAGAGAGTTTCAAAGAGGTGAAAAAAGATTGGAAATGGTGCAAAAAGCGCCAGAAAAACAATTGGGAGATGGGTAAAAGAAAAGATTAAATGGGTTGTCTGAAAGGTAAAAGACAAATGGGGGAAATGGTAGATAAAGAAGTGAGAGAAAGAAAGAGAGAGAGAGAGAGAGAGAGAGAGAGAGAGAGAAGGCCAACAGGAGGCCGAAACCTAAAATATAACTTGTTTTAGTACACACTCCTTAAACGAAAATCTTAAACGAAGCACAACACTTTGAACACCATATTTGTGAACCCTTATGGATCAACACAGTTATGTGATATACAAAGAAGATGTGGATCCAACAAAAAATTATTTTCTCAATAAACTTTTGTCTTCACAGGAAGTTAGGTTCAGGCAACAATACCACACAGTTAGGAGCTTAGCTTGGTTGACCTATGGTCATAAAGGTCACTGAAAAAAGGAAAACATCTACAAATTAAAATAAGCCAAATGGTGCAGTAAATCAAATCTGATTAAACGGACTTCAAGAGTGACGGAAGATATGTATGCACTTATTTTATATATTGTTATATCATGAAATCTACACATTGTGTTTCCAGATAGTAAAAACTATAACAGTTATAGTTATAGCATTTTACTTTGAAATTGTTTTCTAAAAAAGTTATAGTAAAACTTTTTTAGAAAACAATTTCAAAGTAAAATTCTTAAACTTACTTTTGTGGCGTGGCCACCACCGCCCACGTTTGAGTAACTTCGTCATGTCAACAGTTTAACCTTCCTCTTGTGTTCGGGTCGGCAGCGACCCGTTTTAGGTTTTTAAATGCATAAAAGAACCACCTACATGTGTTTATTGCATCAAGGCTTTTTGACTTTGTCAGGAACCTCTAAAAAAAATAATTCACTAAATTATAAAATGTTCTGGTTGAAATTACGACCTTTGTGTTGTTAGGGTCGGTTTCGACCGAGTTATAAAAATATGATTTGCTTGATTAGTTGTTTGACCATGAAAATCTATATTTTGTGTTATGACTTGTTTTGTGTTTGTATTAAAGTTCTATTGCTGAAAAAAAATACTTTTTAGCCTTTTTCTAGAAGTATATATATATATATATATATATATGGGTCAAAATTGACCCGTAACATCATGGATGTTACTATAGTTAATAATATTAAAATGAAAAAATAAATAAAACAAATGTATTTAAGAGATGTGTTCTAATACCCCTCAGTAATAGTCAGGTAACACAACAACCTTTTATTTATTTATAAGATTCTCTTGAGGTTAATTTAAAAAAAGAAAATAATTGAAATCGAGGGGTATCCTGACAAAGAAAAGGCCCAGAGGCCCACACCAAAAATATTAAAACATACAACAATATTTTCATGGATAAGGAAGCCTAACAAGGTAACCAAGAGATGAGGAACGAATTGGATGATAGATAATTGTTTTTAGTGTATTTTACAACAGATTTAAGACAAGGGTCAAAACCGACCCGTTAACATAAGAGATGGTAACAGAAAGAAAACACAAAAGGAAGTGTGCTGATGTGATGCAATACAAATGTCATTGTGAGTTCCCACAGTTGTGCCAAACTAAACCCTGTCAGACATGATGTAACCAAACTGAAACAAGTGATTCACGAACACGTCACTGGCATGAGCGGGTGCAGTCCAGGGTGCAGTCCAGGGTGCAGTCCAGGGTGCAGTTCAGGGTCCGTTGAAATCAGGAGCCATAACTTTAAATAAGTCTGGGGTCACGCTTCGATCGACAAATATTGCAATGTTTGCCGAAAGTACTATCTCTCTGTTTGGTACCAATAGTGTGTTACCTGTAACCAGTAGTGGCGGCCGGCCAATAGAAGGCCATGGGGCCTGGCGCCACCTTCAGCCACCAAAGAAATAAATACAATTAATTATAAAAATTATAATAATATTAATACATTGTACAAATTGTCAATATTTGTGTTTTTGACCTATGGAATATACCCAGTAATATTTGTTAAATAGGATATCTGCACAAAATATATGCTTTTCCTGCTTGTCCTCTCCCCCCTTGCACCTCTCAGCTGCCCCTATGCACGTACTGGGGCCAGGTCCATTTGGCCCAGGAAAGGCGGGTCTAATAAGCAGTTTAGCCAATCACTGATTAAGGATATAAATGAGTGATATACAATTTATCCAATCAGCGCCATTCTCATTTGGCCCCAGGGTGCGCGTTCCCATCTCTCATTCTCGTCAGGGCTAGTCTCTCACCCATTTGAGAGAAGAACTTTGGCGGAGAAACTACAGGTAAAACAGCTGGTCCCATGTCAAAGTGTTGGAATAAATGTTAAATATTTAACTGGAGTGGAGAAAAGTAAAAACAAACTCTATGTTGGGCGATATTGTGAAGACATGCTTGAAAACCCTTCACAACGGCTGGACATCCGCGTTAGTCCCGACGGAGGCGCTGACTGACTTTGATTTAAAAAATGAAAACTCCACAATAAAATTCAATACATTCTTCCAATTGATCTTCCATATTTGGAAGGTCTCTATTATTCACTAAGTGCTACAATTCAGTGTGGCTTCATTGGCAGGAAACAAAAATAAAACAAACACAATAAAACGTAGCCAAAGCATCAAACTAGGAATGTCACAATAATATTAATATAAACACAATCTGCCCCAACATCCACCATAAATACCAGTGACAAAAGATATGCCGATGATGTGTTCTGCAGTACTGATTAGTCGGTTCAGGAGGTCTGTTATGTAAGAAACAAGGCGTATCCATAGTTTCACAAAAGGGTAACACACACACCTATGTTCACAGGGTGTGATTCCAGTTTATTAAACTCACAATCAGTAGATGACTGTAGGAAGATAAACCCATCTTCTCTTTTTAAAGTCACGTCACAGTCATTAGTGATACAGTCATTTCGACAAAACGACTCTGTTCAGCTGGCGGCTTGTGTGTTTGCTGCACTGCTGCCAAGGATATTCATTTGATTAAGTTCTCATCGGATTTTACCGAGTCACGTCCTGCTCATCTACCTGCCGTAACCGATATTGCACAAGTTTGTTTGAGTGATGCAATATTTAACTGGCAGTTAAAGGGTGGCTGACAACAGTGTTGCAGCATCGAGAGAAAAGAGATACAAAGAACGTAGACAATTTGGAATAAAAAATCCAAACAGAAACAAACCAGTGTGACCATAATGAAGTTAAGTAAAGTCCAGAAATCAAGACATTGAGCATGATGATGACTTTCAGGGTAAAATGTCAGCCTTAAGGTTCTGACCTTAAACAGGATTCTTGGCTTGGGTTTGAGTTTCACCTGTTGCTTTCCTGCTAGAGAATCATGGCGGTTGAGTTAAGTTTCGAGAGCAAATTCAGGAGGTTCACCTCGCTTGGGTTCTTTGTGGGTCTCATATAAACACAAATAGGACTATATAATACTAATATAAAACTGCTCAGCAAATTATTTTTTATTCTTCCGACCACTCAAAGCGCTTTCACACTTCTTGTCATCATTCACCCATTCACACCCATTCATACACTGATGGGAGGGGCTAAGGTTCCACCTGCCCATCAGGAGTAACTAACATTCACACACATTCACACACATCTATCTTCCTTCTTCATGTGCCAATACTTATTGAAGATGATCATGTCAATCAGGCGTGACCACTTCATTCCTTCTATGTTGTTAACCCCAGTAAACGTTACAAATCCAATTGATTTCCCCTAATTGTACATTTTCAGATTAGAATGAAAGACCAGATGTTATATGACGGTCCTCGCAAGTATAGAAGTATAAAAAAGTGTGTGTCTTTACTTTGAACATCAGCCGCAGTGCTACAGGTCACCTCAGCTGAGTGCTGCCATTCTATCAGCCGATGGAGAATATATATTTTGTGCATTAGCAGCATAACAATGAAGACCACAGTAACAACAAGTCTCTTATATGAAGAGAGGGACTGACCTTGTAATGAGCTGCTCTTCGTCAGGGACATTTAAGGTGAATGACCTTCGAATGTAAACACATTTCCTGCCTTAATTGCTGGATCAGTTTAGGCGTTTGCTATTCACCACTGCATTTTTTTCCCATCCATCCCCCACCGCTTACTCCGGGATCGGGTAGCGGTGGCAGACCCAGGCTGACCTCTCACACGCAACATTTTCCAGCTCATTCTGGGGGATCACGTGAAAACCTCCAGTGGGAGGTGTCCAGGAGCTGACTCTGTTTTTTTATATTTATTTTAGTATTGCAATGTGACTATGAATCAAACAAAACAATAAATAGGTGAGATAGGTACATCTCAGATGCACAGATTGCATTGGGCGTCTCTACAAAGTGCAGAAGGGCTTGTTGAAGTTGACTATAGATCGGAGAGTGTGGTGATTAATAAATATGCTCTCAGCCATATACATCATTAGAGACATCGCTCTAAAACCTCAGATTCAATCAGTCTTGTACGAAAACAGCAAACCAAAGATGAGGAATTGGCTTCTCTGGAAAATGGTATTGTTCATATTCAAAGAAATCGAAAGAGATTATTTTATTGCAGGTTACCGTTTGATGAAACCAAAACTCATGTTGTAAAGTGTTATTGTGATACAGTGTTGGTTGGCACTGTGATGCATTCAAAGAATACAAATGGCAATGTCTTGGCGCTGTAAATGGCGTTGAAGGTACAGCGCCTGGTAAACACAAAGATGGCTGAAGCTCTCGGTAGATAACCTTTATCTTCCTCCCAAAGCGCCAACCCAAAAGAAGAGTAAACATGGGTGTGGCTTTTCACTGCTGGAGACAGCTCTTGGCGAGTAAAGAGGTTTGAAGTTTAAACTGGTAAGTAACCTTTACGACCAGCTGGTTAGAGAAACGTCTCTTTACTGCAACTAATGACCACTAAAGACCATAATGAAAAACCAAATGGTAAAATATGGTTTTGATGTGGCTGTTTTTTCTTTGCTTAAACTGAGCCAAACTAGCTAAACTTTAGGCCAATGCCACACGTGAATATTATAAGATAGAAATGTTATTTTGACCAGCAGTTTGGTTGAATTTTGCATATTTTTGCCCTGCTGTTAGATAGTAGTCAGCTTTTTCTTTTATAACTCATGACAGTAAATGTAGGTTGTATGGAGCCAAGAGGAAGGCTGAAAATGTTTTTGTTTATTTGGCCAGATTGTAACCACTTGGCATCACCGATATGAGATGAGGCAAGATTAGAAGTTTGGAAACTTTTTGAGGACATAGAAAGGATATTACGAGAGGCGGGTTGGAGGAGGTGTAACGCTTCCCCCTATTTGTGTGGTACATGTGGCCGCCAGGCATATCACATTTATGGTTATGGCCATGGTGAAAAGAAACCAAGACTGAAAGAAATGGGAAGATGCTTCGTTCTCCCTGCTATGCACCCCAACCTCTCCCTCCAGACGTTGTTCGCTTTCTGTCACTCGACTTCCTCCTTTGCTCCCATCGATTACCACGGCTGCAGTGTCACTTAAACACAAACATATGTCATTATGCTGAAATGAACGATTCTATTTTTCTTCCCATTAGTCTTCTATCAGTCTTCCCAAATGTGTTCCTCATCATTATGCTGGGTGGTGGGCCTTTTTCAATCCACCCCCTGCGTGGTACACCACTGCAGGGCAGGTTATGTTTAGTGCTGGACACTTGGCATGTACGGTAATATCTTATGTTGTTTACAAGCAGGGAAATTATCTGACATTTCAATGGCATCAGATGGACGTGATTAAGATACTGGTGTCGAGACAGAGTATTTGGTGGACAGGAAGGGAGTTTGGGTGGAGCGAATTTGGGGGAAAAAATGATCAGCCTAAGCTCCGTCGTCTGCTTCGAATGCTTCCAGCCGTTTGGCATCAGTGGCAGAGGTCTGTTCAAAGAGGTGATTGTTTTCTTCACGGTGTTGAATGTAGCAGGTCTACATAACGAGAGCTTATGAGCTAGCTGAGGCTTTGATGCTCCCGGTCCTCATGACGTGGACTATTGTTTTAGCTCGTGATTGATCTCGGGAGCTGATAAAACTGTAAAAGTGGAACTTTTACTAATGTGGGAAACAACTTTGTTTGTGACCTATGTGACCTCTGTGAGAAACCTCTTCATTTGTTAATTCATTCATCCTCCAGCATAATCTGAGCAGAGCAGACTTTTTGCTTTACTCCCCTCTCGACGTGACGAGGAAGCTATGACGAAGCTAAAAAAGCTGCTTGTGTAACCGTTCTCGCTCTCTGCCAAGTTTTTCCCTCACCCAAACCAGGTTGTTAAAAGTCTATAAATCTACAGAGTCAAGCTCTGAAACTCCTCCAGACCGCCGACTGGCTCAGAGTCTGCCGCAAACAAAGACTGCTTCTTCACATCTGGAGTAGAAACAACAAGAGCTTGTGTGTGTGTGTGTGTGTGTGTGTGTGTGTGTGTGTGTGTGTGTGTGTGTTTAAGATTGTGTTTAGTTGTGATGGTAAAGGGGCTAAGAAAAGCCTTATGGCAAAGGGTGTCCTCACAAAGATAGAAAGTACAGGGATGTTGCTGTGGATGTGTTTTAAAGAGTGAAGTTCACATCAGGAAAAGAAAAGTATAGACAAACAAAGTAGTTGTTCTATCCTAAAATGAAATCTGAACATGCGAAAAGTCAACATTGAGCTTTTTAAAATCTCAAAAGAGTCTCTGTTCTATCACAGTACTATAATACACGTTATTAGTTAGCTGTGAGTATTCGTGTCTGTCTGTCAGTGTGCTTGCATTATGAGAAGAGCTGCAGAGACTAACTGACTAACAGTCAGATTCATTTATGTTGGCTGACACGCCTGCTTTCTGGAGCCAAGACTGAAGAGAACAGCCTGAGTGGTCGGCTGAGGACAGCAGCCTCCACAGGACGAAACGGGAAACTTCACAGACAGGATCCGTGGTGTTTGGATCACAGTTTAAATATGGGTCCCAGAAGGAAACACGATTCCTTTTTAGGTCAAAACCATTGGCCCTTTGTGCAAGATTAACAGATCTGTGTGCAACTCGGAATTTGCTATATGAGGGCGATGGGAGTAAGATCAATGTCCAGTGTTTGTCCCTATAGTCTGTATCACAAATCAAGTTAAAACTTCGATCCCTCAATTTACAACATTATCAGTTGTGTTTGTAATCCGTGAACATAGACACTAATACATGTAGACTATTAAATGCATAATAATTCATATTTAAAAAGGTAAACTGACAAATATGTATTATTCTGGAAAAAAGGAGCCCTCCATATTACTCTCTACCCTCAGGTAGCTCTCAATCTCAAAAAGGTTGGTGACCCCTGTTATAACATATTGAATGACTAAAGTTGAGAAGTTCAAAATAAACCATGACTGTGTCTGGAATAACAAATGAACATCTGACGTGACAACGATCAGGTTACCTTTACAGGAAGTGATGATTCCTGCAAGTATTATTTTATTATTATTAAAGGTCATACTGAATCATCCTCTCTATTGTCTCTCTACAGCCTGGGATCAACTCCTGGTATGTTGTACCTGATTATCAGGTATGAGGTATGTCACACAGGACACAAAAGCACTGGCCGAGAGGTAGAACAATAAAATATTGATGATAAAATCAGACTTTTTCAATTAATGTCAGGTCACGTTTAGACTGGGTGTTAGGCATATGCTTTATTTAATACTCAGAGCATTAATACAGCAATACACACTGTAGTAATGTGTACCTGAGCAGAGAACAAAGCCGCTCTCTCTCTGGGTGTGTTGTTATCAGAGCTCCTCTTTGCTTTGTGGACATAGCGGGCGTGTGTGTGTGTGTGTGTGTGTTCTGTTAGTGTAGATTAGTGCATGTGTGCAGCATGAATGTACTGAAGGTAGACAGATAATCATATTTATAAAAAGACAGCAGCAAGAGTCTAATGATGTCATTGTTTCATTGGGCTGTTGGATACAGGAGACCAGCTGATCTGAACATCATGATATCATGATCGACAGCCCTGAACCATGACAGCAAGGACATTATGAGTGAATGGAAGATGTATGAGAAATGAACCACAAGCCTGAGCAAAAAGGGAATGGTCTTCCTGACTGAACTCCCACCCGAGCGTCATACTGCCGTTGAATGTCATCATGGAAGCGTATAGCGCCCACCGCCCAGTTCTTGGTCAGTAACCTCAGCTTCAAACAATGCTGTTTGACCCGTCCGCCACCTGTCCCACCTCCCGATGCAGAACGCTCTTTATAGACGTCAGTGGCATCTCACACAGACGCCACAGGGGGCCTCGGTGCGTCGGCATCAGGTGCTGAGGGCCACTGACCCCCTGGAGGTCTGGAGCAAACATTCAGTTTTATTGCATCAGGTCATAACATTCATGACTGTTGACCAGACATGTAAGCCTCATTATGTAACACCCAATATTAGCGAATGACCAATACCAACATATTTTGTTAAAACATATTTTATAGACATGTACTTTATATCAACGATGGACAAATCTATTCATTAGAAATGACGATTGAAATAAACTACAATAAATTCAGCAGATGATGAAACAAATTTGATAAAACACGGTCCGTGACACAATCATGTAAGACCGTCTGTTAACAACCCATGAACTTTATTACATACATATCTTTGTTCAAATGAAGGGTGACAGGAGAATGTGGGAACTCATCATGTAAGATGTTTTTTTTAATAATAATAAATAATACATTTCATTTTTAAACGCACTTTTCTTTCAAAAGAAACTCAGAGTGCCACAGAGCCAATGTATAGGAAAACAAATAAAAACATAATTAAAAGATAGTGAAAGCATCCCTTAATAAAAAATGTAAACAAGATAAAAAATGCCTTCCTGAATAAAAAGGAAGGCATTTTTAAATACGACACATGAAAGGGTTTGTTCATCGTTTGAAGATGAAAAATCATTAACTGGCATAACGGGATCATAACACACTTGTGAAGTCCGATCACTGCTAATAAATAACTAATTAGGTCCCCGAGTTTCACATTTGATTGATTTATGACATCACTGTGTTCATTTTGGAGATTTTCCACTGCCTCAAATATAAAAAAGACAGAAGTGTTGTGGAGATGAAAGGTCTCAGCCTCCACAGTACAGGGCAGAGGGCAAACTGCACACATCCCCCCCACAGACCCCGACACAAAAACAAAAAATAGACTTTGACTTAAGTGAAAGTGAGTATGTGGACATGAATAACAAACCACCAATGACAACAGTACCACCTCCTCTCCTCCCCTGATGTTTCAGTTATGTGTACACAATCATAAAAGTGACCAATCAATATGTGTGACGGGCTGTATTTGATTGAATGAAAAGATTTTTAAAAAGGCCCCTTTGATAAATCACACTGAAACCACAACAATTAAAAAAAATCTTCAGGGCATTGTCAGTTCACTTGGCGCAATAATGTGATTATTTTAGGGAATTAATAGGATGAAATTTGCTTAGTCAGCCAGACTGCTCTTCTATTAAACAAAAAAAAAAAGATAATGATGGATTGTTGGCAGGTTACTGAGTGACCAAGAGGCGCTGGCCATGGCCTAGATATGTCTGTTTGTTGAGTAAACGATAAGATCCCTTGTTGCTGGCGTTAAAGTAGGCCACCTCATCACCACAAAGAGACAGACGGAGAGAGACAAGAAAGAAAACCAGAGAAAAAGCTATCGTTGAGCATTAACTAGTGTTAACATCAAAAGGAGAAAGAAACACAAACAATGTGTGATTGTGTCAAGCGGCAACCTCCGGCACGAAGAAATGAAGCCAACTTGGAAGTGTGAAAACAGTTGCAATTCTTCTAATGGCCACTCGAGGCTTCAAAAGAGAGTCAATCATGTGTTAAGATGCCAAAGCTTTAGAGCAGAGATGAACGAATACATGTACAGCCTGGCACAAAAAAATAAATGGTTTTGGTCTCTTTAGCTAACATCTCTTCACAACTCTGACTCTGACACCCTCTCAGCATGACGCTGCAGCCACCACCCAAGCTTCCCCGTCGGGTTGGTAAAGACCACTTTCAGCTGTAATGACATGGAATAGCAGGTAAACACAGGGTTCTGTTCCCTTTGAGTAGCAGAGCCTTACCAGCGAGCCAGCATGCACAATAGCAGCACTTTACGGAACAGGACCGTAATCATTATCATTGGTAACACCTGTGATTACTATTTCATGTCAAGATGGCTGCTGAGAAAAATATTTCTTATGCAGGTAATGAGCGGTGTCTGGTTTCCTCCAGACATGACAGCTGGGTGGGTTTTTTTCTGCAAAAGCCAAGCAGGCTTCAAACTTTTCGAAGAGTCGGCATTGATCCAAACATCTACCATGATGTTGGCCACTGCGCTCTCAGGAACTTCTCATGCAGCAGATTTTATTTGTATAGCCGTCAACAGGAATGTGACACAACAAAACCCTGACTCTGAGCTCTGCGGGTAGTAGCTTGCACCTCGTGACTTGGTTTCTGCTCTAATGTCTCAATCAAGGTGGAGAAATACCTCTCAGATGATGAAGAGATATTACACATATCGGAGCTAAATTTAGAGTGGAAAAGGGACAAAATCCTTGCGTCAATGTGATATTTCAGTTTTTTTTTCTTTCTACTAAAATAGCAAATGATTCTAAAATCCAGTGTTTCCTGATGATGGGAAATTAATTAGACATAAAATGCAAAAACAAGTGGATGCACTCTGTATGTAACTGATTCCGACTTAACTTAAGTCTGCACCAGTACCCCTAAAACTTCCCAGTGCAGCTCCCAGTGTAAATGTGAGGATGTGCATTAATTCAAAGGCAGGTGTCTCCAACAAAAAACAAGCATAGTCAGCAAATCTTTTCATAGAGTGATGACCCCTCATCCACTTTTTACTGTACATACTTGTGGAAATGCTGCATTACATACAGACAATATACACGACTTGAGCAACAGAGAAGCATGTGTACAGTATGGTCATCCACTAACAATAGAGGCATTACAAACTGACTCAAAACTAAGTGTACGCAACATTGAAGAAATACTGATAAACCTGAAAGTTTATATTTGTTAAATAATAATAATAACACAACAAAAACATCAGAAAAGCATCACCTTTCTCTACTTGTACGTGCTTTCATACATCTGACAAGTGAACATAATTACACCTCAACAAATTCTTTGAACCCGTTTGAACTATTTTCAAACTGCCGTCCCACTGTATAACCTGACACAGTTTGGTCCCATTTACAAACAACACAAGTGGGTCAGATAAACATCCCCAAAAGACTACTTCTCTGACGTCACATTATCCCGCTTGACCGAGAATGCGTTCCTCCCGACACCCTCTCACGTTTCGAGGCCAAAGAATGTGTCCTCTTAGTATTTAGCTCACGGATGTTTACGTTTCCTTCCAGTCAGCTGCTGGTTTTAAACAATAAGTCCGGCGTGGTGTGAATGTGGTATGAGGTCCTTCTCAACCCTCTCCTGCTGTTGCACTGGACTCAATAGAAAGGATCCATTATTGTATACGGAGAGGGACCCAGATTAGACTGATGTGAGCTGCTTGACTGTTGCTTGGTAACTTCTGGGCTCTTTGTCACTTATATGTTAGGACTTTAGACATCTTGCCATGGCAACCACTACATAGGATGGAGCTGTGTGTTTAAAACCAGCACTGCTCAGCTGCAGGCAGAAAGCCAAAACCAGTTAAAGCGAGCTACACTCACGGCAGAGACTCTCCATTTAATCGGATCTTCAATGCATTTTGTCAACCGCAAATGATCCAATAGAAGCCGATCCTCAGGGCTTTACTTGACGATTCTATCAAAGTTGTTGTTGCCGTCCAATGCCGTTGAAGCGATTGAGGCTGATTCACATTAAACTTGTTTGCATGCACTTAGCACCATGTCACAGTCAGCTTTCTGCCACCAGCATATGTTTTTTAAATCTGGTTTGGTTCAGAGCAGTGAGCACCAGAAACAGGTGCTTCATTGTAAGTTGCTTCGCAGGACTGTGATTATAGTGTGATGTAATAACCAGGAAGTACTTCGCCACAATTACTGTCAATACTCAAATAACCAGTCGGACTGTTCACCTACAGTACACAGGACGCACAGAAGATGGCTTCTTTTCCCATCCTGCTTCATCCTCTGTACGATACTCAGCTAACAGTCAGCCGCGAACCAGGATACAAGACAACAACACACGAGAACCGAAACAAACGCAGAGTTGTGAATCGACAGTTCTGGTTCAACTGGATCATAATATTACAACATTTAAAACAAAATTAAAATATTTCTGCTGCAGCCTTTTGTTCGATAGAACAGGCAGCAATGTCAAAAAACTAAACTTCACAAGACAATCTATATCTCGTGAAAAACGGGAGCATTCTTCTCCCGGGAAAAGCTTTATATCCTGACAGTGTGCTGCAAACGAAGCTAAATGATACAAAACATATTTCCTATGCCTTCATAAACATATATTGGATAATTCACCAAAGCAGTGACGTCACAATGAACACAAAACAGGAACATATTAAAATCATACATCTCAAAACTTGAGTGACCTCCAGAATAGTTTTTTTTTCTTTCTCATTGCAACTCATTGATGTGTCATAACAAATACATCCCTCTCTTTTAACAATTTACCTCACAATCATTGAATCCATGTAATTTGAGCATTTTGTCATTTGAAGCCCGATTTTCGGTTCAAATTCATTTAACCGGCTTGATGGAGATGCTCTGGACCATAAAATAGAGGCTCATTGCACAGTAAATGTAAATTGTGGGCGAATACCTGTAAATCTGTTTGAAAAAAATAGTCATCCAATAATAATTACCTGAGCAAATCAGCATCTTATTACAATTCAAGAGAAGTTTACTGCTTTGTTGATACAAGGTTTCTAGATCATATGATTATGTTTTCAACGGTATGGGACCAGAACTATTAAAAACGTCATGTGAATGTAACTATGATAAAAGTTACGTTCTTTTAAATGATATTACTGACATCTAAGAAAATAAGAGAGATCACCGTCTCAATCAGGGTTGTCTTAAATTAGAGCGAACACAGTCCATGTGCAAATAGAAGGATTTCTAGTGTTTCTCTGTAGCTGTTGTGTGGAGAAGCTCCCACCGATTCTGCTGCGAATGAACAAAGCACAACATAGGCAAACGCATGAGTCCAATAAAATAACAATAAAAACACCATTTCATTCAATACTAGTTTTTGACGATCCAGTTTCCTCCGAAGTCTGATCCACAACCACATAATGTGTGTGTTGCAGTAGTGACGGATAGGTAACGTGACTAATAATCAATCTGAGTTTGTGTGTGTGTGTGTGTGTGTGTTTGTGTGTACAGGGGGGTCACTCCAGGCCAAAGCCTTCAGCGTTGGAGATGGCGATGGTGAGTTTGTGCTTGAGCTCCTTCCTGGTTCGATAAGGAGGCAGACAGATCTGATTAAAACAGGTGTGAGAGATCGGCAACCTGCAGAGAGAAAAAAGAGAGAGAGAGGAAAAGAGAGAGAGGGAAATGAGTTGACATATCTTAAACATTGACCTTATAGTTCATTGGAAACACAAGTCCTTAAAATAAAAAAATTCAAAATCTTGATCAAAATAAGTCATTTGGTCCTTTTCCTTCCCTGACCCAGAATCAGGGTTAACATAGATTATAGCAGGCAGAGGTCAAACTATCAAAAGTGAGTTTAAGTTCCTTCTGGTAAACAGCTACGCAGTGTATAGGTCGATGGCTTTTATTGTGAAAGGTAAGAACGGAGGGGGTGGATCTGGTCTGCACTGCTTCTGTCAAGGTTTAAAGTTGGTCATCTTGTGTCAGACTACCGAACCTCTGTGTGTTTTGAATATGCATTTATAGGTTGATGCCTTTATTGGGAGTGTGATAGTTTGCAAAAACAGACATCGCTAAGGGAAAATATTGCATTGCTTTTTAACTGTGTAATGTTATTTTTTCTATGAGAAAGTATTCATGAAAAAAAAACAGTTTGAGAAAATAGATTGACGTGACATCACATTGTTATCTAATAAAATAGATCCATTTCCAGTTTTCTTTCAGGGCTACTGTGTCAACCGATTTTTTTTCCATGTAATTCATTAAAAGTTGTCAGTGAGCAAACTGAGTTCTGGTCTACGTTTCTGGGACCATACCAGTCCGTTGGAACGTCGATCTTGGAGATTTTGAAGTTTAGGTCGGCCATTCCTCCGACGGGAACGCGGTCACTTCCTGTGGCGAAGTGGAGTAGTTTCTTCTGCAGCTCCAGAGGGAAGGCCAGCACCACATCCCAGAAACACCTGGTGCACAACAAAGAATGTGCATCGCATTAGCTGGGAGGAGGCCTTAGTTTGACCGGGATGAGAGCTGCAGGCTGTGACTGCACATCGCTTTTTGACCTCCAGCGTGACCTTGACCTGGAGTTTCTCATCTATAAACAAATGTGCTTTTTTGAAAATAGTAAAATTGAGGATTGTGCTGCAGACAAGGAAAATAAAACCTTTCCACAACCAGGATGTTTGCATGCAAATAGGTAAAAAAAAATGCAAAATGCTAGGATGAGAAACAAACAGGCAACAGACACACACACACACACACACACACACACACACACACACACACACACACACACACACACACACTAAATGATATATGTGTGGCTGGATCATATCATTGTTCAGGACATGAGTGATGTATCAGATGGAAGTTTATGAGTTAGAGGAAGTTATGAAGTAATGATGGAAACTACACAGAATATGAACCGGATGAAGAGACAACCAATGCAATGCATATGTCCTTTAAATACTTATAAAACCAGTCAGTTTTGATTTTGTAAATTGTAGTCCAATCTCTTTTTATTTATGCTTTTCTTTCTGCCCAAAAAAAAGTTGTATGAGCACACGTCATATCGGACAAATAGGAGTTAATCAATGTGTATTGTTCACAACAACTTCAGTTATAAAAATATCTAACACAACATTAGGTGATAACATATGTTTTATTGTGGATTTATAGCTATAATGGGGCAATTATTTTGGCCCGGGATCACAGAATGATGAAACAAATACAACAGGTTAACATGTGTACTGACAAGAAGATAAACGTGTGTGTTTGTGTTTGATTTGTACTGAACTACCTTTTTATGTCCTTTTTGACACTGTGTGTGTTTGTGTGTGTGTATAAAGTGTCTGCATGTCTCAGTTGAAGGTCATTTGGACTGCTCTTTCTGTGGCACGTGACCCGATAGATAAGCAATCAGTCGGGACAGAAGGTTTTATTATTTTAGAGTGTGTTTATGTGTGGCAGTGTGTTTGATTAGTTATATTGAATGTCCTGTATGGATCCTGAGGGGGTTCATCGGGAGTCAAAGTCTGAGCAGGTACAGATTCATCTTCTTCATAGTGGTGCTGGTTAGAAATGTATTATTTTTACTCAAACTTTAATGCCTTTTAGTATTTGGTTTTCAATAACTGGAAGTACTATCAAATGGTGGATGCTTTGATATAAAGTGTCCACAAAATGTTGTGTGTACACACACTATTGAAGTTGTGCAACAGGTTGTGCAACAGGCCAGCAGCTGCTTTTTTGTCAGCTTACTGCACCGTGCTGATTAATATTATCCAAGGATGACAAGTGTTGGCTTGTCCTCCTCCCCTACTGCATGAAACAAAAGGAAATATCTTTGTGTGTTCGTACGTGTGTGTGTGTGTGTGTGTGTGAGAGAGAGAGCTATTTCCTGTTACAAAATGAATGCCTTGCATGCAAACATCTGCAGCCTAAACCAAAAGGCACACAATTGGTTTATCATCACTGACTTTCACATGAGCCCACAAATCGAATGGGCCACAATTAGTATGAATTATCTTCTCAAGCAGCAATGCTTTTTAATTTTTATACTTTGTTTAAATAAAATGAGCTAAAATTCACCTTTTAAAACTTCAACAACAAAAAAGTGGAGTGGTGAGCCCTTGTTAGTGAATGCACAAATGTAATAATAAAAAAAAAATACAATTCAGTAAATGTGTGATGTTCAAAAGCCGTTTTTAATAAGCAGACTGTCCTCACTATCAAATTTGTGAGACAACACAGTGGGATCAGTCTGTCCAATAGAAGGAATCACTGAGTAAATGTGTGTATTAGAGTCTATCGGAAGTGTGACTCACTGTACAAGCAGTGAGCGTGGCTGCTGTCTGTAAATAGGAAGTAAATAGAAAGTGCAGGCCTCTTACCGTACGGTGGTCTCAGTCTTGCCGTATCCCTCATACTGAGCAGCTTTCTGCAGAGCGCCCATGTCGAGTTCTGGACTCCCGCACACCAACATCTCCACCTCCTCCGGCCGCAGCAACTGTGTGAAATGCAGATTTAGAACTCAATTTAGAATGAATATTTGAGATTGTTTTTTTTAAATGTATAACAACAGCAAACAGGACAAAAGGACACAAATATTGTGACTAGAATGGGGCCAGGTGCTGAAAGTGTTAACTTGTGTTACCTCATGTAGCAATAATCAAAATAACATAACAGAACGTTTTACAGAACAGAACATTGCATAAAGAAACTTAATGTTACATTAAAAAAGCAATGCAACATAACATAATATAAGTGCATGTGTATGAGGTGTGTGTGTCCTTGGCTCAAGCTGCAGCGGCCATGTGGAAGCGTGTCATGAAATCAGCTGGCCGGACGCAACATCAGAGTACAGAGCAGAGCAGCATTTCCTCTGAAACACGACCGCAGTCAAAAAGCAACAATTGATTGGTGTAAGAAAATATCACGCAAGAGCAACACAACCAGTAAAGAGACAGGAAGTTACGCTTTGTGAGAGCAGCCGATAACAGAGAATGTCAAAAAGTCAATTTCATGGGGGTTTCAGGAGGGACAGTTTGTTATTTGCAAGCATTAAGAAGTGAAACTGCATTATAGATTTTGTGAGTTGCATAATTTACAACTTATTGTCTTCTGAAAGTTCAAACTCAGAGGTCAGGACATGAGCTGGACCTGACACCATCTTCAGGGCCCGTAGTAAACCGTAGTACAGTCATCTCTCCCCCATGACGAAAACCATTCCATCTGACAGCCAAAAATTCCACAGCGTGGAGTGTGTCAACCACAGCCACAAGAATAACAACCGCGCCTTCATCAAACCTCGCCCACAAATACAGTAAATGACAGGCCTGCCTCGTCATGTCCTGTCAGACAATGTGGACGTGACTGAATGATTGAAGGCAAACCGAAGAGACAGACGTGTCCCACTCACTCACACACACATAAATGTGTGATGTGTGTGTATATATACATCAGTGGCAGGCCGTCAGGGCCAGCTCAGCCTTCTCTGCTGGCCTAAACAGAATCACAAAGTTATAGCTATTTTATAATTTAATTTTAATTGTATCCATCCCTAGACAAACTGCTCTGGCTTTTCATCAACGTCATAGTATGCATACTGTTAAACAGCTGATCTAGACTATGACTCAGGGCACTGAATACGCGGGTAGAAAATCCACGGCCCGCCACTGATATACATATATGTATATTTACTTTTATATTTACTTGTACTTATTTTGAGCTTCAATGTTGACTTCAAACGCAAACATGATTTAGGAAAGTTGTTTTTCCAAACTGTGGGAGGAAGTCAAAGCAGGTCAAAGCAGGTCAAAGCAGGTCAGCTTTTATCTGCCCGGGGGAGAGTGAGACTGGTCCTCTCTGTTTCCGTCAGATATTATTTCACTGTGTTCCCTACGGCTGCCGAGCAGATCACAGGTTGGTAATCCACACAAAGCCTTTTAAAAACACAGACACGCCGCCCTGCATGGAGCACGGCGAACTTGACTGTTCGACCTTCAAACATAAACTATGTGGGCCAGGATCCAAAAGATCTCCCCGTTCTTTTTTTTGCAGTCTTTTGTTTGTGTTCAATGTGCTCGATTTCACCACGACTACCAATACTAGTAGAGCATAGTTATTTTTTTAAATGTATATTTCACATTTAACTTACATATAATGTATGTATTCTTTAAAAGGTACTACTCAACTAAATGTAACTAAATGTTGAACTACATTTAAATAATGAATCTTGCTGGACATGTTAGTGACAATTGTAAGTGACACATTTTGTGAAAATGTTAAATACAATTCCATTAAATAAAATGAATGATAGTAAGAAACATATGTATCCCTTATCATAAAGTTTTGGAAAAATATGAAACAGTGAATTTTTTCATTTTTTAATAAAAAAAACAACAGCAGTGCAAAAGACAAGCAAAACCAGTCAAGCCACATGAAAACAGGATGTGCGATCATATTTGGGACTGGATGCATGTTGTGGATTTTTGTACCATCCCTCTGGGAACCTCATCAGGGGTCCCGGAGGGGCCCCAGAGTTCAGTAAACAACAACATGATCATATCTGAGTAAAGGATGAAGACAAACAGAGTTTACTGCCTGAGCTCCATATTTGGGCAACATGTCTTTGTCCATGATGGAGGAGAAGAAGGAAAGGTTAAATACAAAATGTGTGTTCTGTAACTTCCTACTAAAACAAAACAGTGACTAAATAAATGAAAATGCGCACTGCTCTTACTACACGGGAACATATATGTGTAATGACCCAATTACTCAACTGTTGTTCCAGGAAATTTATATTCACAGTTTATCTTGAACAAATCAGATGAAGAGGAAGGCCACTGAATTAATTTACGTGTTTCATATCAGTACGAAGAGCGTGAGATGATTTCCCTGTTTTTAGATAACATGCAATAGCGTCTGTTCATCTAGAAATTTATAAAATAATCAGACCTAAAAATTACTACACCACATATTTTAGCCAATTCATTTTAATTGAATATCAGGCAATGTCAGCAAGTAAATGCCACTCACAGACACTGAGAAGCATTTTTCGACTGCAATTATAAACTGGTGGGGACCGGCTAATGGAATTCAATAGGCCTCAGAAAGCACACACACACACGCACACACACACACACACACACACACACACACACACACACTGTGGACTCACCATGAGTGCATCAGAGGCACACACGCTGTGGAAGCCGTGGTAGAAGGCAGCAAACTGTTTATAGATGGATTTGTTCAGCAGGAAGTCGATGTAAAGCTGGACGTACTCTGTGGAGACAGAACACAGCAGTGTGACTTTTCAATATTCCATTACACAGTTTTACCCGTTCCCCCTCCAGTCTTGGCCCTTCAGCTAAACACACAGAGGGACACCAGGCACAGAGCTAGACATGGAAAATGAGGTTTAACGAGAGAAAGAAAATTGACTCCATCCTCTAAAAAAAAACAAAGAAGCGTTTGAGCTGAGCTAAGTAAGTCAAACAGCACATGAGGGGGATCAGCAATAAGGATGAAGCTTTTCAAAATCATATTTTTTGCCCCCTCACTTTTGTAGCTTCAGGTTGATTTTCCACAGGGGAATACTTCCTGGGTGAGAGACGACTGTAATACAGTTTACCAGACAGCACATAGTCTCAGGTTACCGCCATTTTGTATTGAGATGTGTCGCGATTTTAAACTTGAAGAAGCTAAAAGGTGCAGCTGGTCTCGGATTTGAGTGATTGCCATGTTTGTCGGCTCTACTTTGTGTCTGTTTGGACCGTCTGCTCTTTGTTGCACTGTGGAGCCGATGGTCTGTTTGCCAATGAGCAAGACGCATGCTCATTGCTGAGAACCTCAGTGTGGACTCACCCTTCCTGTTTTGCTTGGTGACGGGGATTTTGTCTCCTCCAGGCTTCAGGTTGTGGGACTTAACCACGCCCATTTCCTCCTGGAAAACCTGCAACATGCACACACACACACACACACACACACACACACACACACACACACACACACACACACACACACACACACACACACACACACACACACAAGAAGTATGTCACATAGTTGCAAATACTTTCATTGTCCAGATTAGAACAATGGTAAATGGGTGCATTTATATTGTGCTTTTATCCAATGCCTCTCATAAATAGTAACCAATGGCTGCAACGTGGAAGGGTTAAAGTTGAAAGTTGAAAACAGAGACAACTCCCAGACCGGATAACGCCTTAATAGCAACCTGTCAATCACAAGATAACCCCGACCTAGAGCATACCCTTCTGTATCAGCTATTTTACTCTAAACATCATGCTCTTTCAAAGACTAGAAACTAGCGATTGAGACCTTAAAATCATGCTTACAATGCTCACTGAGGTAATAAATCAAGTGAGAAGTAGGGTCATTTTCTCATATTAGATACAATCAGACTTATTTTTGCAACCAGAAGAGTTACCCCCTGCTGGCCATTAGAAAGAATGCAAGTTCAAAGAATGTAGGTATAGCTTCAGTTTTTCAGATCCGGAGGTTGATGGCTGTTTTTTGCACAATTATTAATGTAGGATTAAAGAAACAATATATGATGTGTTTAAGCTTTAAATGTACCATAGCTTCATATTTAGAACTGATTGTCGGTTTCTAGCTGTACTTTTTTAATGATGTTTGCCCATCCTGGGAGAGGGATCGCTCCTCTGTTGCTCTTCCTGAGGTTTCTCATTTTTCCCCCTTTTATAGGTTTAACAGCAAGGATCTATGGGCCGAGTGTGTCGAATGCCGCACGGATTGTAAAGGTTGTGAGGAAAATGTGTGATATTGGGCTTTACAAATATAACTTGAGATAACTTGTGGTATATACAATAAATAAAGTTTGGGGTTAGGCTTATAATTAGGTTAAGGTTAGGGTGAGCAGCTCAAGGGAATACATTATCTAAGTGAGGGCTTAGATAGGCAAGTACAGCAGTATAAACTAATGTGTGCAAAAAATAGAATGGTATATATACAGTAAAAGAGACACACATTGATGAACAAACACCCCCCAAACAAATAAGGAGACACAGTGAGTGGGAGAAGTGACAGAGAGTGATGCACTGTATTGCAGGTCAGTGGGTTTAGCTGACCAACCTATAGCTCACAGTCAGCTCACACTGTGGGTAAAAATAACACCTCCATTCAAGCTTTAACATAATGTTTCTTCTCACATATGTTCCAGCTTCATGTATAACCCTAGCTGCACCGTAAAGTGTTCCACTGTATCTGGTTGCTACGCTCAGAGACAGAGACGCCTGCTTCATAAATCATGCTGACGTCAAGTCATGTAAAACCTAGTATGCGGAACCTTTAAAGGTCCAATGTGCAGGATTTAACAGTGAGGTTGCATATTGCAACCAACGGAAACTTGTGTGCCACAAGAGAGGTATAGAGCCCCGGAGGCCAACGCACAGATACACATATAATCATTATGTATTTAGCTTCAGGGTGGTTAAAGTGAGCAGTTGGTCAGCATTCCTGTACTGCAGCTCAAAATCAGTGCACGTATCTAGTTGAACAGGTTTGGGGCACTTTTTCTGTCACTTCAGTCTGTGGTGCTTACTCATCCATTATCCATAAAAGAACATAATTAGGGAGAGGTATTGTTTAAAAAACTTTCACTATCACTATGCAACTACAGTATCGGATGAAAGAGAAATCAACAAGATTATTAATCTGACCCATTTTTCAATGAAGCCGCTCAATACGAAGTTCAGATCATATCTATTGCCTCCACTCGGCTCTCAACATGGCGACTGCTGAGCCGGCTGCTTGCAGCTAACAGTGCTAACAGTACAAACAGTGCTAACAGGCACGGTGTGATCAACTGTAACAGGGTCCGTTAGCTAGCTCGGGTACGTAACCTACATTTTTATGATTCAATAAATCTGCTGTATGATGTGACCGGGACTGCTCCAGATTACCTTCTGGTCTAGAATTAACTTTATTAATATCACGCAGCAGTGACAGCAGTCACAGCAGCCTGTCAGACCCGTCAGACGTGCCGAGACACTGTAATTGTGACATCTGTGGTGTGTGTGTGCGCCAAGACTTTTAACAAACTCTCTTGAAGAGTTTTATTGGTACTCAGACTTTTCTCACGTCATTAACAATATATATGACATATATTATATGATAATAAATGAAAATGTGTAAGGATTTGTTAAACAGCTTACTAAGCATACTGGTGATGCGAAACTGAAACATAGATGATTGCTTTTTATGCATTGAAATTGAGCAAAAGTGCTTTGTACAGACAAACTCTTTGTCTTGCTCTTGCCAAATTCAAATGGCCCATGCGTCATGAACCTCATACCCAGGCTTTAATCGTATCTTGATACCTGGAACGTGAGGTAGAAGTCCTCCTCTACGTTTCCCTCGTAGCTCAACAGCTCTCCCAAACCATGAGCCAGCTCCTGCAAAAGGACACAAGAGTTCAAGAGCAGGGAAAATATTTTTGGAGCAACACAATACAGTGAAGGGATTAAAAAGGTTACTGGATTCAATCCCTGAAACAACTGAATAAGTGACCGTTCTCAAAAAGACAAGAACACGTCATGTTTTCAGTGTTTACTCTTTGTCATGTTTTCAGTGTTTCCCGTAAACGTCGGGTTACAAGCCGCTCCTACGGCCAGTCGTGTCCCCGCTGTAGCAAGCTAGCAGCTGCTAGCTACTGCCCGCGTCCCCTCTGCCCAAGTCGGGTGTCGAGCCTGGTCCCGCTACCTTCACTGGTTTTCGGGGCGCTAGCGGAAGTTAGCGGGAAGTAACGGAGCGCTAGCAGGAGCTTCAGCTGGCTACAGCGGGGAGCTAACGGGGACACTGACCAAAGGTAGTAGCGCCTCGTAATCCGACGTTTACGGTAGTTTTTGTAAAGAAGAGAAAGTTATTTAATGTTAAAGGAAAAAAAACTTTCGGACAAATGAGGAGCTGACAAGATTCCACTGCATGTATGAAACAGCTCTTCAAACACACACTCTTCTGACAGAACATCAAACTAAGAAAAAGAAGTGTGAAATGCCGCAGCATTGCCTGAGGTCTGGGCTCATAGGGAACTATTTATGTCTCTATTTTAAACGAGGGAATATCAGGAAAAACTTTGGCAAGAAAGCAAAGCTCCACTTGATGATTGATCTATCTGATGTATAATGTTTGAGTACTATGCTTGACTTGGGATCACGCTGACACCAACTGCAGGCCTCATGTTTCATATCCTGCGTGTGTGTGTGTTTGTGTGTATGTGTGTGTGTGTGTGTGTGTGTGTGTGTGTGTGTGTGTGTGTGTGTGTGTGTGTGTGTGTGTGTGTGCGCGTGTGTTGTCGACCTTCACAGTGAGGAAGGTTTTGGATGTGAAACAGCCTGAGGATCAAGTAACTTTGAGCGAGAGAAAGTTCAGGATCTTTCCCTTGCCGCTGCACAATACGGGAGAAGCGTTCCATACGCTGTTACTAGGTGAAAACGCTATCTCCGCTAAGTTGCAAACCAAAACTGTCGGGCCCTGCAGCAGGTGTGCAGGGTTAGAATGCCTCGCCCCAATGCACTAGTCACACCAGTCTGTGTTAGCAAGTGCATGCAGAGCATGGTTGTCTATCACTTGGCAGGCATCATGACCTAAGGACTGAATCAGAATCCAATGTGGTACAATTTGACCATATGGTGGAGCTGTAAGATTTAACTTTACGCTTTGGCCTGTCACTTTTGAACTGTAAGTCTCCTGTATACTGAGGGTCCAGACAAATCGATCCATATAAGCAATACCCAGATACGTCTCAACTTTCTGCCATTTTGAATTGTGTCCCAAAAGCCTTTTTCCCCTACTTCTCCTGAATATTTTAAACCATGGTCACCACATTTGGCACAGAATATACAAAGTAACCCCTTTGGATTTAGCTATAGATGCATATATAGATGCTGGAGGCAATGCATTTAACAAAAAATGTTACATCGCTAACACTTTGCTTGTGCTATTGTGACCTGGCTGAATACGCTTCACATCTGGGAACAATCAACAATTCAAACAAAATGTTCTAACTCTTTCTTTCATCAATATAGTGTTATATATGAATTTTAACTGAAACAAATACTCTGTGAAAAAAAATAATGCGTGATTAACGCAATTTTTTAGCTAACTTAATCAAAAGAACAATGTGAAGAAAACATTTTTTTTTTAAATATGATATTGCATAGCTGAAGGTGAGTACACTAATTAGATAAAAATACATTCATATATATTATTATATGATCTCATAGAGTTAAAAAAGGCTTGCTGAAAAATAATTAACAGAATGCACAGTTAAAACAGTACTGTCAAGGTTGCTTTAAAGTCAACAGAACTGAATGTGTTATCTGGTGGGAGGGTTGAATTCATTCTGACATGTTGCTGTGAAGTTAAATTTAGACTTTGTTAAAACAATCATTCAGGGATTAGGGAGGTGAAAACAAACAGAGAGGGGTCAACAGTTGAACTCTGGCTCCCTCTAGTGACAATGCAGAGAAATGCAAGCAGTAGAGAAGAACAAATTTGCAGGTAAATGTGATGTGGGACTACCCCAATAAAAAATGCATTAACAAGCGAAAACAATACAGCACCATGCTGATTTGTAGCAAAGTTACCCTCCACTTACCCCTCATCAAAACTCATCACCCGTCATAAAACATTTTTGAACACAGTCTGGGATTCAAACTACTGACGTGTCAACCTGAGACACATACCGGCATGATCTGTTGCAGGTCATCCATGGTGGCAGTTGCCATGCCGACAAGGGCATTCTGGTCACATGGTACAGTGGGTGGAGTCAGGAGCTTCCTGTAAGGGACACATAAAGATTTATTTAATATTTGTCAACATTTCGATTTGTTTTCTTCTATTCTGTATTTATGTTTATCTACTTTTGCTATACTTGTTCTTGCTTTTGTCAAGGTATGCCAGATGGAAACACACACACACACACACACACACACACACACACACACACACACACACGCACACGCACTTACCTGTAACAGTAGAGGGGGAAGTGGATGTCCAGGGCGATGCTGTTGTAAACGGCTAAGCCCATCAGCTGATAACACAGCAGGTTAAGGAGGAAGTAACTATTGACAGAGCAAGCCGACACACACACACACACACACACACACACACCTCTTCAAATTCAACCTTCATTTTGATGTCAACGACACACTTGTAAAGTTTCTTGCCTGCATCGTCCCCACACATCTGGCAGTGTACTCAAAAGCACTTCTGTGGGAGTTCCCGCTGCAGAAGGTGTCTCACGGACCACATTACGCCACGATGACAATCACGCACACAACTCACGGGATGAAAACAGCACCGGCCGTAACGATCACCAGGCCCGCTGTCGTGGCCCGTCGCAGCTCCATAAAGCAACCTACATTTCATGAGCTCAGTTTCCATCATGAGTTTGGAAAACAAACAGTTACATAATGTCATTCTCACAGCAACTTGACTCACCACCTCTTAAAACTACCAAGACCTTTGATCAATAATCCAAACTAGATGTTAAAGAGCTGGACAGTTTTTGGAGAAGTTTGACTTCCTCACCAGAACGGCCACCATCTTGTTGTTTTGTTTTTAGAAATCTGAAGCAAAGACCAAAGACGTTATCATCCTCGACCTGATGAGTCAGAGGAGGTTCTGTTGGTGCATCTCTGGCTCGAGAGTGGCACGTTTAGTTTCTTTTATCTCGGTTTAAAATCAAGGTGTAAAATCTGAACTCATGGTGCGTTTGAGAGGCTTTGTGTGAAAAAAGACCAGTCGGTCTTTAAGTCTTTAGCCAAGAGTTGAATGTAGGCGAAACGACTTCAATGTGTGTGTTGGGTTCATGGACTGAACATCGCTTCCACCTGCAGTATTTAATGTGTTTTATGTCCAAGAGGTGGTAGCCTCACACACACACACACACACACACACACACACACACACACACACACACACACACACTGCTGCCACATGTGGTGAACATACGTGGTATAATTGTGTGTGTAGGTGGAGTGTGTGTGTCTGTGAACTGAACACTACTGATTATAGGTGACACCCACACGTGTGCACGCGCACACACACACACACACACGAAAATAAACATCTACTGTACTATTACCACAAGGTCATTGTGATGTCAACAACAAAAGCATTTAGAGGCCCTCTTTCATATATCTCCACTTTATGTGACAGGCATGCATAAAGCTCTCTCTCTCTCTCTCTCTCTCTCTCTCTCTCTCATGCCCGCTCTGTTTCACATTATCTCTCCATCGGTTTCTCTACCCACTTCCTTACACTTAGTGTTGCTTCATTGGTGCAACAGCAAGACGAGCCCCAACAAGAACAGATTCTGCAGCAGTATTCTGAACATATGAAGGTTACAAATACTGAGTAAAAAAAGAACGCTGTTCTTATCAAGCAAATTTACAACAAAACTTCCAACTGAGGAAAAAAAGCCTGGAGCCTTGCTAATGTTGTAGTATGTTGAAGTTCCCCACTGTGCAACATTGGTAATACTTTTAAGTATTAGTAATTATACCAATACAACTTAGTGATGAAACAAATGCATGCATGTCGTTCTCCTTACACAGTGCTGGAGTGAAACTCACTTTTACTTCACAGTTAGCGAGGCATGACGGCGAGGTGGTTTTATGGATAGATTTGTCTGGACCCACAGAAACCAGGAGTCTGGTCTGCTTTGCAGCTATATTTCTATCAAAATATCATAGCTAAATATTCAATAGTTTTTACGTGAAAACTCAGATTTAAAAGATCACTACAAATGCTGTCTGATGCAGTAAGGTTAAGGATGTTAAAACCATCTTTTCCCACTTTCTTCTGACATCAAGGCTATTGCACAGAACCATGTGCAGGCCTAGAATTCATCACTCTGTGAAATGCAGCGTGCGTATGGATATATATTTGAGTTTTAGACCTGGATCTACAGATAATTTCATGCATCTGGTCCGAGGTGACCCAGCCTCAACTAATCCACCGCTTCCAAACATTCCCATGACCTGCTCCTCCCCTGTTTGTGGTTCAAAGCCGGATTCTCAGGGGCCGCCAAAAGCCTCAGGTTCACTCTGCCGCCATTGATTTGTACGAATAGAATTCATGTAATTGTGTTTGAGAAAATGCTTTTGTAGCACCTTACAATAACTACAAACTATTTAGCATTAGCAAAGCATGAGTAAACTCTAAATCCAGCATTTATAAAGGAAGAAAACCCAATCATGAAAGGCATAATAGTCAAGCTTATTAATCAAGAATAACACATTTATAACTGTATTTATGAATTGCATACTAATGAGTGTTCATGTTGGAACAATGCTTCATAAATGATGAATTATGTGTTTACTCGTGCTTTACTAATTCTAAATAGTGTAGTTATTATAAAGTGTTACCAATGTTTGTATTGTTGTTATTATGCTCATGAGTTAGCTCACCTTCTGTTAGTCCTGATGCTCTCTAATGTCGAGACCCTGTTGTTATTGTGCCAACCTATTGCATATTCCCAAAGGAAGCTGATCTTGTCAAAGCATCACACAGCAGACCTGTAACTCTGTAATATTGCAGCATATGAATAATGCATACGTTGCAGAAAGAGCAGAGAAACAGCTGCGGCGCTTCTGTCTCTCTCCTCTCTCTCTCTCTTCCTCTCTGCTTTCTCATCAATGCTTGTTCCATTTGTTTACATGTGTTTACAGTCCATCTTCCCATCTTTCCTCTCTCTCTCTCTCTTTGTCTCTTTCTCTCTCTCTCTCTCTCTCTCTGATGTTCTCTCTGATGTTCTCTCCACCACCTCTCCACCCTTCATCTTCACAATGATGCAACGCTACCATGACGACTGAACAGGAACTATGGCGATTGATAAATTAGCTCTTAGCGTGCGCACAAATGTGGAACACACACACACACACACACACACACACACACACACAGGCAGCTATTAGGTTACATAACCTATTGACAGTTCCCAGCTGGCCAGTAACTACGGCTGAAGTACTGGATCGTTCTCTCTACACACACACACACACACACTGGACAGTATAGATACACACTCTTACAGACACACACACATGGACAAAAGGTCCTGAAAGTACATTTTACAAATAGCAGGAACAACAGCAGAGCTACACTGCATGTGAAACTACAAAAGAGTCATTTGTGAATGTTTCAAAGAAACGCATCCTTAGATTTCTGTCCACCTGACAACCATTTGTAATTAGTCAGTACTGTAATTTTCTAATGAACACATGGAGTAGTTTTTGTAACTGTCGGGTAAAATAGGCTCATTTCCTGTTAAAACAAGCTGCAAGTGGAGGAAAATATGTGCAGCTGTCTGAGGTAGTATGTGGGCACAACCCTGTCTCAAAGAAATTACAAATTAACATTGTTATGAAACAGCAAATACTGTAGAAAGAAACGTAATGCCACCACATTGGGCGTGTCAATACACTGACAGTGTTTCATTTATTCTTTCCTACAATATCCACTCTTACGAAATGTTTTAAATCATGCCTTTTCATTTAATATTTTCTGCAAAACAAGGCGCATATAGTTTGAGACATATCTGTTCTGCCTGAAAACACACATTAAAGTATCTCTTTCTCCTCTGTGGTTTGAAATAGAGGAGTAGTACTGTACTGTTTGTGAGAGTCTGAGAGAGGGGAGGGAGACTAAGAGTAGAATACGTATGTAGGTGTGTTTGTGCTTGTGTGTGTGTGTGTGTCTGAACATCTAAAACACACTGCAGCTTTGTCTGGGAGATGTAAATGCTATACAAGCACTAGCTGTGAAACCACTGGAGAGCAATGAATATAATGGAAGAACATTAAAATGCTAATGTGGTCTGTTTGTGTAGACGCTAAACAAGCTTCTCTTGATGGGAACAAACTCAAAAACGTACAAACAAACAAATTGTAAAACCTCAACATACAACCATGGCTAAAAAAAAACACACACTCTACACAATATACAACCCTCAGTCCCCGTAAAGACAGTGTGTGCAGCATCTATTGCGTTTTGTTTCTTTCACAAAGGATACAGTCCCGACCAACTGGAACTCAGAATAGTTGTCACACTTCCAACTGCTGAACCAATGGCAGCGCGAGTCCTTCATGTAGGTGAACATTCCTGCAAAAAAAAAAAAAAATAGAAATAGGTTTAGCACATTTCTGGTGGTTAATAAATCAATAAAGCCTGGATGAGTAGACTGACAAGGGAAGGAGAGGAGGAAAGATGGAGCCAAGGTAGGAAAGAGGAAGGAAAAAAGACAAGTTGAGATGCAAGATGCAAGACGGACGAATGGAAAGATCCACTTACTCATGGAGCAAAATTGTAGGTTTTATTTGAATGTATTTTCTATTTTTATTTTATTGACAGGAGTTGTTTATTTCTGCTTTGCTGAGAATTCATCACTTCTGGCGTGTGTGTCCGGGCAATAAAAGAAAAAAGAAAAAAAAAGGACGAAGAGCAGGTAGTTGGGTAGAATAAAGTCGCCAGGATCGTGAAGCTCTTTCCAGCTCTGACCGAGAGAAACAGCAGCGGTCTGTTCTGAGCGGAGACACACATCTGGACCGCTCACATCTCTGAACACCAGAAACTGACACCACTTCACGCATAAAAGAGCCTGTGTGTATGTGTGTGTGTGTACACCTGCATGTGTGTGTGTGTGTGTGTGTGTGTGTGTGTGTGTGTGAGGCAGAGTCGGGGCTTTCTCTGTGCTGCTAATGAGGGGAACACAGCTTTCATTGAGTGTGTTGCTTCGGGCCGACGTCCCATGGCACCAAAAACACAGACGACCGCGGAAAGACGGAAAGACGATGGAAAGAACAACTCGACGAGAGGAGAGAGAGAGAGAGAGAGAGAAACACAGATAAAAAGCAGGAGGGAGAGAGAGAGGGAGAGAGAGAAGAGGCAGATACAGTTTCCATTCAAGTATTTTGTATGCATACTTCAATGTACTGGAGGAGAAGGGCTGAATTGAAACAGCAAATCTTGGGAGAAAATTCTATGTCAATATTGTGAAAGGGCTTTTCATCCCGACATGACGTGAGAATGTTTCTTGTGGTTGAAGGACATATTGGAGCGAGAGTGATGGAAACACACTTGTTGAATAAAAAAAAGGGGAGAAAGTTGTTCGCTCACATTTCATATGAATTCAATTTGGATTTGGATTAAAATAATGTCTCCATCTCCCCGTGGTCGCTGCAGCGTGACTCCACCAGATCACACACGACCACATCACCATAATTCCGTTCTCCAATTTTGGGGGAATATTTCGTACGAGTCTTCACGTCTGCACACATTACATCCACCCCAACGGTGTGCGCTCCCCCAGCAGGGTTTCCAGGCGTGCGTTTAAGGATCACGAAGAGTGTAAGAAAATGCAAAGGAACAAACATTCTTGCATGTTGAAAAACGTGTAATTGATTTCGGGCATCAGATCAGAAAACATGTCGGTGCCTCGTTCTAGCTGGCATGAACAATATATTTACTCTTCAGTCAGCACCAATGGGCTCGAGGCTGTGAGCCAATAAGTAGGGATTAGTGGAAAGTATCGGGAGACATATTTTTGGTTTTGGTCTTCAGAGTAATACCAGTGTTGTCATGTTTAGGTATAAGCACGGCTGGACAATCAGGATATAATGGATTTCAGTGGTGACTTCAGAGTGAAGCCAACAGTTGTTTGGAACATGCTGAGCTTATAAATCAAAGGAGAAGAGGGGATTGTGCTGCATGAGTGGTTTGAGATATGTTTTGATGCTTAATAATACTTTTATTTTTTGCTCAAAACAAATGAATTAAAGGACAAAAGAAGAAGAAATGAAAAGAGACAACGGCAGACAAACATAGTGACACAAATGTGAAGATAATTAGTCAGGCAGTCTGTAAAGACAGGAGACTAAACTGAAAGGAGAAACAGACGTATGGTCATAACAGGAGCTGCTCCAGTTTCCAAAACCAACACTGACCGCTTTTCTCAGCCATCTGACACTTATTCCTGCTGCAGTTTCCCCAAACTGAAAGCTCACAGAGCTTGTAAAGCTGATTTCCATTTTTTGTCTGGTGAAAATCTGATTTTCTTTCCGCTTGTTGACAGTAAATTACGGCTTCACTTTTCCACTGCCTGCAAACTGGATTTCCCACCAAAATATTGTGGTTATCTGTTATCATGGACATTCATAGTTAGGTGGACGATGCCAGCTGAAGGCCCTCTGTGCTACACTCTGGACAGCCTGATGGAGGCCCTCTGTGCTACTCTCTGGACAGCCTGATGGAGGCCCTCTGTGCAACTCTCTGGACAGCCTGATGGAGGCCCTCTGTGCTACTCTCTGGACAGCCTGATGGAGGCCCTCTGTGCTACTCTCTGGACAGCCTGATGGAGGCCCTCTGTGCTACTCTCTGGACAGCCTGATGGAGGTGCGTCTCACCGTAGTCTGTGTGGAAGATCTGTCGCACCAGCAGCAGGAACCACTCCTTCGTCAGGCCGCCCATGTCGAGCCCCGCCTCCCCGACAAACGTCACCCGCAGCTTCTTCTTCAGGTCACACCGCTTCCTCGTCAACTATAAACGGAGGAGGAGAATTGAATATTGCATTGTTGTTTTGCATGCACAGTTATGAAACCAATATTTTCTCCATCAACTCTAATTTATAACAATATAAAAATCACATAGCTGTTTCATAGTATAGCATTTTTTTATGATCCTTTATTGCCAAAAAGGACAGAACCAAGAGGACGATGTTAAAATTGAGGATATTTGGGCTGAAAGAAACTGACATTTAGCATCATGTAGACTTAGATTTGAAGGTTCACATCATATCTACATTCATTCTGAGCGTCTGCGGTTGACACATGGATGTGCAACATCAAAGGCTCGCTGCTTCCTCTCCTCATGAATGGTTCTGTATTCTCACCGCCCTCTCCGTGTTTCCAGACCACACATTCTGACGTTTTTTTTTTCTCTTGTAACATCAACAAATCATCAACAAATTAACAATCATCAAAGTTAAATCATCAACTTCTTTGCTTCAGTAAACACGCTCCTGACAGGCAGACGTGTCGATAGAGCGCCATGTGATAACCTTGGCATCTTGTGATTTGGGCTTGTGTTTTTATAGCTTTAAAAACAAAAATTGCTCATGTTTCTGCCTCTTTTTATGGAGTATTATGGAGGCTGTGTGGTCAATTATAAATGAAAGCTTTGACAGCAGTGTGGGTGAAAATTCAGGAGGCTCATCTCGCTACACAACATGGAGGTCTTTATGAGTATAAACACTCATAAACACAAAGAGGTCTATATAATATAATAATATTAATAACATTAAATATACATATAACACCTTAAAGAGACATATACGGGAGATAATAGAAGCACATTTTAGTAAAATATAGACTTCTTAAACACGGACATGGTCCCCTGGTTATATAAGGCCTGTGCGAATAGGGCTTTAAACTGCGAATTAAAGTTGATTTGTTTAATAAAACATAAATGTGTTTGTCACTGGACCAGCTGGGACAAACACAAACACATTCAACAAAACAAGCATTGTTCTACATGATCTCAGAGCATGTCTGAGAACAGTAGAAGTATTTACACAGTATTTAAAATCTCAAACAAGCTAATTGGTTGCTCCAGCTTCCTGTCGGGAGGCGAGTTTGAAACGGAAAAGAATAACATACTGTATGTTCATGTAGAAGTTCAAAACGTTATCACCACACATCACTTAAACACCTGTGCACATGAGCTGCTGATTGCTTCTCACGCGTAAAATAATAATTTCCCTTTGGAGGAAACATGACTCTTTTTGTTCATTATTATTTCCCATATGCATAGGGAGTCCTTGTTATGTATTACTGCTTTAATAAGTACCTTGTATTATATTTTAGTGTGTGTGTGTGTGTGTGTACTGACCTCATCCAGTGAGTCGCTGAGGAGTTGTGCTCGTCGTACTTTAATGTTGAGGAACAGAAGGTTCATGTCCACTCTCTGCCTGCGAGACACCTTACTGACCAGGCTTTGCTGTGAAACACACACACACACACACACACACACACACACACACACACACACACACACACACACACACACAGCAAATGCATTTGTTGCTTCTGTACATTGTTGCACATTTTGCCTGCTTTCTAGGTTTAACGCGTCTATGTAACTGTACTTCTAAGGGCCTCGTAAATAAGGAACAACGGGCAGTGAGGTTCAAGAGTAAAGACGGGCATAAGATAAAGGGTTCAGGGCACTATTTAAATGAGGTACAAAAGGGTTTGCATATGTGTGTGTTGTGTGTGTTGTGTGTCTCACCCTGGCCTGACTGATCATCTGTTGCTCAGAGTCTTTTTGGATGATGGCTTTCTTCACCACTGTCGAAAGGATGAAGGGGAACTGACAGAAGGAAAACCTGAGAAAGGACAAGAAGAAATATGAAAAGTGAATAAACCCAAGAAAAAACACTGAATTCTTGATTACCTCTCAAGGTTTTTTATTTTACCCAAATGAGCAGGCTCTGAAATCTACACCCTTCAAGCCCGAAAGGAGCAGAACTCTCCAAGTCGATCGTTTGAACCGCAAACTCTGGATCCATTTTCTTTATCAGACGTTAACGAGCCGCGACACAGCGTGAAACAGACTTTGCGGCTTCTGGAAGCGTTTCCACCGGTCTGGATAGAGTGCAGCTGTTATGAGAACGTTACTTCGTGCCGGCGCGGGCAGAGATTCTCGGTCCGACTTCCAGGAATCTTCAGAAGGAGCTGACATCGCTCTCGGCCATTTTGGGTCGAGAGTCAAGCGAACGTGTTGACACATCTGTGAGCGTTTTTGGTCCTTAGCAGCAGGCGAGGGAGCCTGGGAGAAGTCACTGCTCACCGTCTATTCCACTACTCCATTATTTAATATTCATCTATGTATTAACACATCTATTATACCGGCAGAGTGACTTTTCTATCGACCATCAAACAACATTTCAGTCAATTTAGAGACATTCTGGACACATTCAGTCATTTTGATAAAAGTCCGGAGACGGAAATAATAGGATAATCAAGGACACAGACACACTTCATCTGACCTATTTGAGTTGCCGTAGTTCTGCCAGGTCCTGTACTCCTCCATGAAGTCAATGTGCTCCAGAGTGATGTTGTAGAAGTCGGTGAAAGGCATGATGGGAGTAGAGGAGACACTGTTGGCTGCATCTTAGGAGAGGAATAGAAGAAGGAAAGTCAAATGGGATAAAATTATCTTGTGTGCATGTGTGTGTGTGTGTGTGTGTGTGTGTGTGTGTGTGTGTGACTCACTGAACAGGCCGAGCACTTTGGTAGCTGAGGGAATCCACCAGGAGCACTTGGCCAGAGGTGGAAGTTCGTCTGGTTCTGCAGGAAACAGTCGGGTGGAGATGAACTGCAGGAGGCGCTCTACCGGCTGCCTGAAACGCCTCGCCGACAGCCTGACACACACACACACACACACACACACAGAGTTATTGGTTAACGTCAGCAGCTTGGCAGAGGCAAAACTGCACAAATCCTGAAATATACACACATGCACAAAAATAGACAGTTCAAGAGAGAATAATCGCAGCGTCAGATGGAGCCATTTGGGTTTTGGGATCCGAGAAGAACTTGTAATTTAAGGCAGCTCGCTTGTAAATCAGCACCACATCGAGGATGCAGTCTTCAGGGCTGCTTCTTAAGGCTGAGAGAGACACATAAAGGATGGCTGACATTTGTATTCGTAGGCTGTCTGTCAACTTTTAAAAGATTTAAGGTTTGATAAAACTGGCTGGCAGTGGATAACCTTTTCCAAAATACAGAAATGTTGCAGTTTTTCTTCCAGGCTGGGAAGCGATGCCCCACACACACACACACACACACACACACACACACACACACACACACACACACACACACACACACACACACACACACACACACACACACACACACATGCCATCCAACTTTCGGATCAGGGTTGGACAGTAATATGGTAGGTGGGGTGTCACGATTTGATTTTCTATTCAAATTGTTCTGCAAAGAGTGAGAGTCTTGATTCCTAAAGACAGCTGTCATTTACATTTTCAAGCTCTTCTTTCAAAAGTTAGGTTACATGGGTGTCAATAATTTGGGTAATGCACCACACTAAGGCCCTGTGGTCAAAGTTCAACTTCAACAAAAATTAAGCAGTTGCTTTTGTAAAAGAAAAAGCAACTGCTGCAATTTGTAGCTGATGATTCCTCAGCAATGGAAGCTACGTGTGATGTATGCAGAAGCAACAAAAAAATCGTTCTAGTTAGAGATGGAAACACTTTAAATTTACGTTCCCATCACACAATCATCAATCACCAGCTAACCCGGCTGCAAAGACCAGATGACAAGACCCGATCCGCCTACACGTCGAAACCTTATTTACAGGACGGAGACTCAAATCACATACTTCCCTTAAAGAGTTTACAATCTGTTCAACCTACGGCAGCCTCTGTCCTTACGCTCAGTTTGCACGAGGAGAAAATGTGAAAGATAATACAGCAACGAAAAAATATGCCTTCGCTTTAATCCTGCTGCTGAAAACACAAGACAGGAAGCGGATGACAGGTTGATGGAGAGGAAGACAAATAGAGACAGAAATAGTAAAAAAAAAAGCTGTGGTAACATGGCTGCAAGGAAACATCACAGGTTAACACACACACACACACGCACACACACACACTTACTTACTTTTTTAGCCAATGAACCAGGAAGTGGTGGTCGGCCTCGGAGAGAGCGGCGATCTGCCTCAGCAGGTGAGCGTAGATCACATAGGTGCTGGTGCTCGAATACTGGGGGTTCTACAAACACACACACACACACACACACACACACACACACACACACACACACACACACACACACACACACACACACACACACACACACACACACACAGCAATATGTCATACTGTGACAAAGCTTGGGTTTTCATTTCTGCTGTGCATTGCATTCTGGGACAAAAGTGTCTATCAATTCCACACTCCTTGGTTTTCTTGTCTGCATGCTCGCATGAATAAAAAATCTTATGGGTAGTTAACTACATAATTCTATAAAGTTGGTACTTCAGCTCTTGGAATGTGGTGACATCACTACATAGAAATCTGATGGGTCACAAAAACAATCAGACTATAAAGCGCGGGACAAACTCCTTTGAAAGGCAAGATAAAAGCAAATGGTAAAATACATTTAGAATGGGACAACTGGGACACATTAGCTTGTTAAATAATGACGTCAGCACCTGGTTTACGAGTATTGAATCAAGAGAAGGAGTCACTTGTCCTTTATAAGGAAATCGAGGCAGATTTAACTCTGGTTGGGTTCTTCAGGTCAGACTTAAGCTGGACTTATATGGTGGTTGTTTTTATCGCGAAGAAATGACTCACTTTAGACGTAATAATACAAAAGTAGGTCTGTTAACTCACTGCTTGGACGCTAAACGAACAATAACAAATGGCATAATAATAAGTGAGAAAATCCTGAAGAGGTCCTTCAGTTTTCACTGGGTTTTACCACACAGATGAAGAGTGAAAGAGGAGAGTTGAATGTGTGGCTTGCAGAGCCGTTAAATGATGGAGTCGTCATCTGATAGGAAACCAGCAGTCCTCAACTCCAACATGAGCTCACCCAGTGTGTGTGTGTGTGTGTGTGTGTGTGTGTGTGTGGTTGTGTGTGTGTGGTTGTGTTCTCATGAGAGTTGGAAGGCGAGGCGAGTCCTTAAAGTCAAATATGACAGAATCAGACATTTGGTGTGTGTGTGAGTGTGTGTGTGTGTGTGTGTGTGTGTGTGTGTGTGTGTGTGTGTGTGTTGATGGAGCATGAAACTACTGTAAATTCCTGTCTTTATCTGATTCTATTCCCCAAAACCATATACGGAAATCAGACTGGAGAGAGAGAGAGAGGACAATAGGATCAAACAGGATAAAAAAAGGATTTAAAAAAAATATCCAAGAAACTAAAAAAGAGGTGCAAGTGAAAGATGTCTGTCTATCATCACCGATGAGAAGAAAAAAAACATGGGAGAGAAGAAAAAGGGTGTGTGAGGAAAAAGAAAAAAAAAGAAGGAAAAAAGTTTTTCCAAAATCCTTGTGTTTAATAAGGATAAAAGCGAGGACATAGTATGTTTATGTATCAGAGTCAGCTTTACAAATCTAACTGTTTATCTAGTGAACCACAGCAGCCAACTGTTTCAAAATTGATATTGATTATTGACAGCATGCATCTGTGAGCAACACGGTGAGTTTGTTTTTTCATTGTAAAAAAAAGAAGAATATCCCAGGTGACCTTTTGACCTTTACTGTCTCCGCAGGACTTTCCATCTCACCTGAACAAGGATGAAATAAGCTCGAAGGTCATCTTTTGTCCGAGGCCTGAAAACAGAACACACACAAACCAAAACCTGTCACACCAGAGAAAGAATGCACAACAAAGCACAGCAGAACATAAGCTTGGCAATCATCTCCATTTTTCTACGATTGTTTGAACGACCAAATATTCTGATTTTGTGTTTGTATTATGTTGAAGCTGAACGAGGTCGAGTAGAAAATAAAAATAAGCAAACGGATCAGAAAAAGGCAGATTGGGTCCCAGAAGTGATCTCACCCTTTCCACTCCCTCAGCAGGCTGTTGATGATCCCTTTCAACACTGACTTCTGGATGTCCTGAGGCTACACACACACACACACACACACACACACACACACACACACACACACACACACACACACACACACACACACACACACACACAAATCAGAAGGTTGAATCAACATTCCGCCGTATTTATCGAACCTTTCTTTTTCAACCAGAGGTCACAGAACACAGAGGTGTTTACAAGGACAGCTTGACGTGTTTCATGTTTCTTTAACTTTCATTCAGTGTGTTTTCGGACGTCGTTAATAGTCATCAGTTAGTAGTCAGTATCCGTTTGTAAATGTCCTTGCTGGTGACGGCGGTTCAAATCCCCAATCTGAAGCGTGCCATCGAGGTCAACAGTGAGGGTCCAGAAGAGAAATGTACATTTATATTCTGAATCGAGGATAAATTACAACGAGATATGAGATTGTGAGACGATGGAGAGCAAAATAAAACTGCTAAATGCTATTTGTTAAGGAGACCCGATACATAATACAAAACAAATTAAATACATTTAAACATTTAAAAGAATAAAACTTTGAAAAAAATATGAATAATTAAATAATGAAAAAACAAAAATATTAATAATAATAATAATATTTAAAAAGTGCAGATAGGAGGTTTTCCCTAACTTTTCCTGGATCATTTTGCAGATATGCCATAATCATATCAACCTTGTTCAAAGAAAAACAGGTTTCATTTACAATGTCATGGAGTACTAAATTACCCACAATCCTAAACTGTAACAGCAACATATATAGTGTAGTTCCTTCACTTATAAAGTCTTGTACCTTTGCCCTTTTTTCAGTTTTTATTTGCTCCTTATTCAGTGTTTTATGGTCATATAGTGTGTCTTTCCAGAGTTAAAACTCTCTATATGAGGATTTTACTGAATTAATAATGGGCCCGAGCCGTTGAAAAAGCGGCCTCATAAGAGGTGAATAGATCAGTCTGAGGATGAGCTCATACGTGCTTGAAGAGTCTCGTGCTTACTGTGCTGAGCAGCGCGTCGTAAACAGCGTTGACAAACTTGGCGTTGACTCCCGAGTCGTCTATGGTGTTAAAGGATCCGTTCGCCTCTCGCTGGGAAAGGACGGAGGAGGGAGGACAGAAAATGAGGAAAGAAGCAAAAAAAATGAGGAAAAATGAGGAAAAAAAATGCTTTCCCATAGTAAAACGGTCCAGGCGTCTGGTGAAGTTTTAACAGCATCTAAAACAGTTTTCTCACAACAGGCATTCTGCTGAGAGCCAGACTCTGTGAGTGTGTGTGTGTGTGTGTGTGTGTTCTACCTTGAAGGCAGCGTTGATTTCTATGAAGGAGTCAAAGGTGGTCAGGTAAAACTCTCGGACCTCCCTCCAGTCACCTGATTGGCCGGCACGCTCCATGTCCTCCCTGGCAACACAAACACATGCACACAACACTTAACAAAGACCAACTGGGCCCGGCTCCAAAAAATAACAGTCTTTAATGTTTTGGGTCTCTGTTCGGGAACTAGAAACTCACTGAAACTCCTTGGTGGTCTTGGTACGCAGGGGGATGACGGGGTCGGAGGGGAACGGAGCTTTGGCCTCTGGGGGAAGAGTGTCGATGGAGAGACGCTGCTTTTGACGAACATCGCTGCAGATCGGAGGCAGCTCTCTCCCTGGGGGAGGAAAACGGACAATAAAACATTTATTTACTGGGCTTCCAGTGGAGTATTAACAATTAAAGTCATGAACTTGATTGTTTCACACAAAAGCAGTCCATACATTAACCTGAGCCACGGTAGCTGAGCTCACACTGAGAATAAAGGTATGGCATTAAATGAACATGATGGACAGTGATACTGACGTTTAAAATGCAGAAACTCTGCTGCATTTCAAAGCGCTCTGTAAACTAACAGCCAGGCGCTGATCGAGGTGTTTTGACTTCTCTTTTGGGGAGCCGTCGTGCCGCTGAGCTCGCACCCATCAGTGTCAGCCTGTGGAAAAACTCCTAAATGTTGCGGCTGCGGTCCAGACTAAAAGACTCATATACACTGTTTAACTAAAAACATACTGAATTCAGGTGAAACCCTATCTAAAGTCGGGGTTTTGCTTTGTACAACAGCAGGAATAGAGCACAACATGGAAGTGAAAGCAGTGCTCTGTTTATGTTAAAGTTAATGTTAAAGTGCAATGAAATTATTTTAAAATGGATGAATGGTCGTGATAAATAACCTTGATCTCAATAAAGAGCTCAGATGAGTACATCCAACTGGATCGGCACGTTCATGAGCGTCATGATATATAATTATGAGGTCTGACTCTCAACTTTTTGTTGTTATTTCAATCTGCTGGCTTCAAATTTCGCTGCACATTTTGTCATTTTGCTCGTGAGAACATGTTCGACGATCACGAGATTGATGGAGGAGGAAAAAAATTATTCAGCAATTCATTTATAAAGGATTTTACTGTACCTTTCTGAAATGTATATTTGAGTTGTATATAATTCATATACGGCAAGACAAATAGAGACAGAAGGACCGACAGCGAGAGATACTCAGGCTGAGGAAGCCATGTCATTGATGATGATGCTTCCACACACTCCTGACCATCTATTCATTGTTTATAATTAGCCCCCTTTTGTCTCCGTCTCCACAGTAACAACAGTGACCAGCAAGCCTATCCAGGTGCATTGTGGGTGCTCATTTGGGCATGGACAGATTGATAAAAAAGGTACAGAGGCGGACAGAGGGATACATGACAATGAGAGCAGGTGTTACATCACAGGAGCCTTCGTGGCTCTTTTTGTGTGGACAGCGGAGGAGCATCAGACTGAGGGTGGCGCTAGAGAAAAGGTGAAGGGGTCATTGGGATGAAAGAAGTTCATCCTTTGGGGAGTAAAATGGAAATTCTGAATATTTCCAGTACATTCAGAATTTCCTTTGTGTACAAGTACAAATATTGGTATGATGATGTTGCCAGAGAGGTTACATTATATTTTTGTATAATCTTAACATCTCATACACTGTATATACGTATATATCTATTTTTTAATTCCCGGATGCTTGGACCCTGATGGATATGTATTAAATATATTACATATCCATCACAAAGGAAATCGCTCCAAAAACAAGTATATGGTTATGACTTGTATCTGTCCCTGGGTTCACAAAATGATGAGATTCATCCTCTTGTGACCATGACAAACATATTTCGATACCCCCCGTTCTGAATCAAAGTGCTAGCTGCCAAAACCCATCAAAATGTGAATCATCCTCTGGGGAGCATGAGTATCCAAGCTTGTTTCACAGCAACTTGGCCATGAAATGTATGCATCAGTTGAGTGGAAGGAGACAGATGGAAAGCGGCGTTGCCGTCGTCGGGCCTCTGAGAGGACGCGAAGAGACGCAATCAGAGCTAATGAGAGCAGGAACAAGGAGAAGAAAAAGCTCTTCACTCCCCTCCTCTCATTGTAGCACCCTTATCCTCTCTCCTCCTCCATCACTGCTTCATGATTACCTTTGCTTTGTCAGCTTGTGCGTCACCAAATTTAGTCCTGACAGCATCAAGTATTCGTTGCCATGACAGCCTTTTATTTAGAATGGTCACCTTCAAGACCTCTGAGGACGTCCTCCTCCCTCTGCTCTCCTCGCTCTTTCATTAAAGTTTACTTCAACAAAGCCTTTGATGTCTTTTGACAAGAGATGAGAGGAACACCGTGATACCTTCCCTCAAGTGTTGCCATCAATATATATATATATATATATATATATTTATACAAACCAATCCTGCTATTCTCTTCTCAGTCTGCAGTCCCTTTATCGTGCTGAGATCAACACATGTTTTAATCTTTTACCGCAACAAGCTGGACTTTGATGCCAGAGTTTCTAGAAAAAGGTGTCACTGTTTTTTTTTTATTTTGCAATGAAAGAAAGACATATATCTGCTCAGCACACAAAACCAAATTTGACAATATTAAAAGTAATTTACAAACCTCCTGTAATACTTTACAGATGATATAGCAAATTGTGGTGATTATCCAGCAAGCCGGATGGCTGGAACGGGCCCGAGGAATGCTACACTATCTTGTGTGTGTGTGTGTGTGTGTTGAGTGTTTTTACTTTCATAGGGTTTTCATTTGGGGCGGAGGTTTGCATAATTATTCTGGCATCAGTAGCCGTGGTGACAAAGCGGGCTGGTGAGCGCTCCGCTGGGTCTGCGTTCTCACGGCAGTCAGAAATAACCTCGGCTCCTAACAGGAAGCAGCGTTCACTTTTATATCAAAACAAAATAGAACCTCATGACAAGTTTTCCATCTATGATTTATTTTTTCTCCCCCATCTCCTTTCCCTGGTGCGGTGACAGTTTCATAACAGATATTTTAGATTTTCCAATTTCCTTTGCTAATTTTCGCAAGAACTCACACGCGAGTAAACTTTCATTTTTCATGAAACATACTGAGCATGAAACACCTTTCAACAGAGACACTTCTAGATGTTGAAATGGCGGAAAATAAAAAAAAGAAGCGCTTATTTTCAGCTGAAACCAGAATCACCCCATAAAAACGCTTACTTTCTAATTAGAAGCGTGATCCTGTCATTTTCTGCGCTCTGCGAGACTCTTTAAATGCACCGTCATCGACTGGGAAACATGGACAGCTTTTCTTCTTCTCTTTTTTTTTTACTGAAAAGCTTCCATTTTTTGAGGCACGAAGTTGCTGCGCTGATGTCGTTGCTCGCAGCTCAACATAAACAGTTTGAGCGCATACATCAGGCGTACTGTAAATAGAGGAAGTAACACATCATTACCTCCGAGACGAGACAGAGAGCACGGGGAGAACAAAGACAGTGAACGCACCACGCTGATGTTCAAACTGCAGTTTGGTGACATTGAGGCGCTTTGAAATTAACTCAAATGGAGGCAAATAAGAAAGTACTGACACAGCTTGTTGCACAGCTTGAAGAAAAAGTACATTGGGTTTAAAAATTTGCAAACATATACTCGTGGAAAAACATATTTAAATTAGGCCTTACTGGCATTTTTCCAACTGCCAGTAGATGAGTTTGCCTTTCTGTTTTCTTTTTTTTCTTCTGGAAAATACTATTAAAATGTAGAGAGCAGCATGGAGGCCAGTGGAAATGTCACAATGGTCATTTCTGGAACTTTTTTTTAGTCTCCTTTCAAACTCTTTGCAGACTAATTTGGAGGGATGTTCGAGGACTGAGGCTAGGCAGAATTTGCCGCGGAAATGACAAAGAAAGAGCTGGAAAAGGGGCGGAAATTAGCGTGGCCGCCGAGGTGTCATGTTTCCATCATTGCCGAACGGAGCTGGAGCCGATGAATACCCGTGACTTCTGCAGAGTCACTTGTCCCGGGAATGAATGCCGACCGTAACCTTTCCCGATGAAGATATAAGCCAGATGTCACTCGGTGTTGTTGTTTTGTTTTTTTTCGTCCAGTGGAAAAGGGGCTGTTCTTTTTTCTAACGCAGATTACTAATGATGAACGCCTCTAGCTGTGGTAATCAAGACATTTTCAAAGCTCAAATTAATCATATTAGTGGTTTCATTTGCAACTAATGGGCAGAATAAGCTTCTGATGTGTTTCAGCATGACGCCTTCATCAGAGCACAGCTGAGATCCACAAGCAAAGAGCTACAGAAAGAAAAATTAAGAGTAAAAATTTAAAGAGTACTGCCTTTTCGAATGCTTTTTCTTGTTGTTGTCTGAAATCTGGTTTTGTTAAATATAAAAATATGAACAGAGGTGCACTTGTTTCCTCTCATGTCTTCCTTTTATAGCCGAAGCCACACCAATACATACAATATTGGTCCAGGCAAGTTTCAAAATAGTTGTGACTCACCATGTCTGAGCCACTGGGTGCTGGTCAGGGTGCCCGTCATGCCGCTAGCAAAGCCCCGCCCCCCTGCGTCCCTCCTCTGGCTCAGTGTGGAGATGAAGCTGCCCAGAGACGGAAACGGCTGCTTAGCTCCTCGCCCGAAACCCTGTCGCAGGAAGATGACATCATCAGCACGAGGATCAGAGAGGGAGAATTTCAGCAGGTGTATCGTATATTATGTGGAAGACATACTGAGGGGCACGAACACTGTTATGAATGTCATTAAAATATGCATGTCATATATATATGAAATATTGTTATATATTCTAAATGTTTTGACACACAAAAACATAACATGGACAAACTTTTGGACGGTGGATCCCTAAATTTAGTTTTTCAAAGAGTGCTTTACAGGTTTTAGTCAATGGGTGGAATATCATTTTACAGCTTAATAATGTTACCTTCAATATCAAAGATGACAATAGTAACACTACATATATATATATATATATGTGTGTGTGTGTGTGTGTGTGTGTGTGTGTGTGTGTGTGTGTGTGTGTGATAAGCCAACAATATCAACAACATTGACATAACATACCTGCCAATAACATGGATAAAAGCTACTTCAAAACGTAGCGACAGTGACTGTAGCTCCGTTTATACAATTCTAGAAATTCTCAGAAGATGCAACATTTTGCATTTTATTTATAACAATAAATGAGGCATGAAATGGCCCAAAATAATAATAAGTTAATAATAATAATATTAATAAGTACCAATGCTTCTTAAAAAAAAAAACTCTTTTCTGAAAAGTATTATAAACAAACGCCAAGTACCATTACTAATAGATTCAACTAAAGCGACTCTGCATTCTCAGAGGTTGAGGTTTCTCACCAGAATGGAAACTACTTAAATCAATCCAGACGTTCAGCTGCATGAACAGATAATGACAATAAAATAATGAAAGCTGCAAGCAGCACAAAAACTGAGCCGATCTATCCAACAACACATTTACTGCATGTTTCCTTCATCACCTCCTGGTCTCTGCAAGCGGCAAGCTTTACAGGAAGGAGGAGAAGAGGAAGAGGGGGAATGAGGTCAGGTGAGGCATGGAAAGGGAGATATGAGGGAATTAAGAGAGGGAAAAGAAAGGAAATTGATGTAGATAAGACAGGAAGAAAGTAAAGATGAGGAATAAAAGGGGGAGGGCAAAGAAAAACATGAAGAACTGAAGGAGAAGAGAAGGAGGGGAAGTCAAAACAATGAACAAATAGATGGAGAGCAGAGAGCAGGAAGAGAAGAGGAGGAGGGAGGAGAGGTGGAGGATGAGGAGGTGGAGAGATCAACAGATGCACAGCAGCCGCTCCTGACAGCAGCAAAGACACACACAGTCCTACCATGACGACTGAACAGGAACTATGGCGATTGATAAATTAGCTCTTAGCGTGCGCACACATGTGGAACACGCATGGAACACACACACACACACACACACACACACACACACACACACACACACGCGAGGAACAGGCAGCTATTAGGTTAAATAACCTATTGACAGTTCCCAGCTGGCCAGTAACTACGGCTGATCGTTCTCTCTACACACACACACACACACACTCCCGCAGCGATGTGTTCAGGAACTGCAGAACAGAAGGAAGACGGTTAATCCGCAGTTCAAAATGAATCAGTTTCCAAAGAAACGAGACCTCAAGGAAGAATCTGAACAAAATCACAGTCTTGGCATCAACACACACACACACACACACACACACACACACACACACACACACACACACACACACACCTTCTACTGTTTCCATGACATTATATTATTTTCTCTCTCGTGCACGGCAACACAGGGAGGGGGAAACAAAGGACGGTTTGTCTCGACCTCAGAGAGTAGCAGGTTGTGTTTTTCAGAGTTATGACACAACAACAAACAGTGAGTCATAAGATTACACAAACGCACACATGCATCTCGTGTCTTTGAACAGAAGCTCCATCTGTCCGCAGAGCACTAATGAGACATGGACACATGCAGGTTTCAGTCAACAGATCCACGGAAATCACTGAAAAGAACAACAAGTGTAAAGTCAGCAGAGAGCCGGGTGGATCTGAAGGAGAAGTTCAGGAAAAAAGAGCAACATTTAAAACTGGGCTAACTGTGCACTGCTCCTTTTATCATACCCTACATTTCTTATTTATTTCATGTAAATGTGAAATGACTCCTGCTTCCTGTCGCCACACCAATACAATAAGCGTCTTGGATGAGCTGCCAGGTGATTAGTTACAGATATTAATGTTGCCCTCAGGATGAACTGTCTTTTCATCTAGCGCCATCATCAGATCACATTTTCAATGTGTCCAATACTTTTGTTTCATGAGCGAATGTCATTGTGAGCGTGTTAAGTCCCTCGGTGCCGAAATACAGCCTCACAGGGCTGACTTCTAGCCCGTCTGACCCTTGCACCTATAAGGGATATAAGAAGTACACTCCGTCCTCGGTGAAGCCACAGAGCAGCCACATCCCACTCTTCTCTCACACTAACTCTTTCATCAGCAACGTTACAGCCCCGCCCACACCGGTTGATTGACGGGTGATCTGTGGGACACGTGGAGCAGAGACACCACGGAGCAACAAACACGACTAAATCCAAATCAGTCACAGTTTGGTTTTCTTTGAGGAAAAATTGGTTGTGAACAAAATATTTCTCGCAGTTTTTCCTCGATGAAATAAACACAGAGCAGGTCCTGGTCCACATCTGACATCTATTAACAAATTAAGCAGAAGTTAGTTTTTTTATGTCAGTGAGTCTGGTGATGTTAGTTCTGTCCAACTCTGCTAAGTCAGTCAGTCTGGTATGAAATGCTGTCATCCAGAGAGAAACCACACCTGAGGAGCTCCACATCCAAATCTCTCTCTCCCACACTTTGCTTTCTCTCTCTCTCTCTCTCTCTCTCTCTCTCTTTCTCTCTCTCTCTCTGTGTCATCTTTCTAGTGTTTTCAGCATCTGTCATTGGAGAAAAACAGAGCTGCAGCAGGTCTACGAGAACACGACGACCAGGTATTTACGGAGACCAGCAGTCGGTTAAAAGCGTGTGTGAATAGAGCACCAGATATGCGCGGCTGCCAGGCTAGGTTTGGTTTGGGTGTGTACATTTTGGTTGATTTAGGCTGAGAACTCGGGTTCTGGTTAGCAGCACCCGGGCCAGAAAAGACTCATAGAATTGATCTACGTAGACTCTGGTGAATCATTCATCACAAGTCTGGTGATGAGTCTGGCAACTGTGTTGTGACAGATTTAGGCCACCGTTTGGTCCCTTTGGATCTCTGGGTGTCAAAGTGCTATGAGAGAATAACACCAGGAATAATCACAAGAACCACACTGAGCAAAATAATCAGACTGAAGTTGAAATATTGGATGTCTGGAGAAAATCTAGTTATTGAGATAAAACCAAACAGCGGCTCTGGTTTATGTTCAGGTGAAAACAAACTTCAAATCTTATTTGTATTGGTATTGTTTTTTATCCAACTTTTGAGCCGGAGTCTCCTCAGACGAGCTCACGGGGCCCGAAGACTTGTGAGGAGGAATCAGAGAATCAGTCTGACTGAAGCTGCCGAGGGAGAACGCATGCCGCTACTTTATTGCATTTCCAGACACAACCAGAGTCGGGCTGAGCAATGACAGACTGTTTATTGGTCAGAAGCGTCTGATCTGCACATTCCTGCTCCCTGACACTATGGAGATGACATCAACCAACCAGCCTGTAACCCCGCCAGTCGGCTCCAAAGTGACACCGAGAGCCAAACTTAAAAAAACGCACAGATAAACAGTCCTACACTCAACTCCCTGCTATGCTTTTTAAAAAAAGCACAGCTGGATATGTCAGGAGGCATTATGTTAAGACAGCGGCATCACTTTTTCCACCGGGAGGAAACTACAGTACCAGCATGTTAAAGCTGATCCAAAAGGTTACAGATCAGTTATTATATTATGATGTGTGGGGGACTTACATTTGTTTATACATTTGTATTAAAATGCACATATATATCATGTAGTACTGGTGTGCCCAAATCCCTAATTAAGTGCTGTTTGCATCATGTCTAAACTTTCTTGTCTAAAGTAAGACTTCAGAAAATATAGAATAATTATTACAGTAAGTTAAGAATCATTCATTCAGACTTCATGCCGCTGGTATTACACAACGCTAAGACATATATTTACCAATGTAAGCGTCTTTGAGTGCTTAGAAAAGCGCTATATAAAATGAAAGTATTATTATTATTATTATTATTATTACCAATCATATTATGGTTATTTTGAAAATGAATTGTGCTTCATACTCTTTTTTTAATCAATCATATTATTTAAAGGATCAATACTTTGCCTTTTGCACCATTTCTGCAGTTTTTAACAATATTCAGATTGATATTCTGATTGTTATTCCTTATTTGAAATAAAGAAAAAAGAAGAAGTTGCACATAAGATGCCAAGTTACAATGGGTTTCCCCACTGTGAAGCATACTACTACATTTTCAACACACAAAAAGAAAAAAAAAACATATTTTCTGAGAGAGCAATTAAGATGAAAATCGTTTGTGTTGTGTTTGAAATAAATACATAAAAAGAAAGGCAGTTTTCTTACAGCAGGAGCGGAGCTGTTGTAAATTGGTGGAAGCCTCTCTCTTTCCCTCTCAACTCCATCCATCCTCTCGGTGTAGAAGAGAGGAAGAAAGTTGTTGTTTTTTCCCCCTGGAAAGACTCAGTCCTCTCCAGCCTCTGTGTTCCTGCTCCTCGCAGGGCCGCGCATGTTTTCACCAGAGCCAGTCTGCTGACCCCGAGCCACCCGTCTGTCGGCTCGGTCTGACCCGTTATTTGATATAAATCAGGGAGATTCACATCCTCGAACAAACGGAGTGAAGTCTCCCTTCGTCGGACAGGTGGGCTCTCTGTTACGCGCACAGTCTGTACGCGTAAACGTCTCCAAAAGCCGCACGTAAAGTCTCCGGTGGGAACCTTGAAGAGCGGTGGAGTTGTGTTCGTTTCAAAAGAGTTCGTGAAACCCGTTCAGGATGAGCCCGCTACCCGCTTCTTCTTCTTCTCCTCCTTCTGTCCCTCTCTGCGTCGTCTGTCGGGGAAGCTGCAGCGCTGCGGGCCGGCGCCATGTTTGGAGGAGGAGGAGGGGGCGCCTGGAGAGCAGAGCCTGGAGACGGCAGCGCCACACACACACACACACACACACACACAGAGAGAGAGAGAGAGAGAGAGAGAGAGAGAGAGAGAGAGAGAGAGAGAGAGAGAGAGAGAGAGAGAGAGAGTGAGAGAGAGAGAGAGAGAGAGGGGGGAATAACGGGAAATGAGAGTTTTGGATTCACAATAAAAGTGGAAGACTTAAAAAAGAAAGAAAGTAAAAATCCAACAGGTTTGGACCTGTTAAAACACAAAGACACTGAACACAAATAAATAAGTGCAAGAATAAAACATTCTAAAGGATGAAAGCCCATCCCGCCAGCAATTATAAAAAATAAATCAAATATCATGTAGTCAATCAAAAGACTTTTCTTTTGTCAAATATTTCACTTCCTAAATGTTAGAGAAGGTCATCTCATAATTTTGACAATCTGTGAATAACTTTCAAAATCATTGAAATCAAAATCTGAATGTAGGCTTCTATCTCTGCCCAAGTGGCAAAGTATGACAAGTACGGATGAGATGACGTTAACTATCTTGTATGTTTTACTTGAACGGTAAAAACACAATTAATGCCTTAATAATTGTTGGCTTAATGACATCATTTTGACTTTAAAAGTCAATAAATGACAATAAATCTACTTTTTCCAACATTGTTTAAACATTTTTCCAACATTGTTTAAACAAACAGTCCTGTGACAGTCACATTTTTTGTTAGCTATAACAGAGTTTTTAGTACCGGGTTTAAAACCTATTTACTTATTTTTAAAGGTGTGCATTAAACATGGGGATTCACTCACTTTTAGAGCCTCAGGTGGGCATTTGATAAATTGGAGATTTTCCAGATAATTCCCCCACTGTGGGATCAATAAAGGATTAGAAAAAATAAAATAAAAAATCACACAACCCTATTTCAAACCACAGAACTATCCCGTTTAACATTGAAAGTTGTTTCTTCAGTTAGGAAATTAAATGTATTAATTGTACGATCTGAAAGTAATCAGTATTTATTGTTGAGTTATTTGAGTGTCTAGTGATAATTTAGATGTATTGACTTGCAACTTTTCATTTTCCCACAACTTTTTTAAATTATACTGTTACGCTGTTATACCAGCTCTCTCAGTGGGACTTTTATTTTGACAGTCGTATGAGGAAGTGATGGGCTGTGATACTTTCAGTCTTGACTGTGGCCCTGCAGACTCTGCCTCACCACTACAATTTAACTTCTGTCCATAATTAGTGAGCAACAGGATCTGGGCTGCAGGCCAACTCTCACTGAACATTAAGAAACTGAAGGGCTCCTGATGTCGCAGATGTGTGTGTGTACGCGCGTGTGTGTGTGTGTGTGTGTGTGGTTTCTCGGTAAAGTTGAGATCATCTGAACTCTCTCGTCTGGTTTCCTAAAATCAGCTTCAGTGTTTCTGCAGGTCCTGGAAAAGCCTTGAGGACCACTTTAGATCGGACATTCTTGTAATGACAGCTTTCCTTTTTTGTTCTTCAGTTTTATTTTAAGGCCAATAGAAAGTTTAAAAACTCTGCCTTGTTTGATTCGAGGAGACACAAAGTCAGAAAGGCCTCAGCAACTTGCCTTCATTAACTAGAATGGCTTTTTTTGTACAACAAGAATGCTCAATGCACAAAGCAACACTTGTCCTCAACATCTCGTCTTTGCCAAAAGTGACTATTTTCTTTTGTGACACGCAGATTTCCACTGAGGTCATTTATTCTTTCTTGAAAAAATCTTTAGCGTCAGCTTTTCTAAAATTGGTCCAGTCCAGCCGTCAGGTTGAGCTCTGTTTGTTTTTGCAGCTCAGACTGTTCTGCAGCCGTCGGTCCGTGTGGTGTGTTACCGTAACAGCAGATGTGTTTTGCTTCACTTTTTATGCCGTCTGGGCCTCAAACTGTCAGTCCAGCCTCTCTCTGCAGTCCTGTGCACCTGATGTGGCAACACAATGCCTGCTGGGAGTTTTGGCCTGCTGTTTTATATCCAGCACCGTCACTCTGAACAGTGTCTGTCGTAAACACGCTCATCGCGTTGATGTTTTACAGTTGTGGATTTTCTTTTCCTCCATGAAAATACAGCTGGGATCCAAACCTGTGTGTGTCCATCGTTTAATTCTGGAGGATCGCGGCACCAGGCACTGTTGCATTATGGGCGTCTTATGTAAGAGCAGATGGGCTGTGGCGGACTCATGGATTTATGGGCTGTGCACTTCTTCTGCAAACACGTCCAGGATACGTCACAAGAGCTGGGGAACTAATGCATGAGTCAGGAGGTGAATAAATAAATAGGTGGATGAATGAACGAGTGCATGAATGACCAAAGAACCAATGAATCGCTTATGTGATTTTGATGTATTCCAACTGAGAACATTTCAGCAAACCTTCCGACAGGGACTGGAAGGTTGCTGGTTAACTTATTCCACAAGCCCTCCAGGGGCACACAATTGGGGTTGAACTCTGACCTCTATGAAGGAAAAGCAAAGTGTTGCTCCGTCCGATTGCAGGGACAACACTGTTTCCCCTCAGAAGACAAAGGATCTCTTCTACAGACAAAACCATCTTTAAACAATCCATCCTAGTTTTCCAAACCCCGAGCCTTCTGCTGCGTTCCAGACAACTTGGAGGTCGGAATTCTCCCAGTTGAAATTTCCAACTTCCACCCTCTGAGCGCTCCAGGTGCACGGCAGCAAACACCAACACAAACAGTGGCTAAGAGTGAGTTTCTTTGGTCAGTGCACACGCAATTGAATTTTTTTTTTATACATTTCTCGAATATCTTTTCTGCAGAGAAGACTACTTTCAGAGATTGTCTATTTTGACATGAGTTTACAAGTAGCAATTATACTTTTTTCGAGTAGAAAATCGTAAATTCTCTGAAACGCAGCATTACATGAGTGCATTGAGCTGCTCCTCAGTCACTTCTGATTCATGCTCAATACTTTGTTTTATTAAGAACAGGAATAGGGCTGCAACTAACTATTATTTTCATTGGCAATTAATCAGTCGATTATCTTCTTCTTTAAGCGTTTAGTTGTTGGGGAAAATCGTTGAAGCCCAAGATGACGCCCAAGAACTCAAAGATATTAATATTACATTCACAGAAGAGAAACAACACCATAACATTCATATTTAAGGAGCTGGCATCATGCTGCTCTTTAAAATAACTAGAAATGTTCAATTTTTTATGGAAAAGTGGAGAATGCAGATAGATAGCGTCCACTGACTGTCGGAATATGTCATTTTCTCCTCATGCATGGGACAGTGAGTGCTCTTCAAATGAACTGAACGGTAGTCGGGACGACTATAGGACCAGTTGGCAAAGAGGAAACTCTGCAGTATTTTTAACCCACACAAGCATCAAAGCTGCTGACCTACACAACTTTTTTAAAGTCTGGGCACTCCTGGGGAAAATTACCAAAAAGAAAAAAGAAAAGAAAAACAGAACCCGGCCTCTGGGTTCTCCACCCAGATCCTGAAGAAGGTCCTGCACAAGAAAAGTTAGATTTAATCCTCTGAACCCCTGACTCTTCTCTCACTGGAGATTATAGAAAAAAACACATTTATCTGACAGAGGGATCAGGATGAAAACACAATAAAGACAAAAGCTATATTTACATTGTGGTCCTCTATGGAAAGGGCACGATCAATTTTCCATTTCTGAGAAAAAATAATGAATAATAATAGACATAATTAATTGCTTTTAGGAATAAAATTGAGTTTCCTCTCTTCTGACACCAGGAAGAAGTCTAGATGTCAAGATTAAAACCGACATTTATAAGGAAAGTGAAAGAAAAGTAATTTAGGTTATACATATAACTTAACAAAGATGTCAAAACATCTTTTAACCTACAAACTACCTCATAAGAAAGAAATGAGCCGAACAGGCTCTGGTTTTTAAGTACATGTGAGACCTTCAGTCACTTTATTTGAATCCTTTTATTTTTTTACCATAAGTAATTTGTGATTTAGAAAATGTGTCAAGTATGCATGCAGGGAGATCCTCTGTGTGAGAGAGCTTGATGCAGAAAACAGAATCAAATTAATGAAACACATACTGTGTGTCACATTTAGAGGGGGACCAAACAAAGTTGAATAGAACATAAACAAATTGAGTCAGACATTTCACTTTGACCACATTTGTGTGGTCTGTTCATCTGCTGTGCTCACTGTCCTTTTGCATGTGTGAACACAGAGGGAGAGGCATCAGTTGTCAGGAGGAATATTTAGTGTGATGCATAGCAACGCCTCAAACTGTGGGAGAGAGAGAGAGAGAGGAAGAGAAAGAGAGAGAGAGAGCAGAACATCTGGGAGAGAGAAGCAGAATCTTCTTTTCAGACCGCTTGGCAGCAATACACACACGCCTTTCCTCAAGAACCAGAGTGGAGCGGGAGAGGTTACTTTAGTTCAACTGAGAGCCAGAGAGAGAAAAAGAGAGAGAGAGAGAGAGAGTGTGTGTGTGTGAGAGAGAGAGAGAGAGAGAGAGAGAGGAAGAGGAGGAGGAGGAGGAGGAGGAGGGTGAATGGTGCACACATTTCCTGCACTTGAGGGTGTGTTTCTCTACCCGTTCAGAACATTACAGTACACAAACTTCTGAGCAGCACTAAAGGAATGAAGAGAGGAAAAGAGTGGAAGTAAAACAAGGGAAAAATATTTACAAAATGCATGAATGAAAAGAAGAAAAAAAACAAGCAAGTAAATGTAAAGCGATAGGAGAAAGGCTGCTGGAATAATTTAAGGGAGGAAATGTGTGGGAACATCTTTAGGAAAGGAAAGCAAATCCTTTGCATTAATTTCTTTCTTGTGAATGCCCCATTTCTTTTTATTCTTCTTGTCGGATATGAGAGGGGCGGGTCTTTATTTATCTAAGTAATCAAACTTTAATACAAATCACTTGTCATGTCTTCTCTCACCACAAGAGGCCGCTGTTTACCCATGATTCACAGGGCCTCCATTCTTTTCAGTTATCACAGCAATTATCATGCAGTTGTTTTTCAATGAGATCATTCTCAGAGTAACTCAATGGTTCTAAAGCATTTTTGTGTGTCAAGGACCCAGGAATTAATACACATAAGCACAAATCTCCTTATAGTGACATTGTGGGGACTCACCTTTCTTATGGGTACCAAATGAACGTCCCCGTAAAGTGAATAATTTCATTTTAGTGTGAAAACGTAGTTTACGGTTAGGCCCCAAGCCCCGCGGCGCCCATTATCGGACAAGGAAAGAGGAACATAAGTCAAGTGATGTTTCCTAAAGGATATCCAGAACCACAACGTTGATTAACTTCATTTAAATTGCTGAAATACAGTAAAGCCTTGTGGGAAGAGTTCTATCCGAACAGAAACTAATTTAACTCACCTTTAAGCTTATGTAATTACATAAACCCTGTAACCTCGCCGTAATTTCCGGCCGCGGCCGTAACGTTTCACAAGATCGTCAATAAGTACACTTTACAAAGTCGGATTTCAATACAAGAGCTTGTATGAATCTAATAAAGTATGATAGATCTTTGTGTGTAGTATATTAGTACCGGAAAGATCCAAATGCTGCCAGACCTTTTCCACTCTGGAGGCTTCCTTGATCATGGGAGGTTTCTTAAAACATGTCACACGTCTTAAGCAGAGATTTCTGCAAATTGTAATACCCAGTATGCCCCAAACCAATGGTGTTTAGACATAAAGGTTATAACTTTTACATGTTTGAACCGAACAACACCGTTTTTTTACTAAAACTCCATGGTAATTCCCCAAGGCTTTGATTTATTCTGATTTTCCTTGCAGATTCTGGTTATTTAGGTCATTATCTTTACAAATAGGGATCTTACAACTGTAGGTTGTTGTTTAGGCCTTGAACCATAGAGTTGGAAAAACTCGGGGGCGGCTCGAGAAGGCATTTTTGGGAAATATTAGGTCTAGGAATAAACGGGTACCGGTTATGACTAGTGAAAATCTCCAAGTAATGAATACAAGTCAATGTAACATCCCCAAAAGTAATTGAACCAGTCTGAGTTTTGACTTTGAGGCGTTTTAGAAATAAGGACATTTACTTCCCTGGTTTTCACTTCTTTTAAAGGTTGATACATCTAGGATCCTCCCAAGTCTAGTAGAATAAAATGTGTGTGTGTGTGTGTGTGTGTGTGTGTGTGTGTGTGTGTGTGTGTGTGTGTGTGTGTGTGTGTGTGTGTGTTTGAGTTCTTGTTAGTGTCCCTGTCTGTCCCCCAGACATTAACTGCCTCACATTACCACCTATTTACAGCCTCCTTCTGCTGTAGACATATGATCTAATTAATCACACACATCAAACTGCTCTAATGTTGGAGTCCAGTGTGTGTGTGTGTGTGTGTGTGTGTGTGTGTGTGTGTGTGTGTGTGTGTGTGTGTGTGTGTGTGTGTGTGTGTGTGTGCACCTGCTGGGCCATCTGTGAGACTGCTTCAAACACCGACCCATGTTTGATTCAGACTAATTTTAGGTGTGATTTGTAATCATTGGTACGTTAAATGAGAACATAATGAGACTAAGAGTCTGTAGCTGGTGTCCGTATAAGTCACCCACAAAGAATGAGATCAGCAGAATTTTGCCCACTCGACTCCTCATATTTACCGTTATCCCTTTGAGCCATGAAAAAAACAAAGTCTTACAATTTCTCTTTGCCTCAAAAACTAAAATAATTAACCATTACACTTTTAACTGTAGTGCTGCACTTTGTGAATTACAGACTTGTTGAGTGATGTGAGCTAAAGTTGTACGTGAACAAAGTTCCATACATCACTGTAAGGTTACATCATTCTGACAATGACATCTTATCATTGGCTGTTTGGAATCACATACTAACGTACCATTCATATTCAGCATCACTTCAAATTGAGTATGTGGTGCGTTCGCATTGCACATATAAATGTAGTATATGCAAGCAATGCCTGTATGTATACTAGATTATCAAGAAATTTATACTGAGAAAGTATGAGACGTGAGTTTACCGGACATACTCAACTGCCCCACAATGCATTGCATCTATTTAGACTGAGTAATGTTGTATATTTTGAGCCAGGCTGAAAGCTGGTAGTGACTATATTACATTTTTCGCAGTGTTTTCAGAGATGTGAGGGAGTCAATCAGGTGATGCTTGAGGATCCTGCAGTGTGAACAGTACTTCAAAGATCAAGCTTGCATACCTTCTTTGTGAAAAGTTGAAACATTATTTAACACAACTAACAGCGACATAAAGTCTGTTATGTTTTAAAATATTGTCTATTATATGTTTATTGTTTTTATTATATTTTTATTCTATGTCTATGTTTATTGTTATTCACCATTCCATATGTTCAACATACCTAGCAATAAACACTTCTGATTCTGAAATAAAAAGGTAAATGGAATTAAGGCAAAAAACTATGCTTCCTATCAATTATACACATTTTGACATTGAACATTTGAATCAGCTAATCACCATGAGCTTCAAGGAGAGGCAAAACTGTGACTGAGGCGACTCATTTCAAACTGCACCATCTAAAATACAGCAGAGGGCCAGATCAGATATGAAAAGTCAGTAGATGAGCAGAGCATGTACAAGTTTCAAAAGGTTGCAGAACTGGTGCTGAAACACTTTTGTCCCTCTATTGCTTCTATCTAAGAGATGCATAAACACAATTATTTGCCCTGACGTGCTCAAAGCCACACATTTCTAAATGGTTGATTCAGTTAAAGCTTGACCTTCGGTTTTACTGTTGTACATTCAGATGCCATCATGGTGGATTTCTGAAGTTGCTCATGTGAGAAAACCACATGCTGGTGACCATAAAACTACATGACTTTTTCCCAGTATGTTGAAGGTGTATTTATAGTGTGATATGTATACGGTTTATAGATGTCTTGCCCTGTACTTTAGTTGTACCATGTCAGCAGGCACTGAGTGTCTGTATGTCATCCATATGTCTCTTGACCATGTCTCACATTCTGATGCCTTTGCGTGTAAATGGTTTACAATTCACGTGGCGTTATTACCCAATGGTGGATTAAATGAACTCGGGCTAAAAACACATCCAAAAGGTAGAAATACACTGCAAAAACAGCCCTTCAAGAAAGAAGCAAAACATTCTTATATTCAATCAAATCATCCTATATCAAAGCAAAAAAAACTTACCCCATCGGCAGATTTTTTTGCTTGACAAGATTTCTTAAAATAAGCCAAAAATCAAGAAAAAGTAAGGCATACTTTCCTAAAATTCCTACAGCTTCTGTTTCAACTTACTTTGCTTGTGGGTGGCAACATCTCGGCTTGGTCTCACTCCCGGGATGTCAAATACCAACACTTAGACAGTGACCTGATACAGAGGTACAAGACACCTTTTAGCGTCGGTATGAGACGGACTTTCAACTAAGTCCAATGTAAATTCATCTTCCTCGTCATTACCAAACACTCATGTTGGACGCATTAATTGCGAGAAGGTCTGGTTGGATGGGCCAAAAAGACACGGGACTTTTTCTCAGGGACCAGCGCTTGTGTCCTTTGGAAAACCAGAAGTTAATTGACTTTTGATGATGACACATCAAAGGAAGCCATGTACGAGAGTCACATGGCGTAATTTCTGTTGCTTAATTTACGTTACAAGCGTACTTATTTGAAGCCAAACCCTTTTTTTCCTACCAAGTGGATGTGTTGCCTAAACCCTAATCTAACTTGTCTCATCAGACGTTAGTTGCGTGACTCGGTAGTCATTTGTTAGACACATGAGTCGTAAGTCAGTGAACTAGAATGTACTCGTACGCCGTCCCTGACATGTCCGAAACGAATGCTCGAGGAATATCGTCATAGGTTGAAGCCATGGCCGTGGACCAAGCCTTGGTATTTGATGAGGCGAGGGAGTGAGAATGTGTTAGAAACTATGCAAGAACCTTCCGTCAATATGACGAGTATGGACGAGAGCAACGAGAGCACGTTGAACATCTCTACTTCTGCCGGTCTAAACTGTTGTTGCTATTACAAGTATTCCCTTATAGCTGGCACAAGCTAGCAGGTTGATGCATCAAGGAGAACTGGAACTCAACGTTCCTATGCCACCGCGTTTTGTTCCTTTACCGCACGTAAATACCAGAAAAGTGTTCGCAGGTTTCCTCGTATTTTGGGCCCATGGAGCAGCTATTTGTGAAGTATTAGCTGTTTTAAAGCTGCTTCCTTTTAATAATTACTCGTGAGGAGAAAAAAAAGCTTTTGCGGGTCAGTGCACATCCCATTATGCTGCTGGACGTTGCAATACCAAGTGTGACCACGACCATACATGCATTTTATTTTATTTAAAGCGCGCCCAGGATTAAAATATTACATATAAAAACCTGAAAATATTGAACACAGTTTGCAGTGAAGGTCTGAACCAATAGGGCTAACACTGATTCTGACATTTTATTTTCATTCCTCAATGCTGTGAGTGCCACAAGGTGAATTCTACTCAGCTCATTCTGCTGGAAGGCAGAAATGTCACAGACACAATTATCTCCAAACCTGGGTGAAACCAAAACTATCCACATGCCGAGACAAAACAAAAAAAGGAAATGTACTTGGGTGAACAGACCCTGACTTGTATTCCCTCGAGAGGAGAACATACAGTAAATCATGCAACCCTTCTATCGGTATTTCTCCTTTCAGTCTGCAGTCACGAGTGTTGATGTCACAGGTCTGTTGAGCTGTGAATGTTCGCGATGGCGATGATTCACAGCTACAGTGACTCGAGGGAGGCGGTGTGTGTGCAGGTATGTCCGGATGAAATGTTCAGATCTTGTAAAATGATCCAGTTATAGTCGATTATGTGGAGACAGATCTCTGTCGCTGAAATCCGATAACGCAGCAGGCATATGTCAAGGGAAACAGCTTGATGTGTGGAGAGGACTGTCAAAGATACAGCATATACACTCACTCAAAGGGAATACTATAGATTACACACTCAGTCAGCATATGAATACAAATCGACAGACCTCTTTAAATTCTCTGAGATATTGGTTCGGGTATTTCGGCTTCAGGCATTGAATTAAATCCATTTAAATGGTGTTTTTCAATTTCACTTTTTTGGGATGCCCATTTCAAAAATGATGTGTTATAGTGATTCTTCCAACTTCCAAAAAATTAACACACCTTTATTGTGAAAACTCATTGTCATGGGCAGTACTAATTTCTACCAATGAGATGAAATCATAAAAACAATTTTATATATCAAGTGACAAGTTGTTTTCAACCGCTTTGGAGCCTTTTCAAATCATAAACACCTTTAATTGGCTCACTTTATTAATTATTATTTATTTTCGGATGAAGTTCAGGTATCAGGTTCAGGCTTTGATGGGGTATTTGTCATAATCTACAGATAACACATATTCTCATGACATTAACGCAACATTTGCCTCTAAGAGAACATCGCTGTTTATCATCTCTGGTTGTCTCTTTGGTTTAACCAGATAATTTGTTTTGCTTTTGATACAACTTTAGCCCGATTCTTTATTCCAGCAGATTGGCTCTAATAATGTCTTGGTATATAAGGCTTGCCCTGCACCAAAGACTTCTCAAGGAAAATGTTTGTAATTCACATTTCTCCAAACAAGACCAAGGATTTAATCATTTGCAATTTCCATCTCAGAATTTGTATTATGTTATCACCTCTCTCCTCCTGATTATTTATTAAAAAACATGTTTTTGAATAAATTTGAAACCATGTGTTATATATGTTGCCCACTAACTTCTGACTACCAAAAGTAGAGCTTCAGTTCCCATCGGAACATTAAATAGAATATTACTAGATCGCCGGACGAGAGCACAAAGTGATTATTCTGTGATCATGAACAAGTACAGCTGTTTGGGAATTTTAACTTCTATTTCAAACAGTTTGGATATTCAAGCACATGCATTGAATTACAGCTCTGTCTTTGAGTCTGATGGGTTTTAAAGGCCGCACAAAGTGCAAGAAAAGACTAAAGTGCTTACATTTTCAATAATATAAATCCCCAATCACGCACAAGTGAACACACACACACAAACACACACACACACACACACACACACACACACACACACACACACACACACACACACACACACACAATGGCCTGCTCGGACAAAGTTACATGGGCGTGGAAGTAACAGCATATTTCACATTTATACTACATGCTGTCACACACCTGCTGCCATAAAACAGAGTCACAGCCACCCACCCACACACACACACACACACACACACACACACACACACACACACACACACACACACGCACACACACACGCGGCACCGCAAATCACACATATAGAACACCCACGCCTTCCTTTCACACTTTCCCTCATCTCCCTCTCCTTTTGCAGTCACAAAATCTTTGTTTTTACACACACACACACACACACACACACACACACACACACACACACACACACACACACGCACACACACACACACACACGCTCACTTCCTTATCATCAGGGCGCCAGTCAGAGCAATATGTCATCTTTCTATTCCAGAAAAACATGTGGGGCTCAGTGTCACACACACACACACACACACACACACACACACACACACACACGCACACCACACACACACACACACACACACACACACACACACACACACACACACACACACACACCGCATGCTTCTCAGCATCTCGGATGATGGGATGTGAATATCTATTTTGGCTCGGAGCCATTTTTATATCTAAATCACAGGTGTGTTTTACTTCTGTCCATACTTTACTTCTGTCTTACATTAAAACAGTATGCATTTGTTGAAATATTTGAGTTGTATTTAACAGTCTTACAGATAAACTCTCTCTAATGGCTGCTCTTATCTAGATATTTTTCTTCTTGCATTGTAAACTGTATGTGCAGTACGTCACTGCTCATAATGACGCACCTAAAAAAAAAAGAACATCTGAGGGCGGCATTTGCATCTCTTTGCCTTGGAAAACCAGACTAAACAAATCATCAAAACTGTGGGTAAAAGTCACATGAAAGGAAACAAAAGTACCTTCATGAAGAATAACAAATATGCTTGATTAAAAGTTGGGTAAAAACAAATTAAATCCTCTCGAAGGCTTCGGCCCAGTATCAAATCAGTAGGTTCACAGGCCAGACTCATTTACATTTTGCAAGGACAGCTCCTTCTTGAATCCGCCACAAGGTCCTTTATGCACAACTCAAACTCGCCAGGAGAGTGAGAGAGCACCTCTTTCAACTTTAAATCATCCGGCCGCTGCTGCTCACATTAGGTTGGAGCAGAATATAGAGAAGGCCTTTTGCATAATTCATTTCGGACTCTCGGGACAGATAGCGAGTCCTCAGAGACAGTAAACACCAAGAACGTGTACAGTAGTGAGAGGACAAATAGTTACCGAGCTCATGTAAATGGTTTCCAGGTATTTGTTTCAGTTTACAGCGAGTCTGAGAGACAGTCATGTACACAGGGAACAGCTGACCCATAGTATATTTTTTATTTCTTTTTCCTTCAAGAGCACCTAATTATTATTTTAAGGCTGCATTGTGAGCTCATGCTTATACCGTTAAAGTGCTCATAGATGTGCTCCACACACTCCATTAGTCACACATGCACTTAACTAACAGTATCAAAAATCACACACATGGCAGGCTCTCTCGTGCACTGAATCGTCCGCCTCCTGAGCCCTCACACCCTGTTAAATCTGAATGACCTCTGACCCAGCAGCCTGTCTGCAGTCATGCAGTCACTCCTTTGGCATCCTGACCGGCGGCTACAAGTAGCTGGCTCAGTACCCCGACATGACATTCCCACAAATGGCTGCCGTTGTTGAGCCATGTGCTGAGTCGACGGCCCTGCTTGTCATCGTGATCGCCGCCAACGCACTCCTAGTATGTCCTCACATACGGGAATAGGCAGAATGACGTCACGTCAGTTTGAAGTAGCAAACTAAAGCTGTCAGAAATGCAATGGAGTTAAATGTTTCCACCAGACACAAAGTATTCTTAAGTACAGTACTTCAGACTTGAGGAATGCTCTGAGTGACTCTTCACCTCTGGCGTGCTGTGACTTCAGAGAACCAAATGTGAGCCCCCTCTTCTGGGCTGATTTCGGTGTCAGAATCAATTCCAGTTAACAGCCAGTTAGCTGCAGCTCCGGGTCACATGGAACGAGGCCAAGTATGCTAGAGCCGATTCTGGTGCATCATCCATCACGAGCCTGACATGTCTGACAACCATGAGTGCCAGATATAGGCCTTTTTTGTATTGGGCCATTTTGGCCATCAACAATGTATAACGAGGCATGTCAGACATGCAAAAGATAATAAAAAGGTAAGTACGTTTTTATTTTCGTTCTTCAACCTGCTGAGCTCGCTAGAAGCCTGGAGTTTACCCATGGCAATGTTGCAAAGTTGTCGCACCCAACCTCCAGTCCCCTCCAGTGTAACACTGAATATCCCTGGCTGTCGCCATGTTGAGAGCTTTTTGGAGGCAATCCCACAATCATAGATATGATCTAAAATTGTAATTGAGCACATTCAAACACACACACGAACATGCATTGCTCTCATACTGTATGTTCCCATATAAACTGAAGCAGACGCTTTGACCTTAACTTACAGTCACACCTGGGTCCGCTGACACACACACATTCATCAGATACATACACGTACATCAAACACAAATGTCTAATATTAATCCTAACACCATGCCTAAAAATGTCCTCACGTTCCAAAAAATGTCCTCATCCTCTTTTTAAAAGTCAAATTGGTCCTTAAATAGACAGAAGTAAAATACACACACACACACACACACACCCACACACACACACACACACACACACACACACACACACACACAAACACCATCTCCTGTAATGTCACTTATGAAAATAACTTACATGTTCACCTTATAAATAGCACATACCTCATCCCACCAGAATGATGTCGTCATTGACCTTCAATCAGAATCCACTTAGCATCATATTTCATCATTCATTTGTATTAATTCACAATAGAAATTAATTCGAAATCAAAGTAGATCAAAATATATGACCTTTGGGGACATCAGTTGTTTGTCACAAGTGCTACTGCAGAAGTCAAAGGCAATTATTTATAACACTCCCACTTAGGGATCAGCAGGCCCGAGAATACACACTGCCGCTCACGTTGTCGCCTGTTACCGCAACCACTACTGTTTGTTGGCATGAAACTAGAGGCCACTAAACGTTAGAGCTAGAGTCTGGTAGGTTCTTGATTTTTAGACTTATAGGAAGAGAAAAGAGAACATTTTCGTATAAAACCCTCAGTAATTTTAAGACATATTTTGCATGAAATAAAAAAAAGAATAATCAACACAGGTTCAATGCACTTTTCATTTCATTTCGTCTTTAATATGCTGTAATTTGCAGTGATCCAATAAAACAGTGTGAACACGCACCCGTGATGCCTCAGTGTTGGGCCTTCACAGCAGGATCCTGCTGGCTGCTGTTTGTCTTCGCAGACTCGGTGTCAGCTCCGGTCTGGCTGCGGGACGCCCCGTGCCATCTGTTGGCGCGACCTTTGACACGCTGATATCTGTGTCGAGTGTTGATACCCAGTGATAGGATGGTCTCCGGGTGAGGTAGCATCATGGAGCTGCAACCATGACACATCCTTCCTCTCTGATGTCACAGTGGGGCAAGTTCCCGACAATTGCTTTCAGGTTCTCTGATGCTCCAAATGGAAATGTGCTTAAAATCAGGTGGGTTGAAACATACTGGGGTAAGGCCCGCTCAGAATGTTGCTGCAGACTTTAACTATCCCAAGTGCAGTGATTAGTGGATTTGTTTTGGTGGGCAAAGTAACACATGTATTTGCCCAAGTTGAGTTCCACTTTGGTGAGCCTAAAATATTCATTACAGTGAACATCAAAAACATGTTGGCAGCTGACGGGGCCGACCAGGCGCGTTAGCGAGCATTAAACATTGAGCTACAACCGTTTACAGCATCAGGATGTCTGTTTGTTTGCATGTTCAGGCGTCAGAATCAATATTCCAACAGCGTGATCGCGATCGCTTCAGAGCAGCAGGTGTTTCAGTTTAACGAGAGACCGTGTTAGCTGGTGACTAGCTAGTGACTTTCAGCCGAATGTGTCTGTGGTTGCTCTTAGCATTTTAGCTAAATGGTTGGTGTGGATAATAAACGCTGATGAGTATGTTTTTGAAATCGATTGGAGGCTCTTACGAACACATGTTCTGTGTGTGTGTGTGCGTGCGTGTGTGTGTGTGTGTGTGTGTGTGTGTGTGTGTGTGTGTGTGTGTGTGTTGGTGTTGAGCTGAGAGTCACCAGTGCTAAGGTTGCATTCATGACCGTTGGTGCTTAGACAATCTATTGTTGTACTTCCACTGCTAACACATTTGCCAACTGAACTCGTTATAAAATCAATATCACTCTTTCAAATAACTCGTGACTTTGTGTGCACACAGGCACTCTTTCTGAAACCGTTATCTTTGTCAACACTCTTGCAGATTATGCTAAGCAGTGTATCCAAGGTCAAGAATGGACTCTGAAGCCTACTGACAAATGTGTTATTCAGCCTTACATTTATGGCAGAATCACACTGAGGATAATATATTCATGAAACAAATAAAAGGACACCGCTGGATCCAAGGTTGCAGCTCAGATGTGTCTGCTGCTGCTGCTGCTGCCCGTCCACCTGGTCTGCAGGGATGAGACAGAGTCGTATCTCGTGCCAGACGCTGTTTGCCTTCAACATCACTGATTTCACTGCATTGTTTCTCTCTGTCCGACAGACTGGCAAGAGTCCAGATCTGAAGGACTCAGAGGAGGCTTCAGCCTCCAGTGTGATGTGACAAAGGATGTCTTTAGAAACTAGATTGATTTCAGTGGGAAGTATTCCTTTATCGGATCGGGATCGGGGAGGTTGTGGCGTTCCAGAAATGACTCCTGTTCATGTGTTTGTTTAGTTTTAGTTGTTCAAAGTCAAACTTAGAAATACTAACTTAAGCTTGATTTGCATTATCTTCTGTCGCCTCTTACATTTTATGTAATAAAATAAATGTAATGTAATGTTCTTTTCTATGGTTGCTTTTTTGTGCTCTGATAGTTTAATTGTATGGCATGAATGGCTTAAATTTGTGTACATGATTTTATCATAGTAATACAGACAAATATAAAAGTATATATTGCTGTACATCATTTAAAACATATAGAACAATGGTGATGTGAAATTAGATATGTCACAAACACATCTTAACTCAAGGTCTACTTACTGGTTTTCTCCCACAGTCTTCATCAGTTATTGGAGTCAGTTGCATCCCAGTATCACTATAAGGAACAACAATGTTAACAACCAAGCCATCATGATAACTGAGAGAAATGTATGTGCTGATAAAAAACCATGAGATCTGGTAAAAGCTCAGGAAAAAGCGAGTGAATGAACCTTGAGTTGCGTGAGGTTACAAAGTGTTTTTTCTGCTATTTTTGAAGTGAGGTGGATTTTCTATATCAATAATTCAATGAATCAATGTATTTATTCATGGCTGTGTTATTTGTTGTGTGTTGATGTTGAACTATTCGGCTTCTGTCATTTATCTTTTCATTTGTTTCCCTTTTCCATCCTGGCTCGTCAATGCTTTGTTAGAAAATGGCGACAGACCATTTCGCTACGTCATCGATACAAAGTGTCCGTTTCGTTTTTTCACCCCTTTGATGTATTTAAGTTGGAGCGCCTCTAATGAATCAAACAAGAAGCGAAACTCATCGGCCTTCATGCAGCAGCTGCACTGAACCAGAGTGCAGGTTGTGTTCCGAGCACAGAGACACTTTCACTTCTTCACAGATGGAAACACTATTGCTTTCTTGTTGTTACCTTCAGTGTTGATAAAGCTCATTATCACTCTCCACACACAGAGATAGCAAACCCCGAGCAGAAAGAGAGTTCACACCCCCCCAGAAGCTGATGAGTTGTATTCAGGGAAATGTAGGACGTGATTCACAGAAAGCAGGAAGAATTTAAAAGACCTAATTTAATTGTTTAAACATGATTCATATTTGATCACATTTAGTTTTTTAGGAAATTCTAAGCACTTTGAGTCAATCAGTAATTATAGTTTTGACCACATATTGTGTTTTGACTTGACGGGAGGCTCAGCAATTTGTTGAATTTCATTGTTTCAGTACATCACGTGCAATGGAAAGTTGAATTTAATTAATAAAAGGTAATATTGGCAGTGACACAAATCAACTGATGCAGTTGAAGTAATACTAATGAGACTCAAATGTACACTAAATCACTGAAAAGAATATCTTTGTTATTATTCATATTTCTTAAACATATTTATGTATTTGCTTTGGTTTCTGGAAAAGGGAATATGAATAGTTTAGTGCTTAGTGATTAGTGTTTTTATTAAACAACACACTCAAAGTAGCAGGCACACTAGATCTGCTTCAAGAGGTGATTGTGTCATTTCACATAGGTCAAGCTCTTTCAGCAAATCTGCATTTTCTGTGAATTCAGCAATGAATTTGAAGACATTCAAACATAGCCTTAAGGAATGGCTTGTTGCCAATCAGGTGTGCAAGCATGAATGTACTGTCTGTCCTGCCTGCTTATTTGGTGTATGTGTGCATTTGTCTTGTTTAGTGTTAATGTATTTTATGTGCCTCCAGTGTTTTATATATGCATCTACTGTGGATACACTTTTCTTTGATGTGAATTAGATTTGTCTATACATTACTGTCTGTCTCTCTTAGTTGCATTGTGTTATTGAAAATGTATTTTCAGGCTGCCATAAAAAAAATCTGGCCAGGGACAGCAGATGAAAATTAGCCTCTCTGGCTAACTCTGACTCACTTACAGTTTTACTGTTGATTAGTGTGCATTGTCCCTGCAAAATAAACAAATAAATAAATTTAAATAAAATAAAAAAGTAAAGTATAAACAAGTAAATGATAAATAAGATTGCAGAACGATTTGATAGAGAAAGATAAGGTTTTTATCCTTAAGCCCAATCTTAAATCTTCTTGTGTAGCCTCACGGTTGGAAAGGTGTCAGTATCATATTCCACATCAGTCCCTTCCTTATTCATTTTATTGGTAGTGAGATATACAACTAAAGACTGAATGTGTTTTATGGTTGCACCGTTATCATTATCAAATGGAAATACTATAGACACCTTGTGCTTCATTCTATACATTCCGGCAAAATTCAGCCTGATATATTCTATATTGTGGGACCTTTTGAAATGTTAAAGTTCTGTGGGTTACATTCGGCTGCACAGCTGCAGTCTAACTGACCCACTGGTGGTCAGTGTGGTTTAAGTGTTTCATGAGAGGAGCTGGTGACAAAGATGGGTCTACTTTTGCCTTCCATTCACATAACATGTTATACAACCCCAGTGGGTATTACAATATTAAGGATCACTGATCAGGGACCTGTGGCCGACATAACTGACATGAAAAAAACAACTGCAAGGGCAAGCTCAACAGCTGGAAGGACGAGCGCGTGTGTTTGAGGAAAGATATGACTCTTGGAGGTGTGTGTACAGTATGCATGCGTGTGAGTCTGCATTCACACAATTGTAGGTGTCAGTGTGGAACGGATGCTGTGATCTACTGCAGTGTATATATAGGTCGTCTTGAGGTGTAATTGTGTGTGCGTGTGTGTGTGTGCACTTAGATTCCTGTTCTCTTCATTTGGAAATTCAGACACTAAGATATTTCACCTTGTGACTGTTTTAGTGAGCAGACACAGTCTGTCTAACCCTGCCCACTTAACACACATTGTATGTGTGTGTGTGTGTGTGTGTGTGTGTGTTCTCATTCATTCAAAGGTAAAAACAGTATAATTTTACTGTCCCTTTTACAAAATGACCTTAATTAATAAATGGTTGCATGTAATTGCTGATGATCATTGTCCGCCACCTCTCTGCAGGAGAGCAGCGCTCATGACTCCCTCAGCTTTGAGTCATCAAAACGAGCAGTGAGAGCAGAGACGGCTGAAAATAGGGATGGCCTTTCAATGGAAAGAGATGCACTGTCTGTCACCAAATAAATAAGGACATGTATTGTGCAGTCCATGACAAGTGTTACAGCATCTATATAGGAGGGTGACAATTGAGAAAAAAATATACGTGCACCTTTTATTTTGACTTACTTCTTTTTTAAAGTCTTCCTCCAGACACCTTTTAAATTATGGAGAAATACTCTGCTCTGGTTAATATTACGTTTGACGTGGTTTTCCCACAAGTTCAAAAGAACTCTGACAAGAAAACACTCAGAGCGACAAGTTTTGGCCTCTTGATTATTTCCCCTGCTCGAGGAAACATCGGAGAGATTCGTTCGGCCTTCGACTCGGAGACTAGCCGACATATGATAAAGTGTAGTTAGCATCTTTTATTTGTTTTTGTCCTTTTTTTGTGCTTTTAAATGTCTGTGGTAGTTGTGAAACATACAATATCTGCTATAAGGCTACATTGCATTCACATTTGCCATCGCTTTGAAACAATACGGTTTAGGTATTGCACAACACCTATTCCTACACCTGGCGTATGATATGATAAATAAAGCCCCACCCACAAGTTAACTGGATTGGTTCTTCCTTAGGTATGTGACTCATGAAGTCCTGGTTGTCCGACTGTATTTAAGACTCATTAGTACACTGCAGGGCGGAAACGCACAGCCACGGGGCTGACTGCTTATCCTCATAATCTGTATATCAAAAAACACCATATGGACACATCAACAGGGTTGAAAACCTTTTCATTGGAGGGTCCCTCAGAAAAGATCTCAGATTGAAATGATGCATCAGATGCAGATAAACCGTTCAAGCTTTAGGCTCACTGTTAGTTCTATGAGATACACCTTCAGATAGCGAATACGCGATAAAACCCCAAAGATCCAGAACAGCCATCAACAGTAGAAAATCAACATTTAATCTACATAGTTAGACAGGCAAAGTGAAGATATGGTCATACTTCAGTTGATCTCAACAAGTTTTTAGGCACAGGGACAAACATTTAAAAATATCATATATAATAGCATATATTATTCTATGTAGCATAAAACCTCTTTACCATGACAACGTATGCACTTCATCATTGGCTGTACAAAAATACATTTAAATCTCTTTCGCTGCACATTGTGGGCATGTTTGTATTTGTGTCCATGTGCAAATGTAGGTGCTTTGCAAGTTTTCTGTATTTGTTATGTATGTCTGCATATGTGTGTGTTTGTGTACATATACATGTGTGTGTGTGTGTGTGTGTGTGTGTGTGTGTGTGTGTGTGTGTGTGTGTGTGTGTGTGTGGTCTTCTTGCAGCTGTGGTTCAGCCAAAGTCGATTCGCGGGCGGTACTCAAGGACCATGGGATAAGTCTGAAAGAGAGACAGAAAAACAAGAAACTGTTTCAGAGAAGAGAATCTGTCTTTTGGTCTTCACATCATAAAAGTTCACCACATGTCTGCTGGAAGGCGGAGGGGAATAATAAAAAGCTGAAACACTAAAGCTAGGGTTATCGTTTATTGAATAGGCTTTTTTGGAAAGGTGCAATAACAGTTGTTACATCAACAACGTGTACGTTCAAACCAATTCCACATGATGTGCTGACACACACACACACACACACACACACACACACACACACACACACACACACACACAATAAGTCAACTGCAGGTTTTCATGAATTCAGAGCTAAAGAAGAATGTGAACCCGTTTCCATTAAACTGTCCAGGATCGACCTGCTCTGCTCTGCGGGGAGAGAAACCAAGTGCCTGATGCAGAAGAGCCATATATGAAGAAAAAAAAAATGATAAAGTAATAAAGGCCCGGCTGCTGCTCGCTCTGCTGAAGCTCAATTGAAAAGTGTATCATTCGATATCTGTGGAATACATAGAGCTCTGTTACAAGCCGCTCTTTCTATTAGCTTTATTGAAGCATCTTTTCCAATCTGAATCCAGAAGCACGCCACGCTTAGGGAAAAATATAATAAATAGTACAGTCAAACTATTGCACATTAGTGCTTTCATAACAATACATAGTATCAGATTTCTGGAGAGATTGAAATGGGTCTGGTGTTGTGCTCAGTAACAGCTGTTTCTGTCAATAGAAGAAGAAGAAAAAAACGGTTGACCAATCAGATCCTTGTTTGAGAGATTTAGAATGGGGGCATCATCACTGCCAGATTCAGAAAAACAGACAAACTGTGACCAGCTTTAATGTGATCAATGCAGCTGGACAGGTTTTTGTTATTCGTTTTACGGGGGAAAAACATTTTAATTGACACATTTCATCAACATGACAACTATAAACTGTTACCACTGAGTATTTGAATCAAACTCAGTCCAAAAAACTAAATTAACCAAACTCGAGCCACCTGTGTTCACACAAATATCTTGTTGTCTACATCATGAGGAAACCTTGCTCATTTACATATTTGGCAAATTGGGACAAGTTACCGGCTACGGATCATATGAATAAAATGTTCATGAACATATTATGATTATTATTATGTATTTAATTTCTTTAATAACATTGTAGTTCTGTTGCCACGTAACAACACTCTCCTACCACAATGCAATAAGTAGAATGAGTGCAAACATGTCAACAAATTGCAATATCTGCGACTTTGATAACAATTGCCACGATAATTTTGACTTCCTCGTGCTGAAAATGTAGGTTGTACCTTCAGTTTTTCAAAAGTTACCACTCTCTTCGTACATAGATGACTCGGCCCAGGAGAAGCCTCGACCTCACAGCAATGCACCCTTTATTCTGGATAACTAATAGAAATGTCAATGAGGACTCCTTGTACATCTCGCCTCCTTTGGTTGTAACGCTCACTTGAAAGAGTGAAAAGATGTGAGCTACCCTTCTTATAAAAGATTCAAAAAGAAAGAAAGTGGATGTTTGTCATATAGCAGCTGCAAAGTGAAGACCCTGTCTCCTGTTTCTGGAGCCTGTCTACTATTCCTGGCAGCTCGAGGCTGCTGGTGCAGCAGAGTACAGCTGCTGTCGTCTCCTCCGGCTTTCTGCATTTTGCTGCATCATGCCTCGGAAATAAAGAACAACACTGAATCCAACCTAAGCAGACTCACGCTGTGCCTTTGTATGTGTGCCTCTCTGACACTCTTTTCACTCAGCATTTTGCTCTCCCAAACACTTGAATTATACCGCAGCAACACATTTTACTCCTCAGCTGTCAGCGACTTTTAAGGGATTTTTGTTCTAGTGTCAAATGTCAAATGTAGAATGGTGCAAACCTGCAGCACCAGCAAAAAAAAAAAAAAAAAATACTGAAAATTACATTTGCTGTCAAATAATGTTTGGTGCAGTCACAAATTACAGAATTACCTTACATGTACTTTTCCATTGCCCATTTTTCTACAGGAATATGCAGTTCACACTTAATGCAAATATATTCTACTTGACAGTGTCCCGTCTGGTGTCCCATTTGAGCTCATTAAATGTCCAAAATATAAAAGGATCTTCCACCGGAACCCTGACTATTCACAACAAATCAGTCTTTGTAATATTACGTAATATTACGTTCCAAAGTCAGGGTCAATGCTAAAAGAAAGGGGGTCAACAAAGTCATTACTAATCATCCTTTCGAGTCCTGGAGAGTAGCACTCCCCCTTTCTGTGAGTTCAACATGGAGCTGCTGTCAGAGAAAGCAATGATTCACCTCGTTTTGACGCAAGACTGATCTTATTTATGCTCTGTTCTTGGCAAGACACGGGACATGATTCATGGGAAGGTTCTCATTCCAGTGAGGTGGCCTGTCGAGATGGTTTAACCTGAGTAGAAACAATGCAGGGTTAAGGCCGGGCCGCACCGCTGAGTATCTGCTCTTTGCTTGGGTGAGTGTAGGAATACAAGGCTGCTTAAAAGGTTCATTATTCAAGAGTTAAAGAATGATGTCACCTGTCAGAGGGCTCAGAAGAATTCCGACGAAGAAGCATTAGCCATTGCAGGACTGGGCGAAACTGCACATTGATGGCTGTTTTCTTTTAATGGTGAAACTAAGAGTGACAGCAGGGGCAACACATGCATTGATCCAATAAAGGATTTGAAAGATCTTTTTGATAATTCACTGTTTCAAGGCACTATTTCTTCCCTTCAATACAAAATGCCTTATTCGAAACTCCGCCTCTCGAGAGTGTGCGGTGTTTGAGGCGGTGAAGAGGTTCAGCGTTCTCTGGAGGTGTTTAGGAAAGAGTTTTGAGTTTCATAAGTACGTTAGGCTCCATCATTCAGACGGAAAACTTTCCTGCTTCGGAAACAAACGGCGCCAACACATGAAACTGATTTGTGCTAACGAGGTGAGTCCACCGCTTCTCAATAAAAGGAGGGCTGGAACGACTGCCGCGGCTGCAATGAGGGACTCGGCCTAATCTCAGAAACACCGCTTGAGGTTAAAAACAATGTGAGTGCGTTGTAATCTAACCTGACCTTCGTCTGAACAGAGTAAACAGAGGAGGGGACTATGTGGCACGGCTCTGTCCATCCAACACGACCATCTGACGTTTAGACGTGTGACGAATATACAACACAAAAATGTGAAATACTCGCCTGTGAATATTATATATCTGAGGCTTTTATTGTGAAAGTTAGGAACAGGACTGGAATATGGCTGTATATGATATATAATATGGCTATACGTGCTGCCTTTGTCAAGTTCGAACGTTTCAAAGGAACAATAAAGAATGTCAACTTGGTTTGGACTACGGCACTTCCGTGATGTTTCATTAAAAAAAAAGGCACAACTCAACCGTGATTGGTTGATACCTTTATTTGGGGTTCGACTGTGGCTCAGTAGTAGAGCAGACTCGTCCTTCAATAAGAGGGTCGGCGGTTCAATCCCCAGCTCCGCTCGTCCATGTCGATTTAACCCCAAATTGCTCCCGGAAGCGGTGTATGAATGGTTAGTTAGAGTCCTGATTGGTACCTTGCATGCCATCAGTTTATGAATGTATGTGAATGATGACATGTAGTGGCAAAGGTACCATCTGATACTGTCAGGGGGTTTGGTCCTAAATCCTTGGGTGAAGACCTCTAGACCCGATAGTAATTTGATTTTTACCCAAAACATATTCGCGTTATAGTTTACTTGGGCAAATGATTCAATCGTCGAATGTCTTGGTGATGCAATTTTTCAATTTAGTTATCTAATAAAAAATGTTGGGGACAAACGATGACAGTTATTTGAAACAGAAATCAAACTGAACAAACATCTCAATGATATGATTCACTGCCAGTCAACAATAACCGGCATCCGAATGTGTTCATTACCCAGTCTGCACAGACAACAGTACTTCCCAAATACGTTTTGAGCGAGTGTGCATGTTTATCACCATCAAGGCAATCAGAATGTCGTGTCCCGTTCTGACTAAATGACATCCCGAGACGCTGAGTGCTAACAGATGACTTTTTTTGCAGCCATCCTGACCGGCCTCCGTGGGTCTCGGCGTCGGAGGGAGAACATCAAGTGAAGCTGCGTCATTGTCACCCGGATGAGACTGATGAATGACTCGTATCTTCTTTCTCTCCCTCTTCCGTCTCCATTCCTGACTTTCATGCTTTGAATCTGTCTCTCTCTCGCCCTCTCCGTCACTCCTCTCTTTATCTTATCCCAAACCGGACAGGATTGCTTGGTGTTTATCCCTCTGACTCACCGGGAGGGACATAAATAATTTCCGACGGACGGATTTATGTTTGTTGTTTTGGAGCGTGTGAGTTAAAGTGTGTGTGGGGGGGTGGAGGAAATACTGGAAAGGAAAGATTGCGCTCATGAAGAAGCTAGATGATGAAAAACTTTAATAACGTGTTTTACTTCAAACAAGCCATCTTCACGTATTTAAATTCAGTGCATCAAATATATTCAAATTCAGAGCCTTGTATAGAAAACCATCAGCAGTTCCTCGTCCTCATGGAGTATTTTGAGCCATGTTTCCACATCTAAACTAACTCATCAAGACTTACATTTGGGTTACAACTGTGGTAAAGTTTTTTTTAAAGGTTTAGGTTACAATATAACACACCTGTATTTACATGTAAAGCAACTCTTAACTACACAGTAGACCTGTTTTGCCCCTGATGATTAGATGTGTTTTAACAATTCTTACATTGTTCAAATGAGTTTATACCATCTAAGAACCAGGTTGTAAAAAAGTAAAAACCCTTTTGTGGAAAGACTCACCTAGTAGCTCAATAACAAGTTGCTGAGCATGACTGACAACAGCAGGACTGAATACATCATATTATTCGTATTACTTCATACGTTGCCCTGATCTGTGGCTTGGAGGCTCAGCAGCCCTTTTCTGCTGTGTATCATCAAAACAAGTCTATTTCACCATCGTCACTGTTGTAACACAATGTTTACATAATGTGTGTCCACAACTTTACATATGGGATAAAGGTCCAGATGGAAAATTACATGACCGACAATTCTGATAATCTGTGTACGCTAAAGAGATGATCTGCAACTTATTATTACATATGAAGGATGTCAGATCCAACTGGATTATTAGTTTTTAGATCAGTACAACCCTTTATCAAAGGTGTTTTTTAGGATATACGTAGATATTTGCTTCAAGAAATAATAAATGAATAGGAATAAGTAGCAAGAAATTGCTGATACCAGTTGATGCACACGCCAACATTTGATCTTGTTTTTTTCTACATCAAGCATTGTACCGACTTCCTGTCCCTCCTCTTGTCCCTGCTGCTCCTCCCATCATCCTCCTCTCGTTGTCCTGACCTGGTATATGATGCCACCTGCAGTGCCAGCTGTTTGCGCTTCTCAGTCGCTGTCCACAAGTGGACGGGACTTTTCGTTAGCTCATCGCTCATGTGAATACACACACACACACTTGCAGATGAACAGATTTACAAGTCCCCATATACAGTACAGGAATAAAATCACTGTTCCCAAGCAAGACTAAAGCGTACTCTAAATCCAGATAACACACACACACACACACACACACAGTCTGAGAAAAGGACAACTCCTCCTGGTACTGTGTGTGTGTGTGTGTGTGTGTGTGTGTGTGTGTGTGTGTGTGTGTGTGTGTGTGTGTGTGTGTGTGTGTGTACCTCTATCACTAGCACTTATCAGCAAAGCGTTTCTTTGACTCTCACTACTATGAATCTGTTCAAATCTGAAAAGGAAGCTCATATAGATTGTCTTAAGGTCTCCAAATTATTTATAACACTTAAGATAACATGGGAGTCAAACCAAAGCGTGGTCAACTGGAATTTACTTCAGTTTTCAATGTGACTCTCTGAGTTTGCAGTGTTCACAGAGGAGTGGAAACCAAACAGAATGTAGGCTTGTGGCACTGGAATATACAGTGTGTGGTCAGAAGGGCAGAATCAACAAGGCTTTAATAAATAAGTGAAAGAAATATCAAGTGTACATATCTAAGATATTAACAATTAGAACATAACAACAACACCAACAAAACAATGTGTAAACAAAAATGTGCTTTCTTTAGCATGAAGTCAGAATTCTCTCAGTCAGATTTGAGTAAAAACTTTCTTCCGGCAAAACCTATTTAGAATATAGAAGTAATTTAACAAGCATTCACAACCACAGTACCACCCACCCACCCACCCATCCACACACACACAGTACTACTTCTGAGAATGTTCTATTTACTTTCATTCTTACCAATAAATGAACCATACTGTAACTTGAACCACAACGCTGATCTGTACTTTGTAAACCTTAACCATAATATACAAATTTAACTTTGCTTTTAGTTCCTCTTTGTGGAGTTGAGTCCCAATATCCACAAAAAAATGCTTTCCTGCACCAGTGCATCTACACATGAGCATGCAACAGCGCACTCATAAACAGGAAGTGAGGGTGACAGCCTTACATTCTCTCCATGTAGCCTCCATCGTGTCATGTAGATGAACTCCAGAGTGTGATCTCTTCCCATGATCTCTCCGTTACACAGCACATCCAGCTGGACACAGCAGAAGAAGAAAAAATATGATCAGAAATAAGTTCAATTTAACAAAATTAGGTGCCAAAACCTCAAAGTCTGATTGATGACACATACATTGAGAAAAAAAAAATGTTTTATCTTAGTCTTAATGCACAAAATGAAAGAAGAGGGGAAGTTCACTGCGGTAATGAGTGGAAGGCTGCACTGAATGTGTGAAAGACTGTCTGAGATTCAGTACAAACTCAGTCTGAAGCAAATGTGGATGCCATCAGTTTTTAATCCAACCTGACAGATATTTTTAAGAATGGTCCAAGTTTCAATCTTTTGTTTAATTTAAGTGGGAAATTTGTTGTTTATTTTACTTTAATTGTATTTTTGCGTTATCTTTTAATTGACACGTATAATTATTGGATTTGCTGTGTCGTTGCTCTGTGTGGCAGCTTGATAACGTTGTGTCTATCAAAACCATTGCACTAGCTAATAATAAAGTATTTGACAATAGCTGCTTCAATAAATGCTCCTTATTTTGCTTTAAACTCACTTTGTTTAGGCAACGTTGCTGCTGCTCAAGTCACCTCGCCAGTTAGCCATGTCTGACAATAATTGTGAATACATTGTAGGCTGTGTCAGACCAGTTAAATCATAAAGTCATAGTATTTGATGAACAAACTCTGTGCATTGTGAAGAGGAGGAAATACATTTGCATCAGCCCTGTGACTACATCACCAGCAAGCCTTCACTAAACCACACTCAGCAAAACAACATAACAACATGCTGTCTTTAGAGTGAACTTTGTTCATCATGTATGTGCTTTTCTTAATAAACATGTAACATAACTGTGTTGTGTGTGGGTTGCATGATTCACAGGTAATATCATGTGATTATCACATGATAAGAGTGTAAGTATTTAAAGAGGGCATCTCTGTTGATATTTTAAGTGTGAAGAAGAGCAATAGCTCGACATGTCAGTTGCTTTTGTTCTAATAAATTGCACTTAAGGGAGCTATAGTGTGCGGACCTTCATTTAAATTTCCATGTAATGTGTTCCTTACCTCATAAGAGCTAGGCAGCTTTAGTTTAAGACTGAGAAACTTCTTAATTGTTCCCACTGTGACTCTGCTGGAGCAGCGGATGAACCTCTTCATCAAATCCTAAACGGACGAGAGAACAATTCCATTACACTCTAATCTAATGGGAGAGGTAACTAAAAGATCGTGGTACATTTTTCCAGGAAAAGACCCCAAAACACATTCAAACCTTTGCAAGAGATTAGATACCGACTAAGACGTCTAAGAAGCGTGGAGGCATTTACAAACCAAGCTGTGTTTAAGACTTTTATGGCTTATTGATTATCAAAAAAGTTGCACATAAATAAAACACACACACCGTGACAGTGCTCTCCCCCGACTGTCCCGTGTTGCGTAGGCAGTCCAGACAGATGGCTATCTGAGGGTCACTCCTGTGGTAATCTTCATCGCCGCCATCGTCATCATCATCATCACCACCTCCACCACCATCATCATCATCATAATCGCCTCCAACATCAGGCAGCCCAATCCGCTGACACCTCACAGTTTCTGGTATGAGAGACACACACACACACACACACACACACACACACACACACACACACACACACACACACACACTCTTTTCAATTAAGATAAACTTTAAATTATTAAAGTATTACAATTTCCTCATAATAATGTGATTAAACAATACTGAATTATTGCCCTCTACAAAGCTTGTGTGGGTTGCATATGAGCTGGAAATTCCCTGATGTCGCACATGTTGATGAATCAAAAACTTCCCTCTATTAATTTTACTTCTGCCTACTCTAAGCATGAGAGGAAAAAGATAGCATCCACATACACAATATTTGTGTATGTGTACTGACATTGCTATCGCAGGGGTTCTGCTCGTACTAACAGCCAGACAAATAGTAAATGTATTAGTCCGAATAAAGTTCATAGGGTTCAATCATATTCACGGTCTAAGTGAGACAGCTTACCTTGGCCATTTTCTCTGGGTTGGTTCTTCTTCCAGAATTCCACTTCCTGCTGTTCCTCTTCTGGTTCACATAAACAGATAAAAAGAACGACAGGAAAAAAGACTGTTAAAAAGCAGCATGTAAAGAAGAAAGGGTTCATGCTAAATGAGGTAAAAATGGCTGCAGGTTAGCTTGATTTTGCAAGGAAAACAACTGCAGGGGCATGACATGTGTCAGGTACAGAAACAACAACAACAGGTGGCTATTTAAAATCTATAAAACAGAATTTATACGATACTAATTTCTTACACACACTTGGCCGAGTGACACGAGCGACACTAAAATATAATAAGTTTGTTCCATCAATCGTCTGCCAGAGCGCTCCGTCACCAGAGGTGAAGTTATGGAGTCATAAAATTATAACGCCATCACAGCTTTAGTTAGACATTTTGGCTTGGCCTCTTGGATCAAAACTGCAGAGCAGTGGCCAGGAGCTTGTTTTGCTCAAAAGCACTTCAACAGGGAGTACTGTATGCTTTTCAGCCATGCAGGGTTGAACCCAGTTCTACCATTTGAGTCTATTGGGTCTGATTCATTACCTTACATACTCAGTGTGAATAGAAAATGAGAACAGGCATGTGTTCATATAATTTGGATATAAATAGTGGTCTCCAGTACAGTTCCTGCCTTTTATGGAAGTAGAAAAGAAGAACAAAAAAGTGTTTGCACTAAATTGGCAAAACTCACTTGACAATTGCAAGGTTTTTGCTAAGAGGTTGCTCGGGCATCACTTAGATGGTGGCTGGGTTCATTTTGAGATTGTTGATCAGGCATTGCTTGGTTTCAATATGTTTTGGGTGGTTATCAGGTCATTGTGTGGTTGCTAAGATGTTCTTGGTGATTTATAAAGTGTTGCTAGGTGAGTGGTACAATGTATTTTGCATGCCTTGTAAAAAAAAAAAAAAAAAAAAGCGATGTGATCGGATTGCTGTTGTTTGCAAAAGAAAATGTCTACCCACCAATGAATAGTCATATAATTAGACATGGACTGCATAATGAGAAGGCAGATTGATGAAACCATCTTGCAAACTCACTTTCTCTGAGTCCAGGCACCAGCTTGAAAATTATCTCCTCCAGGGTGTTGTCCAACCTGAGAATATGGAGAGAGAAGAGCGTAAAGAGAAGGTGGAGGGAGAGAACAATGACGAGGAGGTGAAGAGGAAGTTGCGTGATGATTTAAAGTGACAGGAGTTAAAGAGAGGGAGCAGTAGTGGAGGTAGAGGAGAGAGGGATAAAGAAGTCAAGAAGGAATAAAAGATGAGAGAAAAAAGGAAGATATAATAGAGAGGAGAATGAGTTGGTACAACAGATGAGTAGTTGTGGACAAAGCAGATGGCAAATCAGAATGAAACATGAAGGAAGAACCGGTAGTAAATAATAAGAGACCAACAGAAGGATAAGAAGATTGAGAGACGTTAATAAGGGAAGGATGAGATGATCAAAAAGTAGAAAGTCCAGAACATAGCCGGTGGAACAAAGGGACCACTAAGGAAATGGAGATGAATGGAATTAAATGTGTTGTGCTTTAAGCGTTTAACCCCCATCTTTTAAACTTAGCCCCAGAATCTCTTTTAAGATGAAGCGGAAGAGCCTTAAAGAAAGAGGAAGACAGCTCAGGCTGACAAACTGCCAATGAGGAAATAAGCTCTTTCAAATAAAAGAGAGAATGAGGTAAGAAGAAGGCAAATTACATCTTACCTGAGCATCTCCAGTGGGTTGGTCTCATGGACCTGAATGCCACATTTAGGACAGTCATTACTGTCCTCAAAGTGCTGCACAATACAGCTCTTACAGACTGCAGAAGAAACAACATAAACATGATTTATTGAAGTTAACTTACTATATCTCATGTCTACTCTTTGTCAAGACAGTTTGACTTCATCCTGTTAAAGGATTTCAAAGAAATATACCTGCCTTTAGCAGTTAAAAATTACACGCTAGTTAGCTTGCTCATTAGCATGTTAGCTAACTTATAGATAGTTTGCTGATAGTTCACTCACAAGCTTGTTTGCAGGTAGGTTTGCTTGCTCGGTAATAATGTGTTCACACAACTTTCAACAAACCACATAATGTCAAACTGTCTTGATGAACTTCTGCCATTTATTTCCACTCATTGAAATGTGTCGTGTCACAAAGAAACAGTGTCTGTTGTTTCACTCACAGGTGTGCAGGCACTCGGTGACCGTGGTCGGTTTTATCAGGTAACCTCGACACAGGTAACAGGTGATGAAATGGTTAAAGTCCCTCACCATGTGCTTCCTTCCTGCGGCAGCCATGTTTGGAATCCTTTTTTTTAGCAACGCTACAGCAAGATACTGACCAGGAGTCAGAGTTACAGTTTAAAGCAAAAGGGAAAGGTCACCTTCTCGCTATTGAAGAGTCAGATGTCCATTCACAAAAATATGGAATGGAAAAGATTACAGTTACAGGCAAATATCGGGTGTCAAGGTTCGGTATCTTCACCAACACTGGCTAATGTTAGTCCAGGCTAGTGCATACAAATGTTCACTATCCACAATTTATGAGAGAAATGAGAGCGCCTACTGTGTAAAATCCTGCTCCATCCTTGACCCAATTTCTATTTGGTAATCAGTTTTTCTTGAGCAGCATCTTCCACACAGATCTTATTCCGTCTTCACTGAACCATGTTAGTCCCATTGAAGAAAAAAACCCGACACCAGGTGACCAGTCTGTGCAATCCTCTTTCAAACAACCATGTTTTTTAAATTCCCAGAATTCCTGGAGAGTAAGATGTCATGCTTCCCTCCCTGTCTCAGCCAAAGTGCCATTTTGAATCCACGAGGGGTCAGAGGTCACCTGACGACAGTGAGGCCAAAGACTTCTGCTTAGTCGGCCTCATCCCAGTCAGTTCATTCATCATTATGGTGCTCCTGCTGTTGACGTCGTTCGTTCTTCTAGTGGCACATGGTGACATGGGTTTGTCTGATGACCGTTTAACCTCAAACCCAAGTGACCTAAAGACAATAATAAACAAGCATCAGGAAGTGTGCCAAGTGCCGAGTACCAGACATATGCACAACTTAAGACACAATAAAAGAAACATTTGAAAGGAGCATTTTGAAATGTCTACAGAGTCCCTTATGACTGAAGAACACTGACACAATTAAATATAACTATATCTTTATCGTGATTTTTTAAAGGAATGACTGTTTGCTCTCATACTGCATTTGATAAGATTAAGTAGATTTAAAAAAAAAAACATAATTCATCAACATTCAATAAGATCAGAAAGTTGTGTCCATGACATGTAATACTGCCTTCAACACCAGGAATATCATCAACAACCAGAAAGAAAAGCTCCATATGACGATCTCAGGCTGTGAACTGGCTCACTGCCAGTTTAAAGGGCAGTGATTAAAGCTCGAGACTTATCAAAGTCACCTTACTGACTTTCAGAGTCGTGAGGACTTTTCAAAAGATGGATTTAATCATTCAAGAAGCTACATGTCGTTCAAACAAAAACACAGGTCATTTTAATTCTTTGGACAAATGACCAAGCTGGCCGTGTTTCTGGTCACTCTTATTGTTCTCTATTATTATGACCCTTGGATGCTGTGGTTTATGATGTGGGTTTTAAGACTAGAGGTTTTTCAGATTGTTTTTCTAAATCTATGTGGAGCTGTAAATTGTACAAAATCATCGAGTTGACACAAATATAGTAATTTAACTGTATTATTGCTTGTGTGTCCTCATTCTTTCCCCCACTTTGTGGTTTGTTCTCTCCTACCTGTGTTGCTGTGTAATTAATGTATTTATCAATAACGAACAATGAAATGAACATTCACAGGATTGCAGTTCTGACCTACATGCGTCAGTCTCTGGATTACCATTACTGTGAATAGCTAAAGTCTCCAACTTGGATCTATTCCATCCCCATTTTGATGGATTTGAATGAATTTCGGTTGCCCTATTTCAAAATATATTAATATATACTGTTAAGCTTCATAGTGGCGGCTGCTATTCCATTCAGAATTGTCATATCTACTGTGCAAAGCCTTTTGTTCAGATGCTATGGTGTCAGCGCTGCTGTTCGAGTAAATGAAGTGAGAAAGCCAGTAAATGTTTCTGGATGTGGGATTAGTCACTGTTCTCAGGTCTGATTCATTTTCTTTTAAAAAACACACAGCAGTCTATCCATTACCTGATAACGGTTTACTATCAAATACTAATCATCATGCAGATTACTGTAAAACAAGTTAGAGAATAAACGTTGTATTTGTTTGGCAGGCAGGTTGTATTTATTGACCTCATCCAATACCTCTTGTGAGTTTGGCTCTTCTTACTCCTGTGAATGCAACCAATATGCAATTAATGTCTAAATGAGTTTTGGCGGCTTCACTTTCATTATGACTATCATTATTATATATTATTATTATAGCCCCGAACCACAAATTTGCCTCGTTTCTTAATGATAGGGGTATACCACAATATATGGTTGTGTCAGAAGCCAATACGATGAAGCAGGAACAGCTCACCACTGCCAATCACAGACAAACTATAAATTACTGTACTGGAATATTATACAAAATAACATTTGTTATAATATTGCATGTATAGGGCTCAAATAGCTGTTGTAAATACCATAGAACATTATGGTAGAACACAACCAATATGTCTGCCAACGTGTTCAGTCTGCTTCTTTGACAGCTGTCTTCAGATATGTGCACACCATGAAGAGACCAAGTAACAAAAGGCAATATGTCTATATTATGTTAGTGTTATATTTCAAAATTGAAAAACATACTTCTCTGTACTAGAGGATTTCTTAACGTGAATTAAGTCATATGTTCAAGAGGCGTAATTACTAAGTCTGGGATACAAAGTAGTAGTTTGACTATATATGCAATAAGACTGTTTTATATTTACAGAAAATATGCACTTGAAATTGAAACAGAGTGCCAAACTTTGCACAAAACATTTCCAATAAGCTTATTTCTAGTAACTGCTTAAACTCTAACAAGGCTGACTCGAAATAATCAGTGAAAGACAATGACAGGATACATGTGCAACACTTTTTTAAAGTTCCAACTTAAACTAGCTCACCTGTCCCGTAATCAATGGTAAAACGTTCTAAGAAATGAAATATATCAAAACAGGTAAACAATTGATTATTTCCTGGTACAGAGTTGGGAATTGAGATGAGGGGAAAACAGAACTGCATGGCTACATAATTGACTTACTCAAGCCAAATGTATCATTATCAATAACTAAGTCATAACATTGACTCACTGACATATTTGTGAGATATAAATAACATGTTATACACATATATTTTTTTGTTTTACTTATTTTAATTCGACTAATCATCTCAACTGAATAAAAGCAAATGTTAAAGTAGGTGTGAGTCCCTCTTTGAGCCATTGATTTGTTGTAGTAAATTGTAGCTCATTGTATATCCACCTGCCGTATGCTGCAAACATATTAGGTCCTAACAGTAATATGTCTATAACTGGCTACTTTTAATTAAGGGTGTACTTTATTCTCATGTGCAACTTCCGTCATTACGAAATGACGTCACATGAACCGCACGTTGACTTGCTGCGCCTACGTCAGGTGTGTGGACAGTGTTGAACACATGCAGAGCTGGCTTCAGGCAGCTTACTCACTGCAGAAACAAACTACACACAGAGGAAATGTTGTGTGCTCGACTCCAGGCGCCTGCTTCTTTTCAGCGTGTCGCTTTTTTTTCTAGAAAAATCTCAAAGTGCGCAGCTCTGAAATCCCCCACCAGTATCCGTCCATGAAGCATAGTCGCGCGCGCACCGGCGTGCTATTTGTTCACACGCAGCGGATCTGCTTATCTCATCCTTAAGGCGCGTCACGCTCTACGTCACCTCTGTCAAAACAACATCAATGGACGACACACGCACATTACAGTGACATACGCCTAAACATAATAGCCTACGCGTTCAAACGCGCGCGCGAGCACATTGCGCGCGTGTCGCAGCTCTGCCCTATCTACACACTCGAGCACACGCGTAGACACGCGCGCGCGCAGCACGTATCGACAGTAAAAGTTGCAAAGCTTTCACGCGACGGCCTTTTTAACGACACCGACGTGGAAGCGCACCGCACGCGGGTCATTCGCCGTTTGCGTGAACATACCGTAATCCCGCATGTGAGTGTGCACGGCGACGCACTTTGCGTTACAGGAGAGAGAGAGAGAGCGCGAGCGAGGGGGAGGGAGGGAGGGGTAGAGAGAGAGAGAGAGAGAGAGAGGAGGTCCAGCCAGCAGCGTCAAAGTTTGGCTGTAACGTATCGCGACCGACGTCGACTGATGAATTCGTCAGCCGCGCAGAATTAACAAGAAATAATAACACATTCCTCACCTCCGTCCACACTTTCGCTCTGCCCCCGGAGTTATGGATGCCGCGGCCGGGCAGGAATGTCCACCATGACACTGCCCGGTTCTCCTGCTCCACTCTGGTCCGTGCACTGGGTGAGGAGAGAACGCGGAACTGGTCGGCTCGGATCTGCCCCAGTCCGCCCAGCAGCCAGGCAGTCGGGTAGCAGGCAGGCAGGCAGGCAGGCAGCAGAGAGCAGCGGTGGGCGGGGAGCCACTAGGCAGGCAGGCAGGGCTCGGAAACTGAAAGCGGTTGTGTAACTGAGTGACTATTGGCCTACAGCACACACACACACACACACACACACACACACACACACACACACACACACACACACACACACACACACTCACATGTGCGTAGTGATGAACAGGGATGGAGTGCAGGCAGCTGAAACAAGTTTGGTTTGGTTTCATTTGCATGCAATGTACACAATACAAACTACAAAAGCAGATCAAGTTAAGAAACAACATGTGCTGCAAGGTACCATATAATACACTCATATAAATACTATATATACACGTGTTATTTCTGCCACTTGTCCTCATCTGTTATAACACATCACAGCGCAATAATTGTTAGGCCATATAGCATGAGAAGTCAAGTTTATGAGATAATTATTAATTAAATAAAAACGCTGCAACACAATTTCTTAAGATACTGAGCATGGAACAGTAACACATAAAGACCCTTAAATACTCAATCTCCTCTGGGATCGAATAAGGACACAACATTCAACCTTATGGACGACCCTGTTTGTCCGAGATGCCTTATGACCATTCAGTTTGTATAGTTACTCATGTGTGCATGTCATGGTGAAGACATGAGGGCACAACATCATATAAAGCTGTATACTCAATAAATATGATAAGGGAGCATGAGTTTAGTGTGCTGGTACCTGATATTGTTTTGCAGCTTCTTGTCCGTTCCCCTGACACAATAATCGGATGAGCATACACTACTTTGTGCCTTTTGAGGAAGCTACAGTTGTGAGATAAACAAACAATTGCAAAATACTAATTCATATTAATGAGAACATCTGCATTCACCCACCTCGATCATCTGAGGTCGCTGTCACTTATTAACCAAGGCAAAAATGCCACCATGACTTGTTATGGCATATTTTCATCTTTAAACATAATTTTTGTAATTTTTAATCTTCTTGGTTCAACCGTTTCATTCATTTTTTATGTGTTTTGAAAGACTCCTGTTAGTTGTTGAGACCAAAAAAACGCATATTTTCCTCATCAAATGCTAATCTAGCTGATCTCAGCTGTACAGAATGCGAGAGCTCAGGTTACACCTGATAGCTCAGCTGGTAAGTTTGTGTGGTGGAATCTAGTTGGGGACTTTTTAATGAATGAGCCGTCTTCTGTTCTCAAGTAAATAAACATGTTGACAAGATATCACACCTTTCCTTGTTCTCATATTGCATACTATATGCAATAGTCCTGTTTCCTAAGGACATTGTGGCTGGAGGAGATTACTCAGATGCAAAATAAGAATCTGCAGCCCCAAGTAGCAGCGCTTTGAGCTACATGCTAACGCTAACAATAAACCTCAACCTAAAGCATTCTGTACAGCTGGCTCTTGTGATAGAGAGATCAGTAGGACTGAAAAATACGATAAAAAATAAAACAAGAAGTTTCTCTCTCTTTTCGATAGATAGATACTTTATTCACACGTTACCGCGCGCTCACACGCTACCGCTTGCTCACACGCTACCGCTCGCTCACACGCTACCGCTCGCTCACACGCTACCGCTCGCTCACACGCTACCGCACGCTCACACGCTAACGCTCGCTCACACGCTACCGCACGCTCACACGCTATCGCTCGCTCACACGCTACCGCACGCTCACACGCTATCGCTCGCTCACACGCTACCGCACGCTCACACGCTATCGCTCGCTCACACGCTACCGCTCGCTCACACGCTACCGCACGCTTACACGTTACTGCGCGCTTTCCACAGCATTCATCAGGTTGAGGGACGATTATTTCAATGCTTTGCAAACCTATCAGATGGGAAATTATATTTTTCTCCCAAAATCCACCAAAACAGTTTATTTGAGAACTGCATAATAACACAATAAACACAAGGATTGCATTGGTGTAAAATACCATATGGTCGTCGATAAACATTTATGTAAGCACAATATTATTATTATCATTACTTTCACTATGTAAATATTTGAGTATTTTACAGATATTTATCGGGACTCGGGACACCCAGCTTCAAACCAGAACCAGACTTAGAGTCTGCTGCCATGTCGGCTCTGTGAGGCTCTGCTTACGTTTAGGTTTATTGTTAGCGTTAGCATGTAGCTCAAAGCAATGCTACTTGGGGCTGTAGATTCTTATTTTGCATCTGAGTAGTCTCAAGTTTGTTGTCAATCGTCAGGCCTTCATGTAATGGCTGTTAGCCATGGCTACATCTACCTTATGCCACTTCTTGTCGGCCTTGAATCAAGAGCAGTCCCTGATTGAAACTAGTGTGAGTTTCAATCAGGCATCTCTAAAAATGTTTTGTCTTTTTTTTTTACTTTGCTCTTAGCGGAGTTGCCGGTGCAGCACCACCACACATACAGTGAGGGGCCACTGGAGGGATAACAAAGTCTTCAGTGACATCACCCTGTGGGATATGACCTCTTGTTTCGGGAAGTGGAATGTATCACCACGGCAACACAGTTCCCGGTCCCACAGTTGGACAGTGCTTGAGATTGTAAATTCCAAAATGAAATTTGTGCGCTGCAACAACTTCAGTGAAGAAATTTTTTTTTTTTTCTCTTGAGGGGCAAGAATCCGTATTGTTGAATGAATCCATTCCCTCCATGTCCTGAGGTGCAGATAGTTCTCATTACATTTGGTCCAGACGTCATGCATTATTTCCTACCTGCCAGATGAGTTGACAAAATGAAACAAAGGCTGTTTTCATCTAAAAGAGTGACTTACAAGTCACTATGAATAATGCTGAATGCTAGTTTGATCATGAAAATGAGACTGGGCGTGTGACAGTTTTGTTTAATTCCACTTGTTACGGACTCAAGTCGAACCCAAACGCACGACACAGACAGTGGTGTTGGTAAGAGGAAAGCTTTTATTTAGCGAATAATGAGGTCTGCAAGGGGACAGAACTTTTCCAACTTGACACCATACATATTCTAAATGGTTTGTGTTTCCTGTTTGGGAAGTAAACTTGGACCAAAGCTAGCCAAACCTCACAAAAGCACGGCAATGAAAAGGTTATTCATTCAAGCGCGTTGAAGAGCTGATGAGGGGCAGGTGAGGTTGATGAGCTGATTGCAGACAACTGAGTATAATGAGCAGAGGCGGGGGCAAGGAGCAAAAGACCTCACCAGCAGAGAGAGAGACACACAAGGGATCTTAAGGGGACATGGTCAGAAGAGCCGCGACAGCAATTGCATACAATAGCAATACATTAGGCCCGTTCAAAGTCATAGAAAAAATGACTTCCTGTTAGTTCTGAACTTTAGGCTACTTGTAGTTTACAAATCACGTTTGGATTTATTCATATGTGTTTATAACTATATATTTATGTAGATATGGGCGTGTATAGCTGCATCCTTTGTTATTTTTATGTCTGTCTGTGAAATACATTACTACTGGTTTTGATGTGTGTTGTATAAATAAGATTTTGTATGATCAACCACACAAAATGTTTTTAGATTAAACCAGAGACTAATAGTCAAAAATCGAGCATTAAGTATTACAACTACACATAAAATAAGGATTTTAAGGCGCCTGGCTCTAAAATAGGCGGCTGCCTTGCTCTCGTGAGATTATCGTTGACCACGTGTGCATGACATCAAAGCAAGTCAGGATCAAATTTAACCGGCATGCATTGCACGGCGATCGATTCGGCGCAGAACTGGCTCACCTCGAACGAGCCTATTAAAAAAAAATACAAAATTTAGGGCAGTGGGTCTATGTAAATGTCAAAATGGTATTTGAATTTGTATGCGTGCTCCTGTTTATAGTGTGACTACAGAAGTAAAAAAAAAAACTAGCAAACTAGTTGTAATAATAATAATTAAGTAACTCAAATATATTTAATGTTTAGCTATACTGTGACTAACCAGTGATGTTGGAGCTCTCATTAGAGCAATTAGTGCCAACCGTAAGGATTTGGTGTAGCGAGGCTCATGTCCGTCCGAATTAGGAGAAATTTTAGAAGACAGTGAGAAAATTGAGAGACGAGAAAATACAACTGAGCGAGCAAGACGGGGGGGGGACACGTAGCAAAACATACAGAAATGAACCGAAAAACCGGGAATGAGAGAAGTGACGAGGTGAAAATGGAACAGAGAGCCAATGGAAGTGAAAGTGACAGGAGAGAAATGGTATACTGTATATTTAAGATAACGAGAAAAAGGAACCAGAAGGGGAGAAATATGGTGGAAGGATCAAGGGGCAGATCTGAGATGAAGAGGGACAAACAGAGAGAGAGATAAAGAAAGACTGACAGTGACAGGACACAGATACAGTAGGTGCATATCACAGGAGAACAGAAGACAGCTGCAAAGAAAGAGAAGAGAAGATTCAAAAAGAGAGAGAGAATATGTGTGTGTGTGAGAGAGAGAGACTCAGCTGTCTACTTATGATGCTTTATAACATGGCAACAGTTTCACCAGTTTGTTATTTTTATCTGTTTATTTAAATCACACAGCGTCATACTGTATTGTGCAACGTGCACGCTAGTCTACACAGATACAGAAGCTAAATACATGTATTTGTTTATAGCTGTGTGTGTGTGTGTGTGTTTGTCTTATAGAGAGAGTGTGTGTGTGTGTGTGTGTAAATATTATTTATTATACATTTACTATACATATACAATTGTTGATGAGAAATTTCCCTTGAAACCATAAATGTCAACCTCATGGTGGCGCTAGAGGAAAAGTCTGGGGTTCACCAAAGACTGTAGGATTCATTGTATAGGGTTCATAAATATATGTGTATAATTTAATGACAATCCATCTCATGGCTGTTAAGATATTTCCGTCTGAACCAAATTGGAGGACCGAGCGTCCAACAGACCCACATTGGAGGCGTGTCACTAACAGTGTTGGGGTAGTTACTCAGAAAAAGTAACTAGTTACATGTTACTTCTGAAAATTGTAACTAGATTACTTTACTAGTTACTGCATTTGAAAAGTAACTTCACTACTAGTTACTTTACTTTCCTTTTTTTAAGCAAATGTCCAAATTAACTGCAAAGATACATTTTCAATAATCATTTATTATTATTAATTAATATAATTTCCAATAATAATAATCGCGCGAGTCACACGACACTTCCTGCATGAACAATCTACCGTAAACGTCGGGTTACGAGCCGCTACTACCTTCGGTCAGAGTCCCCGTTAGCTCCCCGCTGTAGCCAGCTGGGGCTCCTGCTAGCGCTCCGTCACTTCCCCGCTAACTTCCGTTAGCTCCCCGAAAACCACCGGAGATAGCGGGACCAGGCTCGACACCCGACTTGGGCAGAGGGGTCGTGGGCAGTAGCAGCAGCAGCGCTAGCTAGCAGCTTGTTGCTATTGTTCATGCAGGAAGTGTCGTGTGACTCGCGCGCCACTAAAAGAGAACTTTTCGGACTGGTAGAAATGGCTTGGGTAACGCAGGAAAGCGCGTTACTGATGTCTAGTAAAGTAGTGTAGTTACCAATATTTTGAGTGTAATGCGTTACTTTACTTTGTTACCTATAATAGTAATATCGTTACTGTAATCCGTTGCTTTGTAACTCGTTACCCCCAACACTGGTCACTAACATGGCTGGAAGTAAAAGAATGCAGTAGGACTTGTTTCATGTAGTTTCAGTGTTTTAATTTAGTTTACTTTGTGAAGATGAGTCAGGGTTAAAGCAGGCTGATAACGTATAGATTGAAGAAAAGACAGACATCAATTTTCCTTAAAAGCATATGTAAATGATAAAAAAGGTGACGAAGGGGAGATGCTTCTGTCCTCCTCATCTCTCTGGTCTTAGGGTGTCTCTGTGCCCTACATACACTGCTGGCAGCCATTGCTCTATATCCTCACCATACAGGAATGTGGATCGACTTCTGAACCCCCCAATTACTGACCACTGTTTCATGAATCCCTCTCTCCTTTCTTTCTTTGCCTCCATTCTGATGTGCTCATTTTTCTCTTTTAGCCCATTCACACCTGAACTCTTTTTTTTCTTCTAGTTTCTATCTTTTCCTCGATCTTCTCTCAGTCCTTCTGCTTCTTTTCCATTATTTTCAAATCTAAACCTCCATGTTCAAATAATTCCCCTCTGTTCTTTTCCATTTTTCTTCCAGTCTCTTTAGGCATCATCCTCCCCTCTCATCTTTATTTCCTGTCTCTCGTTCAGCAGGTTCCCGACTGACTGACTGACTCATCATCTTTACACTTTGAATGACTCATTATTCTCTGTGCATGATTTACACCAGTCACAGAGAAACACTTCCATATTTACAAGCAATGTGCTAAACAGACGCTAATTTTACAGCAGATTGCTGCAGAGCTGCAGTTACATTACAGCCATTGGTTTTGACTCAAAACCACATGCTCCGTTGTAACTCATTGACTTCTATTCCAAGCTTTTTATTTTGTATTTTCATTTGTCTTTAGATGGTGTGGTTCAACAAGTATTACAGTCTACTAAAAGATGAATTGTGATCTGCACTAAAGTGTCCACATGTCTGCCTCCAAGGTGTGTTCAGACGCTCATTAACATGGACAGATAACAAAACATATGTCACGATCAACCTCGTGGCTGTGTGGATAGTATAATTCAAGAATAAATCCAGTTGCTTTTGACGAAGTACTTCTATAAGCTACAGTATGACCTGGATCCTTCGGAGATATTGCTCTTATTTATTCAATTTGAATGTCATCTGTGCATTCAATACAAATATAGTTTCACAATATGTTCCCCCTATAGCCGAGGGTGAAGACTGGAAAGAGCCACTTGAAGACAACACAATGAAGACATTGTACGCTGGAACCTTTAGATCAAACCAACGGCTTTTACATCTTCAGCCTAACTCTCTCCAGCCTGATATATTTCAGCATGAATTATAGTGCTAATGAACGATTAAACCCTGAACCGTTTTTAAAATGGATGGATGAGTATTGAGAGCACTGCTGTTAAGACCTGGACTCTTGAACGTACCTTGTAGGTTCTGATGGATGAACCTGATCGGCCTCATGAGCTATTTGCCAGAATCCATGATTTGCTTAACTTTTCTGACATCAGTCATTTCAGTCCAGCCGAGATTTGGCGTTGACATGCAGCAGCACATGTCTCCTCTCAACACAGAAACAGGATTGAGAGGTCAGAAAAGAAGTAACACAGGTGAGCGCAGAGAGGTTCTACATTTATTGGCCCTTATTGTGCATAGATCAAATGAGCAGGAACCTACACCTCTGACCCTCAGACTTAAAGTTTAATCAGCTGAGTCACTCAGGTGTTTTTACTAAATGCATCAGAGGTCATATGGATTCCACTTGCAGACTACATTGTTGATGCTATACATTTAAAGCCGAAGTCTACGCTCACTTTCTGCGTCTTTGAAATATCATTGAAGTATTTTTTTAAGGGCACTCCTTTTGCCCCACACATGCATCGTGGTCATTTTGTTCCACGCCCATTTAAATCCCTGATTGGTTTCAAATATTGACAAATGTTCAGGTTGAGTGCCAAACCCTCAAGCGGCAGCTGAACAGCAGCTGAGTCAGAAAATAAAAGAAGTGGGATTATTTTCAGGGTGTGGTGGGCGGGGTAGCTCTGACCGCAGATATGCTCCTGGGTTGAATACTCCCCAAATGTTATGTTGACGATTTCCCTGTGTGAGTTTTGTAAGAAGAACCAATTACATCTTGCTAATACAAATCACACATTTTACTCCTTAGTGATGAAACACATCTTTGTTCACTTGAATATACAACACTGGTTTTGCAGCTATACAGTATTACATGATCTGATATCACTGGTGGCTTATGATGACTGATATCCAATTTAAGAACTTTTGACTTTTCTGACTTTTCTGACATGAACATTCTCTATTTATTTTTGACATACTTTTGTTGCATCACATACATACACTTTTCAACAGTTTTATCACAGTAATAAAACAAGAACAAGAACAAAACCTCTCCAGAAGGAGTCGCCTCACTCTCAGTCACGTCGCATAATGGTAATGTCTTCAAAGCAGCTGACTCGGGAGGATTTTGGGGAAATTGAAGGTGCTCTGGGGAGTTTTCTCATAAACAAACTAAAGTTGTGTTTGCATTCAGTGTTTGTGTGGATCCTTGAGGCCAAGCAAATATGCTGAGTGCATTTCCTTCCTCGCAAATTATTTGCTGAAAACTACATTTGTGTACATGTGTGTTTTGCTGTATTACAAATAACACACAAAACAATGTAAATACACCAAAGTTTGAGAAGACCGGAGATATTCTTTCGCTGGCATAGCACTAAGCCCACATCAGAGGAGTGTCACATGACACCGTGGCCGTGTATTACATTATTAATCTGATCATTAGCTCTCCCCTCCCTCCCTCTTGTCTTTAACCTTGAACCTGGGGATCAGCACGGATCCCTCTGAAGCTGCCGTTTGGTGGTGGCGAGCCTTTCTTCACCACACGGCCTCTGATGCCGCGTGACTGCGCCCGTTCCACCTGTTCATGGCGAGCAGTTGGCATTCATTGAAAACACACACAAATACATGCCACAGGATTGTTGCCTCTATGTCTGGCTTAGCATTGTTGTCTGTTCACAGCATGTAGAACCACTATGTGTTTGTGGACTGGATGCTAAAAAAAAAATATTACGGTTTTTAAAAGCGAGCTTCACATTCTATCATATGTATCTTAATACAATCCTCACATCCACAAATGTAGATTGTCAACAGCCCTCATTATTATTAAATACAAACAAAAATCTGATATGTTGCCATGTACTGTGAGAATAAGGGGTGGCTCCTACTGAGGCTCTCAGTGCTAGCCTGTTGTAAAATAATAATAATAATAATAATGTATAAAAGATACTAAGAAAAAAAAGCAACTAAGCAATTTTACATCATTTTGAACTATTGTTATTTCTAATGCCCAAAAAGCTTAAAGACTAAACCTCCTCAATACAAAACTCGGAGCATCTCTATTGCCTCCACATGGCCCTCAACATGGCGACTGCTGAGCCGGCGGCTTGCAGCTAACGGTGCAAACATCGGCAGCAGTGCTGACAGAGCTAACTGTGTTTACCTAAAGGGGGAGACGGATTGTGAGTACTACACCTCTGCGCCGCCGCCGCCGCCGTAGGTCTTGAGCCAGTGGAGCACGCTCACATGCACTAACATGCACTAACATGCACTAAAAGCATGCGTGGCTGATGCGGCTATGTCAACAAAGCACAGAGGGAGAGCGACCTCATTCTCTGCTCAGGTAGACATTACTCCACTATATTTTGACACAGCAAATAGTTAATACTCTGAATATTGTAAGAAAAACTTTTAGCAGTTTGCCCATATATTTGTTTGTTTTTTACCAAACATTGCTGGCACCCATATATATATATTAAATAGAGACTAATATACAGATGTAATCTGATTTCATTATTTTTTTAGTTGTGACCAACACTTGATGAACTGGCCTGTATTTTCCTCCACAGCTGGACTTCCCTTTGTTAATCTGCTCTGTGTTGTTGCAGAGTGGAACTTTGTTTGAGGAGTGAAGGAGATTAGAGGAGGATTATGGATTGTTTATCATCAGAGGTGTCCAACAGAAATAACTTGTATAGGTTGTGTGTGTGTGTGTGTCTGGTTGCAGCAGGTGCTGGTTCGCTGCACATGACCTTTGCCCCCACTTTTATGAGGATGATCACAGAGGATGATGTACAGACGTGAAACCACACACACACACACACACACACACACACACACACACACACACACACACACACAGTGACCTTGAGCAGTGAATCTTTCTGATAGTGTCCATATATGCTTTTGTGTGCGTGTGTGTGTGTATAGTGTATGTATGATTTTAACACATTCCCACCATCTTAAATACCCTCATTGCTGACATCCAGCTCTCTGTCTATTATTACTCACCAAGATGCTCCACTCTTAAGCTCTATTAGAGCGTGTGTGTGTGTATGTGTTTTTTTTGAGGGGGGTATCATCCTCATTCTTACACTCGTAAACTGTAGCATCAACACAGTCTACCCACTCACAAACACACCAACATGGTCCTGTTTATGATCGAGGATACAATACAGAGATGTTATCTATTCACATATTATTTATTTAAAGACCTCAGTATGATTTAAAACAGCGCCTGTCGGATCATTTAGCAGCATCTCAAACCCCTTTACTGAAAGTGGAACCGAGAGGGTCTGCATCCGACAAGACGGTCTCTTATTTACGCCTATTGTGCTCAGGTGGGAAAATAGGGCCTTTTTTATTTCACTTCCCTTTTGAGCTCTATTTTTTTCATTCTTCACACTGTAACTACTGTCACTTTTGGTGCAACATCATGAATAATGAGAGACTGTTTGAGACATTATTCCCATTTGAACGCATTGGTACGGTTCTGTTTCTCACATTCCCTTTGGAATGAATCAAAACTTGAACACACTTCCCTTTGTCCTCCTGTAATGCGCGGTACCCTGATGTAGAGAATAACAGGTGCGGTATAGTAAACATCATCTGCTTCATCGCTCCGTGTTCCCTTTTTCGTATCATCAGCTTCCATAAGCCGCTGTAGTTATCCTCCCATTTGTGAATCATTGAGAACATGTGCAACCATTTGTGTTCAGGTTTCATCTGAAAGATTCGATTAAAGCCGAAAAGGACTGGAGTGAACGGAAGTTGTAATGAAGCTGCTCTTTGGGAGGGGAAAAATGAAGAAAAAAAGCCTCTCTGTATCCACGGCTTCTACTCTATCAGCTGATTGTTGCCTCACCAACCAGATCCTGCACCCGTTCACCTCAACCGATCACATAGTTGCTGACAAATTGTAAAACTGCTCTCCTCTCTTCTGCTGTCAACCCTCCTCCACCCCATTCACCTCCAGTCTCCATCACATCCCGCGCACCGTCCTGCTCCTCGTCCCATCATTGGATCTTCAGCAACTCCCTTCATTACCACCACCACCAGGGTCTAGACTCCAGTCTCCATATTCCTGCTCTAACCACAGCTTCAACACCCACTTTTAATATACTACGTCACAGTGGAGTCCAATCGCTAAAGAATCTTCACTAATCATTTCATCGCACATGTGAAATAAATGATTGTTTCACTTTAATGATGTCTCTCCTGACTGAAAAAGTCTGAGTAGCACAAATTGGGTTTGAGAGGCCGCTTCTACAACCAGATTGTTTCCCAAGTAGCCAGTTTAAAAGCAAATTTGAAGCCAATTGAAAAGATAATAAAAAGCCGAGTCATAGTTAGCGTTAGCCGATGGGATGCATTCCTGCCAATGCATTCATATGCAGAATCTGTTTTTGGACATTACCATTTAAATTGATGTGGCAAACCTGTTAGCAAACAGTTGTTTATTTAAACATCTAGCAAGGAGCAACTTTATCATTCAGATTTCTGGCCACCTGATGAATGTAAGTCCAAGTATCCCTCTCTTTTAGCTCTGTGTCTTTTAGCTAGAACTCCTGGGGGACATTTCTTGTTCTTCCGCTGCTAAATGTTCCACTATGCAGTTCACCACAGTTATTTTTTTTTCTTTTTTTTTCTTAGAATGCTGCGGCCAAAAGCAACAGGAGTATAACAAAAATGTGACTGTTTTTTTGTACTCTCTGACACGGTAGCTCCTCTGCGGCACAATCAACCCTCTGATGAGTATGTTAATAAGCATGAGTCATCCAGGTTGGGAGAGAGGAGGAACGGTGCGGTGAAAGTACAGCTGTGAATATTTCAGCAACGTTGGTGAATCATCAGATCATTCTTTGCATTGTGGTTACGAGTTTGTGACTCACTAATAAGCAATAATCATGAATTGAAACCGTTACAGAGTTCTAGTTCCCACACTAAAGACTTCAGCATTTCCCAACACATCCAATGAGATAAATGTTGCTTGGCAACAAATAAGTAACTTTCCAGTAAACTAAGTTTCGTCCGATGCTGCTTAGCAACAAACTCGAGAGTTTTGTCCTGAGGGAACAAACAGGTCCTGCAGCATCATCAGTGTTGTCGTCTAAAGGCTAATGTTCTCAAAGTGTTCGCCGGGGTTCGTTAAAGGATGTTAAAACAGAAAACATTAATTAGGGTTATTTATTTACACAAATGGAGTGAACCACAAAACATACAAAGGCGTAGGATTACGCTCTAATGCCCGGGAGAGCGGCGCCTGGCGGCTACCTCGCTGCTGGAGCTCGCACTGAGACACAGACAACGTTAGTGCTGCCAGCCCTCGATATTTACCTTTCATAATGGGCAATTAATTAGGAATGTATTTAGAAGTATTCTAGCCATGCTTTAGAAACACATAAGAAGCGTGTGCTCACTCACGCAGAAAATACGGGTGAGCTTTCGAATCTCTTGAAGATTCGCAACCGTCAAAAAGTCACCATGCAGCCATTGCAAGAGTGGAGGATGGTGGGACATTACGAGTTACACAAGCTCACAAGACAGACGACTACGACAGTCTTTGCTCACGTGGCCGACCGATAAACACCCAAAACAAACACTTTTAGAAAGTCAACTTTCTCTTGGTGTCTTCCTTCACAATTTCTAGGCACAACTCCAATCTGTGACCCTCTCTTCACACAGCAGACAAGGTATCTTTCCTCATTTTACACTTGCATTCACAGCTACTACAAAGATGGCAAAACTGCTTCCTTCTCCTTTAATTTGTGAGACTTTGTTTCCACCTTCATATTTTCTTTAGAAACAATAGACACAATGAAAGTGACTGTTTGTGCTTCTCCTGCATCTCAGTGTTCAACAGTGTGCCACCGTTTCCCCTCTGTTTATATGGTAACTTCAAGATTATAGTGCGCATGTTGGACGTCACACTCATTGCTGACTAACATCATCCATTATGCATTATCCATGGCATTACAGCAGACGCACAGAAACAAAGCAAACGTTTACAAGGCCTTGACATCTTTTGATTTCACTACTGACCAACTGAAGATCTTTCTCTGTGTACGCAGTTGCTATCCGATGCTAATTTCCAAGGCATTCTTGTGAAAGTGACCTTGACCTTTGGCATCCCCTGTCAGTTGGCATGTGTTGACAGCTCTTGACCAGCTTGCTTGTCCTCTGGTGCACTGCTCCAAAAAGCATCAGCAGTCATCACTGGATGAGCCCAATGCACTGATCGGCGGCATTGGGCGTGAATCGCGAGGAGTGAAATAGTCCAATACGAACATTGTTCAATGGAATTATCAGTTATTTAAATGTGAAAGCTGCCTGACACATTATGCTACGACGCTGCATGTAAAGCACGTCACATGATTACTGAGCTATATGCTTCTACCAACATAAGTTCCATGTCACATTTTTATTTATTTCTTTATCTCATCTCGTTTTCCTTCCAGCATTTGCCCTCACGCCTGCTTTGAAAAAAACGCGGCGGCGGCGTGATAAATCACCTTTAAATTTCATCCCTGTCAGAATTACAGCTCTTTCAGACAGATGGATAGAGGACAGTCGCGGGGCTGCGGAGCCTGCAGGCGCTTGTCACAAAGCAAACAGCGGTGTGAATTACGACCGGACGGGTTGTCTCTCTCAGTGAAGGATTATCTTCATACGGTGACACGCTCATAAACAGTGCCGAGGTGCTGCAATCGGTCTCACAGATGCGGTGCCTCCTCAAATGAGGATACTGGGTGAGAGGAGGATTTACACGGCTAATAATAGAACAAACTATATATATATTTCCAGAGAAGGGATTCTGCATGTGGACTATTTATAATTATCAAACCCTGTGATGTATCTCTCGTGGTTTAAAGCCGAACCAATCATGGACCACCGGCACGCCGCTGACCAGGCTGCAAAGGAACTCATCACACACACACACACACATATATAAAGATAGTGTCATCTTGACACTCCTTTAGACTGCTGACAAACATGAGAAAAGGATATGAGGTGTGAGTTGGAGAAAAAGGAGTGGCAGCTTAAATAGGCACAAGGGACTTTATTTTGATGACCTGCACCTTTTTTTATTTAGTCTCACTGTTGGCGCCAAGCGCTCGTTGCACCCACGTGATTTTTCTGTTCATGATCGTGTTGTGAAGCTGTCAGCAGAGGCATCACAGACTCCATGATGGCATTCACATAACTGAATGAAAAATGTCTGCTTTTCACGCCAGTTCATATACCTTCAAGGTCAGGGTACTGCTGCTGGCAGAGAATAGACCTTAACAGGTTGATGCTTAGTGCAATAACTTGTCCATGTTTGTAGGTGGAAAGAGTCACAATTAAACCCAAAGTGTGATTTAATGCAGTCTTATTGACAACGTTGTTCTCATTGACATATTCTTCTCCCTCTTTTATCAAGTTTGAAATCTGGTCACAGCGTGTTACCAGGCTGCTGCGCTGTGAATCCAATTATTTTGTATGATCACAACATCATCAGACACACAGAAATAAAACTGGCAGTGATCACGTAAAATGAGTGATCACAGAGAACGGGAGTGGAAGGTTGTCATATGAAAAGGTTTCGCTAAATGGCTGCTGAAGAACAAAAGCCCCACTCGTAGAAAATTTCCTGCGAATATACTGGAACTGAGCCTAAATGCATCCGGAACACACCGATGAACATGGAGGTGTCAGCAGGCGAGTCTGACAACGCTGTTCTTGTGTGTGTGTGTGTGTGTGTCAGATCTCTTTCCACACTAAAACACATACACAGGGAAAACTTTTTTTTTTCTTCATCTTTGTTCTCTTTTGGTTGACAAACAATGGCTACTTTACAAGACGGGCAACATTTAATGAGTAGTGGGACAGACACTTTCTGCTCTCAATCATCACACATTTGTTTTAAAGCTGAAACCATGAGTAAACAAGTCCCTCGACGTGTGGACTTGTTTATGTTCTATTTGTCTAAAATTTCAAGCTACAGGCCTTTTCAAAGTATTCTCTTTGAAAACCATTTAGGAAAAGATGTTAAAGATGATAAACTGCGTCCTGTCTTCCTGCCTCAATTCACTATTGATCTTTCCAATATTGAACCCTAAAGTCATCCAAATCCCTGCAGGAGAACCACAATTATCATATTGTGTATTACACTCATTCCTTGTCAATACCTGCCGTCTACATTACCCACAATGCACAGCGACTGCCGGCACTTCATTCAAAGATGAGGGTGTTTTATTTATTTGAGTAGTGGCTGATGTAGCCTGGAGAGCATGGCAGCTGAGGTTTGGTTCGCTCACTTCTTTATGAATCCAGATCTTTCTACTTCTCTAAACTTGTTGTCTGACTCAAGTGACATCACTTTACACATATCAGACTGCACACAGCTCTCCCTGGAGACACTAAAGGCTTCACTTTACACATATTCACTTAAGCAGTAGTGCTCCCCGAGGGCTCGTTTTTTTATTAGGTCAAGATATTACAAATTCTTTGCAATGGGACGTCTGCACATTTACACTACAAATCACACACACACACACAGTGTGTTGCCTTAAGAACTGCTTACCTGAATACCTCGCTGTCTCAATTAATAAGCTGACAAATGTGACACAGCATCTGCTGTCACCATTAACTCTTTTAATTGTGTCACAGCTGCAGGTTCAATTGCAGAGACCCTGTCCTTCCTGCTCTGGTGCACTTGAGCCGGACACCGCCGATACACATGCAGCTAGATGTGAAAGTATTGCGCAGAAACCTTCAAGGTCTCCATCAGTTTCCCCTGTTACCGTTTCAGTCACAAGGTCATTTTCAAATATAGCTCGCAGCTATAAATTCACTTTAAGTGGACAACATGGCTGCTAACCTCTGACTGGCGGCTCAGTTTCAACGAAAAGCCAACCACTGTTATATTATATTCCCTTGTTCATAACCTTTTTTTCTATTAATGCACACTCAGGGTTCATACACATTTGGACCAATGCATTTCCATGACTTTTTCATGACATTTCCATAACTTTAAACCAAATTTCCATGACCAAACATTTCGTGAAATCTGGGTGTAAACATGAAAAAGTGAGAAAATGTAATATTTAAACCAACAATGAGAATTCAAAAGCATACAGTATGCTTTAAATGACACAAATGAATGAGACAATAGTTTGATTAAAAGAATAAACATGTATATATATATATGTATATCTGCTTATATTTTGGATGTCTTTCTTTTAAAAGCATATTAATTATTTCAAACTCAGCGTAAATGAATGACATGAACACATGAATATAACATTTCCATAACTTTTCCAAAACTTTTGGGATTTTATTTTTTTCAAGGACTTTTCCAGGCCTGGAAATAACCATTTTAAAATTCCATGACCTTTCCAGGTTTTCCACGGCCGTAGGAACCCTGTACACTGATACTGTGCATCGGCCTTGAACTTCTTGAATTTTGTCAAATTAACATTATTGTTCATTGTGAGTCTATATCTAGTTTAAGACCCCCTTTTTAACGGCTTGCGTTACCGGGTTGTTTTTAAGTAGAAATGCATGTGTTTGTGAAGTAGAAGTTGCTTTTCATGTATTCCACTCTCTGGCTCCTGCTTGGTGAGCGGTGAGCTCACGAAGCTTGTGACCGTCACATACCGCCATGTGTCATCACTCAGAACCTGTGAGGTGTGCAATATGCATTTTGACCACATTTAGCAGCAGGACAAAAAGCATCTGACATGACATTACCCCGCTGCCAGCTGTCAATCAAACGCTCAGGCATCCTGCTGACCTCTGACCCTGAGCTGTGAGTGGCCGCTGTGCAGTGAGAGGATGTTTTGGAAGGGTGACTATTTATTTCTCCACCACCATGAACCTGTCTCCTCACAGTGATATCACTGCATTTTTGTGGCCTCATGCCCGGCATGACGGGACGCCTGCAGAGGCCTGTCTATGTTTGAGAAGATGGATCACTCTGCAGTTAATTGAAACTGTGTGTATAACTGTGGCAGGTTTAAGTTCAAGGTGAATCAGATGAAGCTTTGCAAACATATGAGCATTTGCATCACAGAATTGCAGTGACACTTTAAATGTTTACTTTAATTTCCACTTCCAAATTCGTTTTCTGCTTGCTCATGTTGTACATCTAATTATCTAACGGTCCACGAATGTGAGGCAGAGTGACCCCTCTTACCTCACCTCTGTCTTTGCACGGTGACACAGAGAAGCCAGCAGGGGCCCAAACTGGGCCGAGCTGGTGGTGGGAGGGACTGGGCACAGAGATGGGTGGTGGGGGTGATGTTGGTAGCACTGAGCGTGCCAAATGAGAGCACATAAAAAACAGTAATGTGATCTGAGTTGAGTGACAGGACCCCTCATTTTTTTCTTTTTTTTTTACATTAGGTTTGACAGCTATATAAGAGGCCGAGGCTGCTGGCAGGAGGGACAGACAAAGGACACACTGACCAACATCACAGTAGAAGACCAGTGGACTTAACTCTACCTCCAGTGCTATTAAACTACATATCAAGGAGAAGAATGGGACTGCTCAGTGTTGAGGAACTGGTAAGATCGCCTGTGTGAATGTAAATTATAGCAACTATGAGAGGAACTAGGAAGCAGATTGGTAACAAAAGAAATCTGCAGTATTTATCAGGGGAAATATATATGAACACTATTTTTTTTAAATAAAAAAAAGATGCTTTTTCTCTGGTTACAATTGTTAAAGGATCTTAAAGTGAAAGTTCTTCACATGCTCTTTACAGATGAAATATTGTTTGGTAGAGGCACGCTGCTGGAAACTGATTATGCTCAGAGTGTGTCGGCTATATTAATCTTTTAGACAGATTTGTTTGTAATCGTTTTCCCATTTACATTAAGTGTGTATCATTTCCCTTGATTGTCTCGATTTGTCTTACTATCACTTAACATCATGGAAAACAAATGCATATATTGCATATGATATGAGGTAAAACTAGAAGAAGACAACCTACTTCTGTAAGATAAGAACAGAAAAGAAAACAAACATGATTTTAGCACTGGTGTGAAAATTGTACTTGAGACACCATGGACACCTGAAAAAGAAAAGCAGCCAGGATCAACAATCCTTAAAAGCAGAATTACCTCAATTATCGCTGCTTAAATCCCCTCATTTCCTCGCTTAACTACCCCTTACTTTGGAAGCTGAGTGGATGGGCTGCTTAATTACAACTTGACTTAGAAAAAGATAACAATCTCATTAAAGTCCTTTACCCATCATTGTTGTTGCAGCGCATTTCATCTCAACATTTCTTTTTTTTCTTAATATTTTAACTGAGGGGTTCTTTTCCCTAATGACTAAGCGTTAAATAGAGAGACTCACAGACCATAAGCAGTCTTAATGATTACACAAGCACATCAATAACTGGACATACAAGCAGCTAACTCATTAAAAAGTTGAAGTGTGTGTGTGTGTGTGTGTGTTAATGTGTTGGAGACGTGGTGTTAGCGGCTGAATGTGAAATGTGTTCAACTCATGAGGACCAACACAAAACCAAAATTAAGCTGAGATTAAGACAGTAGTGTTGGAACCTTTTTTTCTCCGCTTTTTAAAAAATGGTGCTGGCTTTCTCTACTCAAAATGCAAAGCAGTTCACTAAACCTTCAAATAAACATGCTCCGTTTGGTGACAGAGATTTAGATATTTTTTTTAAATTTTCCACGAAAACACTGACCTCAGTGTAACACATTTTAGGTCTGGTTTCATTCATGTTTGCTCGTGTCATGACTCAGGATCGGAGTGCACAACAACATCTCCACCTCTTCTCTCCCTCAGGTGTCCGGGAAGAGGTCAGAGGGCAAAGAGGCGGACGACTTCCAAGGTGGCGTGTACGAGGCGGCCGTCAATCAAGAGAAGCAGGATGACCGCAGGTCCCACAGGGAGCCGGGGGACCGAGGTCTGTCGGAGGAGAGCGACAGTGGCGGCGAACAGGAGCAAGTCAGTGTTGCTGCTCTCAATGTAAGAACAAAAAACACAACATACAGTTCCTTTTATACAGTTATTTTAAACTTATTTTCTTGGAACTACTGTAAGGAGTCATACAAATAAAGAGTCTAAAAACAAGTTCTGAATTGACAATTTTACCTAGTGTAACAAGAAGTATGATCAGCTAAATGTAATCAAAGTACAAAATATAAGGACACATATTGTTACACTTTTGGATCCATAGTATTGATCTATTAGCAAGAAATAAGTATTATTATTTTACAATGTCTGCTGTAGAGGGAGGATGGAAAGAGTTGTATCATTAAATAACATTGAGTAAAGTACAAGTACTTAAAAACTTGAATAAATGTACTTAGTTACATTTCACCACTGGTAGTTAGTCAGTTACATTGCATGGTAGGCTCCGCCCACATGGATGAACGGGCTGACGTTAGTCTTGTGGTCCATGCTGCCACCCGAAGGCGTTGGGAGTAAAACACGTCTTGATGTACTCAGGAGTACATCGGTTATAAACCTCATCATTGTGGTATTGACATTGTTTTTGCATTGAACGTTTATTGGGCTTAAATGTCATTTTCCAGTATGTGCAGTGTGCAAATCCAAACAGCATGTTCATTGCATAAAATCCATATCATTAATATTCAATTGTCCTGTTTCACACATACCATATTTTGAATGCACACCCACAGAGTGGGTCTGTGTGAATGCGGCATTTGACTGATCTTTAATAATCATTCAGATACAGCTGTATGAATGGATCATAATGGAGTTATGTAGATTACACAAATAGTAGTATTTTAAGTATAATTGTGAGGCTTTTTACTTATGATTTACTTTATTTCAGCGGGAAATATTGTACTTGTACTTTACTCAAAGCCAGAGTATAATTTCACCTGCAAAGCAAATGACACGTTTTCTATAAAACTAACTGAATCATTACAAATGAAATACTGTTCACAAGTTAACATACACAGTATCAACAATTCACACTGATATATCTACTTTTGTGTACCCTTTACTTTTGTTATTCAAGCACATGTGCCGGCATATAGTCCTTGCTGAGCTTTTAAAGCAGGGCTTGAAGTGTTCTGTGATCTTTCACTTGAGTATTACTCAGTGAGCAGAATAAAAGCTGCTTTTAAAATGTCGTTGAGTGCTGAAAGCCTCTGTGTCTTGTCTCCTCTCAGATGGATAAAAGCGGCAGGCTGAGGTTGGAGACGGTGGATGACCTGTTCAACATCCTGCAGCTGAGGAAGAAGAGGAGGGAGAGGAAGGCTCCCGTCCATAAGAAAAAGCAGCCAGAGCCTGAGAGCGTGGTACGATTATGTTCTCGGAACATACATATATGCCTCGCATACTATTATTACTTTGTTTAGAGTGGATTTCTGACTTTCTTTAATTCCTCAAATGAAATGTATATTGTAACTCTGAGGATGACATCAGATGAATGTAAATCGGGTTCACATATTATTTTTCTAACTTTCAGTGCATTTGTTTTAACAAAAACACAGAAACATATGTAGTTAAATGTTCTGACAAAAACATCCAGTAATTTAGTGCTGTTTCTGAAGCTCCACACCAGTCTGTGTGAATGACCCCTGGGGTTTTAAAACGGACCCAGGTACACTGTCCCTTTACCTGCAGTTTACATGTTTGTTTTTGATTCTTTAGCCAGAGATCGTGGATGATGAACTGTTTCTGACAGCAGCCATGGAGAACAAACTGCCTGTGGTGGAGAAGTACCTGACTGACGGAGGAAGCCCCAACGCAGCCGACAACGTGAGTGTCACGCAGTAATGTCTGCGCCTGCACAAACATGCCGACTTGTCAGAATCTCACGAAAACATGCGAATCAGCATGTAAAAGAAAAAATACTTGCGCATGATAATAATAGAAGGCTTTCAAATAGTGCCTTTATCAGATGCATGACGCTCTTTTAGGTAGAGTATTAATTAAATACACTTTATGTTTTGTTATCTTTCATCCAGTTCCAGAGAACAGCTCTGCACAAAGCCTCGTTCAAAGGTCACGTGGAGGTCATGAAAAGACTCCTGGAGGCCGGCGCTTCCATCCAGAAAAAAGACAAGGTGAGAGATTTGAAACGCTCATATACCACACACACACACACACACGTGTCAGTCTAACAGTTGTGTGTGTCTCAGCTGGAGGCCACAGCAGTCCACTGGGCCTGCAGAGGAGGCAGCCTGCCGGCCCTGCAGCTCCTCCTCGACCAGGGAGCCAAGTTCACCGACAGAGACAAGGTTGGTACAAACACATCTGTGCAAGTTACGGAAACCTCTTACTTTGGCTCCATCTGCTGGTGGTAATGAAAAAGACAACTGTCGTTGATGATTTCTGATATATATATATATATATATATATATATATATATATATATGGACTCTTATGGAGTACTTTCTTCGCATTAATGGATGAAACTCTCTCCTCAGTTGCAGAGCACTCCTCTTCATGTCGCCGTGCGGACGGGACACTGCGAGTGTGCTGAACATCTCATTCACTGCGGAGCAGACGTCAACGCCAAAGACAGAGTAAGGGCCGAACACAACGCAGAGATCACCAGTCTTCTCACAGCGACATTAAAAGCTGAAAACGATGCTGAATAGTCTGTTTTCTTCCCCCCCCCCCCAACTGAAGGAAGGAGACACGCCCATGCACGATGCTGTGAGAATCAACAGATTCAAGATGATCAAGCTGTTGATGATGTATGGGGCCGGTCTCAAAACCAAGAACTGTGTAAGTTCAGAGCAACTTTGCACATCTTTCCCAATAATCAGAGATGATATTTTCAAATTCTGGCATGAAAGGCAACATATTCAGGCACTTACTTCAGCGGAAACTAAGTCTGTTCGCCTTTTAAGACTCTTATCGTTTTCCATTCATAGTGCTGTGGTGGCTCACTGGTCATACCTAAAAATTACATATTACTATGTTATTTTAGTAACGGCCCGATGACCCAAAAGCACGACTCAGGAAGACAATCTGGCAGGAGACAAGTGCAAGTGAGGGGACCTAAGTAGTGAAGACTATTGAGGGAATGTGCTACAGGTGAGACAAGGATGGGCCAGGTGCAAGGAATGAGGGCTGACGAGGAGGGAGTGACTGATGAAGGGGGCGTGAAGCAGGATCTGAAATGACAGGACAGTTAGTAGACAGACAGGCAGACAGGATGAAAATAACTAATAGAGAAATGTGTGGCGCTGAACCGTGACAATTTTACACAAATGGGGGACTAGGAAGGACTCGTCGTCATGTGTGCTTTGTTTAGATATTTGGATTTTATAATGTACAGCGTGTAGCCTTACTTTACAAACACTGATACTGATTATGAAATGTAGGCGCCAAAGCACCAACGGCCTATAATTACAAAAACATGCAACAGGTGGGACAGTTGGAACAAAGCCAACAATGCAGCCTCCCTGAGGACAAATACTGAGGCTCATGACCTTTGTGCCTCAATGAATCTTAGGTGAAGGTGCTTCAGTTTCCCAGTTTAGATTTGAAGTCCTGTGTCTTTGTTCCTCCTGTGCAGGATGGTAAAACTCCACTGGAGACACTGAATTCGTGGCAGAACGGAGCCAAGAGCCTCCTGTGCAACTTCAGCCAGTAGAAACCAACACATTCCACGAAGAGCAGGAATTCAACATGCAACTCAGCCAAAGGATCTGATGGCTTATCAGGGAAAAATGTCAAAAACGACATTTTTCAAGCCCATCCTAGTCATTTGTATGCGGCGGTTCAAGAAGCACACACGTCCTTTTTTAAATAAAACGTGTTTATCCAGCGAGGCTGCGAGCGAGGGTTCACATCACATTCAAACCGTCCCACGTTTTGACTGACAGATGTTGACGCCCACAGGAAGTAACAGTATTATTAAATCTGAAGTTAGCACAGACAGTTTACTGATAAATATCTTAATTACTTCTCATCTTACAGCCACATCAGCAGGAACCTGAAGAACCCGTAGCTCAACAATGTGAAATCTCATCAGGTTGTTAATAATGTGATAATTTGCAGCGGTAGATTAACTGTTCGCCAAATATTGCTGGACAATGTCTCGGGGGACAACGTGAAGATGTTTTCTTCTTCTTTTCTTAATTTTCACTTCAAGCTGAGTTGAAGTCAGCGATACTGCAACGAGAAGATGATGTATTTATTATTGATTAATGACGACTGTCAGCAATCAACAATTGGGTTTGACCTACTTAACAACCAAGTGACTGTCTAGAGTTATAATGTAGTTTGAGTGTTTGACAAATGTTCAGGGTTAAATTTGAACCAATTATATCAACTTTATTTATTGATTTGTATTTATTAACTAATGGGAACTGGGAGATTTTTTTCCAGATGTACAACACCTGGTTCACATTTTCCTCACAGTTCCATTAGATCAACAGTTTATGGATCAATCCAAGTGTAAAACTGAAGTTATTTATTTGTATAAAATGACTCCATCTCAGTGTAAAACGTGAAAAAGGGAGGAACTGAGCCTCACCTTACTGGCAGATTGTGTGTTATACTTAAACATTCAGAGGAGTTTAACCAAGTTCTTTGGTCTTATGAATTTTAAGATTGAGAGATGAGACAGGATGAAGAAAGTTTTGGGATCAGAAAGAGAAGCGCCTCTCCACTTACACTTGCATTGTTGATGTTGGTTATTAGCATTTTTACCATTTATTTTTTGTTTGCGAGACACGCGCAAATACCTTTTCTCCTGCAGCAACATCACAAGTAAACTGTGAGTTAAAGAAACGTAGCACATAAAGCCCAGTCAAGTTATGTTGACTCATCTTAATCTTGGCTGTAATTGTGTTACTTTCAAATTCAAAACAGCACCAATCATTTGGATAAATGAGCTTCGTTTTATAATTTGCGCTCCCAAAAACAAGCCTCCAACCCTCTTCCTCAATCCACAACATTGATTTGATTAAGCATTTGTTTTGGAGATTTCGTCCAGACAAAAGTTTATCTTGCTTAGATTTTCCCAGTGTATTCTACTGGAGCTCAATTTGTGCATCTGGGGTCCTGACACCTTATCGAAGGTCACGTCAGTGATACAGACACTTCAACTTGTCCATTATTCCAGCTGCCGGCCCATTTTACACACACACACACACACACACACACACACACACACACACACACACACACACACACAGAGTGCGGGAGGGAAGAAGCTGAAAAGTGAGTTTTGGTTCAGAGGATGTGTTTATGTGGAAAGAACAGGTCTTGATGTATAACTTTTTTATTGTCAAAGATGTATGTGCATTTTTCCTTCTATTTATGGATTGTTTGATTAAAACTGATTTTGAATTCAAGACGCCTTTTTTTTGAGAGAGAGAGAGAGAGAGAGAGAGAGAGAGAGAACACGACCTTTGAAACACTACTAACAGACAGCTTTGCTTTCACTGAAAAATGCAAAAAAATTGAAAATAAAAAAAAATGAAAATAATTACACGGCTGTGTCGTGGAGTAATTAGTAAGGTGTGCTGATTTGATAATGACTCAGAGTGAGAAAGCAAGATACTGAGCCACTAATGCATGAATGCTCCGTATTTCCGTGTCACTCGGAACTAAATTATGTTTTATGTTAAAAAAAAAACTCATATGTTCAGAGATGCAATTATTATCCATCCATCCATCCATCCATTATCAGCCGCTTATCCGGGGTCGGGTCGCGGTGGCAGCAGGTCCAGCAGGCCGACCCAGGCTTCCCTCTCACCCGCAACACTTTCCAGCTCATTCTGGGGGATCCCGAGGCGTTCCAAGGCCAGCCGGGAGATATAATCCCTCCAGCGTCTTTGGTTTTCTTCGGGGTCTCCTACCAGTTGGACGTGCCTGGAAAACCTTTAATGGGAGGCGTCCAGACTAGATGCCGAACCACCTCAGCTGACTCCTTTCGACACGAAGGAGCAGCGGCTCGACTCCAAGCTCCCTTCTGATGTCCGAGCTCCTTACCCTATCTCTAAGGCTGAGCCCGGCCACCCTACGGAGGAAGTACATTTCGGCCGCTTGTATCCGAGACCTCTTTCTTTCGGTCACGACCCAGAGTTCGTGACCATAGGTGAGGGTTGGAACGTAGACCGACCAGTAAATGGAGAGCTTTGCCTTCCGGCTCAGCTCCCTCTTCACCAAGACGGACCGGTACAGCGCCTGTTTTACTGCTGCAGCAGCACTGCTCCGCCTGTCGATCTCCCGCTCCACCTTACCCTCACTCGTGAACAAGAGAGGCGATCCCGAGACTCCTGAACTGGATCCTCTCCGCCCCCTGACTGCGCCTAGATATCCTGTCCATGAAAGTCACGAACAAGACCGGTGATAAAGGGCAGCCCTGGCGGAGGCCAACACCCACCGGGAACGTGTCTGACTTACTATTATTCGATGAGGTATAATTAAAAAGTATTGAATAAAAGGTTCATCACAAAAACAGCATATGCATTCTCGCTTGAGGCCCTATCTTGCTCACAGATTCACAGTCTGTCCCCCAGTTACCTGCCGCCTCCGTGGTTCAAGAGAGCCCCTTCCAGTCTCTCGTGTTAGTTTATCTCATACATTCACATAGCTACATAAGGCCCTTCCATTGGTTAGTTCTATTATTTCACACCTTTTCACTCATTCATTCGCCTGCAGCTTCAGGGGCGGCGCTATTCTTCTTCTTCTCTAGAAAAGGGTAGATTCTATCATCTCAAAAGTCAATGTTCAGCGCCCCCACCTCAGGCGAACAAGAGAACTACACTTCCTTAAAGCAGTAGTCAATATATCATGCAGCATGCAGTATTTGTCTAACATTCATTCACACATCAATCATTCTACAGTAATAACAGTGACCTTCATATGCATACCAATTACAAATCCCTCATAATAATATCCCTTATTAATTATCATATTTCATGCATTGTAATGTACACACAAACAACTTATTTTACATAGATGTGCAAGTCCAAATGTGACTAACTAAGCTTAAAAAACACTACAATACTCAGCCACGACACAAGCTGTCCGTCCTGCGGTAACTTTGTATTCCTTCCATTGACTCCAGCTGTCTACGGCTGGAGACAAAACAAGCGTATTGCTTGAGTTCTGTCAATAAGATAACTGGGAAACGTTTTACTCTGTAATTCTTAAAGAGAGCATGCTTGAATGGCAAAAGGTTAAACACGTTTGTGAAATGGCTTTGGGCTGTTGAGGGTCAGGAATAGCATAATATTGTTATGTTGTGTTTTGCCCTAGACTCAATAAGTTCAAGTTTAGGGGAAAGGTTGGAAGATCCAACACACTGTCACTCTCACTTTACTTGAAATGAGAGAAGAACTTAGATGTATTATTAGAGTATGTATTATTTATAATTCATCCAGTGCAATTTGAAATCTGAGAATGAATAATGTTTAGATATTATTCAAAAGAACTTTTGTTATTTCATTTAACAAGTAAATTGTTGATAACACACACACATTAATACAACTGTTTGGGTACTTCAATATATATATATAAATAAATCATAGGACAAGTTAGACATTATTGTGATGTTCCGGACCACAGCATGAGGAAATTCTCTCAAACTGGATGTCGCTGAATTTTAATTGCTTGTCCCTGATGAAGAATAATAATGCTTTGATAAAGTGCTTTTCTAAATACTCTTTACATAGGAGTCATCCACCAAATGATGAGAGGAGCTACCATGCAAGGTGCCACATCAGGACTATCCAATATTCATACACCGTAGGCGCAGCTACGGGAGCAATTTAGGGTTAAGTGTCTTGCTCAAGGACACATCAACATGGGCTAGCGGAGCCGGGGATCAAACCGTCGATCCTCTGATTGAAGGACGACCCTGCTCACCACTGAGCCACAGTCACCCGTGGAAGAAGATCATTTTCATAATAGTTATTGATATTGGAGAAGCAGATTGATTAAAAAATAGCTCATCTTTGAAAATTCTTGCTAAAATCCACTTTCAGTTAATCTAGTTCAGAGGTGGCCAACCAGTCAGAGAATAAGAGCCACATTTTTTACTGTGTTACCGCAAAGAGCCACATCATGTGGTCTGGGGCAGTGGTTCACCTGGTCTGGCTGCAGGACCCACCATCACCCCTGAATGACAAGCCGCGACCAAAGCGAGGAACATTTTCAACTTCTCAATTTGATTTAATGAAAATATGGCGCTGTTTGAACCTGAGATAGTGTCACAGTATGCCACAGAACACAGAAATATTCCCTTTCACACTCAATTAAAAACTAAAAAGTGCTTCTTAAGGACACAAGGTAATACAACACACATAATAATGTTATAACTTCAGCCTTTTTGAACATAACATAAAAAAAAGGTTGGGAATGAAGCGAACTATCACAAATAGTCCGATGTGTAAACTCACGCAAGTAAAGTGTTGTGAACGCAGGATTGAGGAGTGTGTGAATATTCAATTCAATTTATTTTATATAGCCCAAAATCACAAATTAAAATGTGCAATCTGTACAAATGACATCCTGTCCCGGGACCTCACATCAGATCAGGAAAAACCCACCAAATAAAGATAGTAAAAACCATTTCACAGGGAAAACAGGAAGACCCTTCATAGAGCAACAGAGGAGGATCCCTCTCCCCAGATGGACAGAAGAATAAATGTCATGTGACCAGAATGAACAACGTAACAAAGTTACAACACATTACATCAATATGACTGAAATTGAATAAATTGCACTCTGCCGCATTAAAAAATCCCTTCAAAATGAAAGCACAGGATTTTATTTATTTTTTTGCCCATGTAAAATGACCGTCCTGACGGACTGAAAACGGGTCCGCGATTTCATGGCTTTCAAGCCGTCGCGCCTTGAGTTTGACACCAGTGGTCTAAAGTATTTGCAAAATCAATAAAAAGATTAAAAAAAAAAAAAAAAAACACAAACACAAACTTTGATATGAACGCGAGAGCTGCATAAAACCAGGCAAAGGGCCGCATGCGGCTCGGGAGCCGCGGGTTGGCCAGGCCTGATCTAGGCCTTCAAAAAAACGCTTTCAAAAGGAGAGCAATGCCCACCGACACCCAACCAAACAAGAAATGTTGGATGTTAAAGCGCATGAGAGCATTAGAGGTGGAGTGGCACAGAAAACAAAAAGACGATGAGTCTGCACTGGTAATATCATTTTACTCTGTTCCCGACAACCTGACTCTATCAAACAACCGTCAGGTTCAACATGGCTGTCAGTGTCCCAGGAGTAATTGCAATGTTGGTGTTCTACCTGCTGATCCTCGGAGTCGGCATCTGGGCTTCTTTCAAGTCCAAAAAGGAAAAGAACGAATGTCCGGCTGATAGTATGGAGACGGCCCTGCTGGGAAACCGAAACATCAGTAGAGTTGTGGGGATCTTCACCACTGCAGGTGAGCTCACCTTTTATTGCAGCCCAGTATCGTGACAGTGATTCTGGACAAGAATTGTATATTTTTGTTGTTTTGCTCAGCACGTAAACTAGGAAACTGAAGTTAATAAGGATCTTCTTCATGGTGGACAGACACATGAAATGCATCTGTGTGGCAATGCAGAGCTGGTGACATGGTGTCCCAGAGTGCTGTAGTGAAGAGACTGATGTGTGATTCTGTTTCCTTCTGTAACATAACGTCATCCCCGAAAACAAAGTGAAAAGTTGACAATTTTGTGTCCCTGTACATGAAACGGATAGATTGCATTTTGTGACTAATTCTGAAATGGCTGTGGACTGTGTTGTTTATGTTGTCAGTGAGAGAAGACAGCTCAGAGAGCTCTCTTAGTACAAGTCATGTCGCTGCTTTATTTCAAACATTGAAACACATTTCTGTGCATAATTTAAAGTTAACTAATTACATTTGAATACTGTTAACCTCAGTGGGATTGCAACACATTTTAATATTTGTATTGGTTTTGTTCCTGTTCCTGTTCCCTCTTGTCAGTTTGGCCGGAGGGTGATCCAATTAAAATGATTGGATCATTCATAGTTTATGTACAGTACCTCTACCCTGTAACCACCAGCTGTAATTGCAGTAGTGTTATATTCTTTAATTTGTTGGCTAAAGCTCTCTTGGCTCACTTAAAGTAATCCCAAAGTGTTATTTTTCATATAAATTTGCAGTCCAATGGATATGCTTTCTCTGTACAAACCTCAACAGATTTTGAAACGTGTGTGTGTGTGTGTGTGTGTGTGTGTGTGTGTGTGTGTGTGTGTGTGTGTGTGTGTGTGTATCACAAAAAGTGATGATGTCATCACTGACATGTTTATCATATTGCTGTCAGGAGACTGTTCCCACCTGCTTCAAGAGAGCCACCATATCCCTGTTCCAAAAAAGTCTGCAGTGTCTAGTACAAATGACCACTAACCTGTAGCACTCACCCTCATTCTGATGAGGTGCTTTGAGATACTGGTTCTCCAGCATATCAAAACCAACATCCCACCCAGTCTGCACCCTCACCAGTTTGCAAAGAGAGCCACCAGATCCACAGAGGACATCTTCTCCACTGCCCTCCACTCAGCCCTCACACATCTTGAAAATAACAACACCTACATCAAAATGTTGTTTGTTGATTTCAGCGTAGCATTCAACACGATCTCCACCATGACTCATTTGGTAAAATTAGCACTCTGGCTTGAGTACCACAACCTGCAACTGGTTATTAACATTCCTCTCCAACAAACCCCAGGCAGTTCAGATTGGCAGCCATACCTCCTCCACCTTAGTGTTGAACATCGGAGCCCCGCAGGGCTCTGTGCTCCTCCCCCTCATCTTCACGCTGTAGACCCACAACTGCAACCCCATGAAAAGAACTGTTGAGAAGTTATCAGATGACACAACCGTCATCGGCCTCATTACACATAACGGCTGAGACGCAATAAAGAGAGGAAATCAACGATCTTGCAGAGTGGAGCTCAGAGATTCTTCTCCTGATCAATGTCGGTGAACGGATATTAATAATCAATACTCAGCCGCGCCACAAGCTGTCCGTCCTGCGGTAACTTTGTATTCCTTCCATTGACTCCAGCTGTCTACGGCTGGAGACAAAACAAGCGTATTGCTTGAGTTCTGTCAATAAGATAACTGGGAAACGTTTTACTCTGTAATTCTTAAAGAGAGCATGCTTGAATGGCAAAAGGTTGAACACGTTTGTGAAATGGCTTTGGGCTGTTGAGGGTCAGGAATAGCATAATATTGTTATGTTGTGTTTTGCCCTAGACTCAATGAGTTTAAGTTTAGGGGAAAGGTTGGAAGATCCAACACACTGTCACTCTCACTTTACTTGAAATGAGAGAAGAACTTAGATGTATTATTAAAGTATGTATTATTTATAATTCATCCAGTGCAATTTGAAATCTGAGAATAAATAATGTTTAGATATTATTCAAAAGAACTTTTGTTATTTCATTTAATAAGTAAGTTGTTGATAACACACACATACATTAATACAACTGTTAGGGTACTTCAATCTATATATATATATATATATATATATATATATATATATATATATATATATATATATATACATATATATATATATATATATATAAATCATAGGACAAGTTAGACATTATTGTGATGTTCCGGACCACAGCATGAGGAAATTCTCTCAAACTGGATGTCACTGAATTTTAATTGCTTGTCCCTGATGAAGAATAATAATGCTTTGATAAAGTGCTTTTCTAAATACTCTTTACATAGGAGTCATCCACCATGCAAGGTGCCACATCAGGACTATCTAATACTCATACACCGTAGGCGCAGCTACGGGAGCAATTTAGGGTTAAGTGTCTTGCTCAAGGACACATCGGCATGGGCTAGGGGACCCGGGGATCGAACCGCCGATCCTCTGATTGAAGGACGACCCTGCTCACCACTGATCCACAGTCGCCCGTGGAAGAAGATCATTTTCCTGATAATTCTTGATATTGGAGAAGCAGATTGATTTAAAAATAGCTCATTTTTAGAATGTCTTGCTAAAATCCACTTTCAGTTAATCTAGTTGTTTAGTCTGCACCAGATTTGTATTCACAACTTTCAAAAAGAATGCAAAGCTGACTGATAGCCAACCAACCAAACAAGAAAGGTTGGATGTTCAAGCACATGAGAGCATTGGAGGGGGAGTCACACAGAAAACAAAAAGGCGATGAGTCTGCACTGGTAATATCATTTTACTCTGCTCCCGACAACCTGACTCTATCAAACAACGTCAGGTTCAACATGACTGTCAGTGTCCCAGGAGTAATTGCAATGGTGGTGTTCTACCTGCTGATCCTCGGAGTCGGCATCTGGGCTTCTTTCAAGTCCAAAAAGGAAAAGAACAAATGTCCGGCTGATAGTATGGAGACGGCCCTGCTGGGAAACCGAAGCATCAGTAGAGTTGTGGGGATCTTCACCACTGCAGGTGAGCTCACCTTTTATTGCAGCCCAGTATCATTACAGTGATACTGGAACATAATTGTCAGTTTTTGTTGTTTTGCTCAGCATGAAAACAAGGCAAATGCAAAATCAAAAAGGATCCTCTTCATGGTGGATGGACAAATTAGATGCTGCTTTAGTTTAAATACCTTCAAAACAGCTTCTATGATGAAATCCAGACCCCACAAGTACCTTAAAACCCATCAAAATGTGAAATCCACGAGAAGACTTTGTTTGCATTGTATTGTTTTGTCTGCACATCTTGACATGTTTTCTTGACACTGTGAATTTCCTCCCCTGAAATGATTATTTAAAAAGCATTGTAACCTCCAAATTCTAAATCATACTGATAAAAAGTTATCTTCAAAAGTGTTGTAAAGTATTCTTAAAATCCTGGGTGGTCGTGGGAAGTGAAAGTCCAGAATGCAATGAGTTATTATTAAAACTCTTCAGTGTTAAAACACATTTCCGTGTACAATTAGCTAATTACCTATACTGTTGACCTAAATAGGTAACACACAAATATAGAAAACATGTTTATTGTTTATTACTGTAGAGGTACATTAAATACGATCCATCGTATTTAATGTACCTCTACCCTGCAATCACCAGCTGTAGTTGCAGTAGTGTTCTTTTTTATTATTTGTTGGCAAAAGCTCTCTTGGCTCACTTAAATTAATCCCAAACTGTTATTTGTCATATGAATTTGCAGTCCGATGGATATGCTTTCTCTGTAAAAAACTCAACAGCTTGAAACAATGTCAAGCAGACATCTGTGTGTGTGTGTGTGTGTGTGTGTGTGTGTGTGTGTGTGTGTGTGTGTGTGTGTGTGTGTGTGTGTGTGTGTGTGTATGTGTTCATATATGTTTTTTCACTTTTCAGCTACGTGGATTGGAGGAGGCTTCATTATTGGAACGTCAGAAATGGTGTACAACCCGTCTATGGGCCTTGTTGGCGCTTCCAGCTTTATTTTAGGATTCGCACTAAGTTTGATTATTGGTAAGTCTAAAGTATAGTTTGTTTTATTTGTGTTGCCAGACAAAACTAACTATGTTGAAGTTGTACAACTGTGTTATGTTGCAGACTCCAACCCCTCACTATACATTAGCGCCTACATGTACCTTTTTGACACGTGCATTTCTGTTGAAAATGGAAACGAATGGAATCACAGATAATTTCCTTATCAGGAAACTTTGCCAAATTGCCACTGAATGTAATTTATTTTAGTAAGTTCATCTCTATATTCTCTACAGTCTTGTTTGTTTAGAACTGTTAGTCCGGTCCCAAAATGTTAACGTTCATTAGCATGCAGAGGTATTCTACAGAAAATGATGGACGCCAGCATTGCAATGGGTACGTCATACGATCGCGGCGGTAAGATGGTAAGATGCTACAGTGGTGACCACTGCTGCCTTACAGTAAGTGGGTTCTGTATGTTCTCCCTATGGGTTACTGAAAAAATGTCCTTGTCTCATTAATAAGGTGGTCTGTTGTTTGCTGGGCCAATGAGAGAAAGAAGATATGTGACCATGATGGATCCTTTCCAGATCAAGTATGGAAAAGTACCAATGACCTTTTTTGCTGTGACCACCCTGGTGACTGACATTTTGTGGGTGGCATCAACACTGATTAGTCTAGGTATGTAATGACAGTTTAAATAAGGTAACTTTCAAACAATTAGATGTATACATGTGTTGCATATATGACAGAACTAATCTCAAGGAACTAGCAATGTCGTTTCTTGTGTATGCAAGGATTAATGCAATTTTGAACAATAATTAATGATTGCCACCTGTGTTTCCACAGGTGCAACCATGAGTGTGATTCTGGATTTACCATTTGTCGTATGCAACTGGATCTCTGCTGCTGTGGCTATTATCTACACGCTAATGGGAGGTCTCTACTCTGTGGCCTACACAGATGTCATACAGCTTGTCCTCATGTTTATCAGCTTGGTAAGTTTTCTCACGTCCTGGTTTTTTCACATGACAGATTTTGCTGTTATTTTATAGCAGGTTTATGGTTTTACTTTTCTCAGATAACGAGTCTCACACACAGAGTATGAAACAGGCATGTGAGAGGATTGCTGTTCTTTGGCTGCAGAAGCTCAAACGTCCAATGTCTGTCTCCTTGAAATGATGTTTATATATTACTCATTTAATTTGCTAATTATGTTTTCAGGGTGTTTGGTGGCCATATATGTTTAGTTCATACAACAAAAGCAAAAGGTTCAAAACGAAGAAAGATTCGGTTTAAAAAATGTAACATTGTCACTTTTATGTACTGCTCTGGAGATTCTTGTGGGTGCCTCAGTATTATGATGCTTGTCTCTGCAGTGGTTCTGTGTCCCCTTTGTCCTGATGAACCCCTCAACCTCTGACATCACTCAGACAGCCCTGAACAACACTTTGCAGGCTCCCTGGCTGGGTACACTAGAAGCAGACAAAGCTTGGAGATGGATCGATAATATGTTTGTTTTGGTAAGTGAAAGATCATGTATTGCAGAACTATAACCCTTATGTCTCAGCCATATTGTACTCCTACTCTCAATTTGGAAAAAGGTTGTGATTTCTATGGTGCATTAAATTGACATTGCTTTTCTCTGAAGGCTCTGGGTTGCCTGGGCTATCAGGAGTTCCATCAGAGGACGTTGTCTGCTTGTTCCTCAGCCACAGCTAAAATCAACTGTTTTGTTGCTGCTGCAATTGTTCTTATTTTTGCAATTCCTCCTGTCCTGATTGGCGCAGTTGCCACATCAACAGGTAATTTATTCCCAATCAAAACTCTTTTAGTCTTACTCTTAAAGCTTGAAACTTCCCTTTGAACCACTTAATGTGTCTCAACATGTGTAATGTGTGTATCTGTCCATCCCTTAGACTGGAATCTGACTTCTTATGGTTCTCCATCTCCATTTGAACGTGGGGAGGCAACTCTTGTAATGCCCATTGTCTTGCACCACCTCACTCCAACCTATGTCTCCATTGTCGGCATTGGATGTATCGCCGCCGCCGTGATGTCATCGACTGATTCTGGCTTGCTGGCTGCAGCTTCCGTCTTCACCTCCAGCATCTATAAGGGCTTCCTGAGGACCCAGGTCAAAACCTTGAAGTTGCTTTCACAATGATAAGCCCCAACTGGCCTTGGCAAGAGATAGATTGACAGATGGTTCTTCCAATCCCCTGCCCTGTATTTGACTTCCAATGAAGGTTCCTCAGATGGTTCTGTGTAAGATAATAACTCATCATGTCATCTTTTTTCTGTTTCTCCTTTCCCAGGCATCAGAGAGAGAGATCCAGTGGGTGATTCGTGGCTGTGTGGTGGTAGCAGGCTTGATCAGCACATCTCTCACCAGTGCCCAAAGCAGCGTATACGTGATATGGTTTCTTAGCACATTGATAACCTACATTATTATCTTCCCTCAACTGGTCTGTGTTCTCTTCTTCAAAATCTCCAACTGTTATGGAGCTGTTATGGGCTGGCTGGTGGGGCTGCTGTTAAGACTGTTGTGTGGAGAGCCGTTGATTGGGCTACCGCCCATCCTCCATTTGCCAGCATGCACCCTTGAAGATGGTGTTTATGTCCAACGCTCTCCAGTGAATACCATCTGCATGTTGGCTGTCTTGGCTGCCAACCTCTTGTTTTCCTACTTGTTCTCTCTGCTCATCCACAAAAACCTGCTTCCGGAGAAGTGGGATGCGTTGAACATGAAAGTCAAACAGTTGCCGAAACAACAGACGCCAACAGACAAAGGCAACACTGACAATATTTGTGACAATGACGTTTCAGAGCCTATGATGATTACAGGGTGTTAAAAAGGCAAAACCATACTTGCTTCAGCTTAAACGTGTGAGGTACAAGCTGAAGCAGGTTTTTTGGAGGGCCAGGGAGGCCTTTTCACATTAACTTTGACTGTGAAGAGGAAGCCAGGAAATGGGGTGTGAGAGATTGGGGTGCACTAATGTTCCCTCAAATTTTTTTCAGCACTGAGCAATTTTTTTTTTCTGAGCGCACATTTCAGCACAGCGAGCAATTCGCAACCACGCGACCTACCGAAAATGACCACAAGCCTGCGTTTTCCCAAAGGTAGCCTATATAAACAATTTAATAACTTCATATTCTTCATATATAAATATGTCTGAAAGTTTCATCCTACCTGTGCCAGTTTGGACTATTTCATCTAGCCCCTCATGTTTGAACGTTAGGCAGACCTTTTTCTGGGGCACCTGCTCTGCCTTTCTTTTCGCCTTGGTAGCCTATAACTGCTGGAGCAGGGCACGCCAAGAGGAGCCTAAACAGCGCCGGCCCTAGATCATGTGGCGCTCTGGGTGAGCTTCACTCCTGGCGCCCGGAGGAGGACAGCGGGGTGGGGGGTGCTAACGAAGGCAGAGCGCTAGCAGAGGTACAGAGAGCGCATGTCGAGAAACGGGACGCTGATTGGCCAAGAAGACTCGACACGTCACATCAAAGATCTTATTATTGTGGAGATGGCTCACTCCTATCTCAGAAACACTGGCGCAAAAAAGATTTTTAACCCCTGAATAAAAATCTTTTGTGTGGTCTGAAAAATGTGAGCGGTCTGAAAAATCTATTGCGCGGCCACTTCGACTGGCCTGCGCGGCCGCGCACGCAGCTTAGAGGGAACACTGGGTGTGACATACAACAATGTTTGCCAGCTGGAATTGGTTTTGGTTATCTTTTTCTTCGTTGTTGTCTATTATTTTTCTGTAAAATACAAGTGTAAAACAATAAATAATCTCCATTTTAAATAATCATCCCTTAATATCAATCGTTCCTTTTTCACATGCACCAACCAACTAACTGATGTCATCACTGACATGTTTAACTGCAACCCCAGACATGAAGAGAACTGTTAAGAAGTTGTCAGATGACACTACCATCATCGGCCGCATTATGGCGTGTTCACACCGGACGTGACGCGTTTTTGCGGCGCGACCAGTTTGCATGTTAAGTCAATCCACAGACGCGCTGCTGCGCGAATTTGCGAATTGGCGAATTTGCGGCGAGATAGACGCGTTGGAGGCGGCGCGAACAGAACGTTTGACCTGGGGCGAACAAAGCGAAGGACGCGGCGCGAATTCGCGTGAGTTGAATTATCCCAAATCTGGTGGAGAAATCGCGTGACGCAAAGTTGCGGCAGCCAATCAGCGTTGAGAATCAGCGTTGAGAATCAGCGTTGAGAATCAGCGTTGAGAAGCTCCGCCCGTCACCACCGCCGTCTCCCCGTTTTTGAATGAAACTGCTGCTGCTCTGCCTGAACCAGCGATTATTATACATTATTGTAGAACATGATTAAGGTGATGGTGATAAGAATACAGAGAATCACACACAATTTATTTTCACTGCTTCAATTGATTGACTTTCTGATTATGAATAATACAAACATACTGATCCGCCCATACACATATTCAAACTCCTAGTTATATGGTAATCTACACATACATGTATATACACAAATATAGTACATGATTCATACGCGCATACAGTACATATATCCTCATAAGTATATATTTATTCGTAAATATAATCTGATTGATTTGGGTGATGAAACACTTAAAATTAAAAATCAGTGCGGATCAGCTAACGGGGTTATATATGTCTACAGCTTGTAATGCAACAAAATAGGAAAAACGCCAAAGAGATGGGATTGGAGAAGAAGTTCGACCGTTGTGTGCTCATGTTAAAAATGTTCTATTTTGCTGTCCCCGTCCCGTCACACTCAACAGTTTGCGGACGTTTGTGCTGCAATGTCCCTTTTAACTAGCTGACGGTTTATTGCGGCTAACGGCGGGATCCCAGTGAAGGTCCTGAACTCTGTGGCCCCGACGTCATTGTGCCAAGTTAGCCAGATAGAGCTGCTGCTAACACGAAGCTAGCGGGTAGGGGGCTAACGATCGCTAACGGGGTTATATTAGCTTGTTTACTGTCAACAAGCCCGTTTAGCTTTAGCACACCGACGACAATTGTGTGTGAATCACGGAGCTCGCCGCATTTTTTCCCTAAAACGATTAGCATTCGTGAGCTAGCTGTAATCTCAAATTAAAAACCTGCGTGCACGTGAACGACATCCTAAATGTGCTCCGGTATTTTGTGTGTTCAGTGTTGGGGAAATAAATTGGCACCATACTGTCAGTCATCAGTCTAAAAAGAGACGCTTGTGCGTTTCCTCAAATCACATTACATGTTTCACTTCAGATTCTTAGCGGACATTTTGGGGAAAACACAGAACTCCTCCGTGCCGATCACGTCCCGTTGATTTTAGCGTTTGTGGCTGTGAAAAAAAACACTGTTACGGTGATTGCAAAAGACTGGGAGAAATGATGATTATAATTAATCTTTTTCTAATTGGGCCTCTGGTGCAGAGCATCCTTTGTTGCAGTGAGCGAAGCACCATTAAGACACACACACACACACACACACACACACACACACACACACACGAAAATGATTCCTTGCAAACGTTTTAAAGTGGTTTATTAAAAATACGGTATAAATAAAAATGACACTTCCGTTACATCGTAGGTTACGTCATTCAGATGAGAGACTGGAATACACTTGATCGACGTTTCTTTTCAGTACAAAACGATTCCGTAATATCATTTCAGTGGTTTTTCCTGTTTTTTTTCTCATCTCCCATAACCTGCCACTGCCGTACCTTTCATTACAGCGACAACCCAGCAAGGCCTGCAGGAGACGCAACAATTACACTCTGAGAAATTGTCACTTTCTTGTCACTTTCTTGGTATCCTTGTGCTCGTGTGTTTTAGGGTCAGCTGCTCCGTCTCCTTAAAGGTGTTTAACTGTGACTGGAACACCTGCTGTTTGACTCTGAGAATCCAGTGTAGATTTGGGTCATCTTTTAAGATCAACACTTCTCCATGGAGCTACGAGCTAGCCTTAGCTAACGCGCAGCAACACACACACATATACACACACGACGACGGCGTCACACATAAAGGATTCTAATTAATTTACACGTTACACTAAACGCATGCCATGTATCAACTATATGAAGCCAAATGATTTATATCACAATATAAAGTGCAAATACTATATTTTGGTAATATTAGTAACACTAACGTTAGCTTACTAGTGCAGGAAAGTGTCCCTGCTTCCCTCTAAAGCCTAGTTTATGGTTCTCCGTCAGGTCGACGGCGTAGCTACGGCGTAGCCTGACGCGCACCTCCAAAAAATCCTAGGCCCGCAGGGTGATGCTGAGCAGGTTCCCAGAGCTCATCCAGCAGGAAGAGTTCCTCGAGCTGGATCATGGGCAGATGAGCTCCGTTCTGGCTGCACAGAACCTCATCGTGCAGAGGGACGACGTGTTGATAGATGCTGTAGCCAAATGGGTGACCCATGACTTGGATAATCGTGTTCACTGTTCTGCGGAGTTGCTGCACTCCATCCACCTAGACCTTGATGAGATGTACTTCAAGGCTACTTTAGAGGTGCACAGACCATGCTTGCTGAACAGTGAAGACATTTTTAAATCTATCATCGTTTAGGCTTTAAGGTCCAATGGCAAAGACGTGTCCTCAAGCAGAAAAATGTCTTCCAGCATGTATATCATCGGTGGATATTACTGGCACCCTCTTTGTGAGGTTCACATCTGGGATCCTATCAGCAACACCTGGGTGCAAGGAAAAGACATGCCTGACCACTCTAGAGAGAGCTACAGCGTCAGTTTACTTGGAGGAAATATCTATGTGACTGGTGGTTACAGGACAAACACTGTTGAGGCTCTGGACACAGTTTCTGTTTATAACTGTGACTATGATGAATGGACCGAGGGCTGCCCCATGATCACAGCTAGATACTACCATTGCTCTGTGGCGTTGCATGGCTGCATTTACGCCATCGGAGGATACAGAGGAGGAGCTCCGGAGCAAGAGACCGAATATTATGATCCCTTGAAAAAGAAATGGTCCCCTTTGGCCAAAATGATCCAAGGTATGCAACATTTTAAATGATGACTTATATGAATCAGTGAACTTAAGAGAAAGAAGAAAGACAACTTTACTGAGGATGAGTTTTAGTAGCTGTTCAGTGGCATCACATGATCTTCCTCTTTCATCTGCTGACGGAGATCATGTGATTTGATTGAAATCTCCTGAGGAGCTTCAAAATTAAATATTTTGTTTGTTTTTTATTTTCAACTGTTATTTCAGGTCAAGAATGAACATTGAACCTCAATAAATGAATTATTAACACACGTCCTACTTCTATTCTAATTTTTAGCTCCTTGCTTTGGATGGCCCACAACTTTAGTTCAATCCCACTGCTGTCCTCCACCCTGTTTTCAGACACAAGCATGCAGCTGGTTTTAGTGCTGTTGCTATATCGGAAAGAAAACCAACAACAACGACAAATAAAAACTATATTATATATGCAGGGTAGAGGAGGGATTAAGGAGTCTCACAGCCAGAGAAAATATGCTGTTTTGAAGTCTGGTGGTTTGGCAGCTGATACTTCTGTATCTCTTTCCAGGCGGCAGCAGGGTGAACAGGTTGTGGCTGGGTGGGTTTTGTCTTTTAATATCCCCTTAGCTCTTCGCAGGCTCCTCTTCTCACCAGATCACTGATGCTCAGTAGATGGGTGCCAATGTGGTTATGGGCGGTTTTAATCACCCACTATAGAGCCCTCCTGTCCGGTGCTGTAAACACCCCATGCCAGTTACGGTAGTAATGTTTGCAGGCAGGATGCTTTCTATTGCACTTCTGTAAAAGTTTACAAGAACTTGACACAGGCATTTTACCTTCTTACATTTCTTTAAGAAATACAGCTGTTTATGAACTTTATTCACTATGGGTGGATGTGTGTAAGGACCATGTCAGGTTGTTTTTTATGCTGATTCCTAGGAACGTAAAGCTAATAACTTTCTCTACCTCAGCTCCATTGATGTAGACAGGGTGTAGACAGCTTGTGCGTTTTCACCCCCTTTTTTCTAAAAATCTACAATCAGCTCCCTGGTTTTACTGGCGTTGAGCAGTGAGTTGTGAGCTGCAAGGTGGTTGATTTTCTCTCACTGTGAAATCTTTGCGCTGTTTGTAATCTGCAAACTTCACAACAGAGTCCTCTTCATGTTTGGGGTTGCAGTCGTGGGTTTACAGCGTGAACAGGAGGGGGAGGAGTGCACAGCCCTGAGGGCCGCCAGTGTTCAACACTAGAGTGAAGGAGGTTTGGTTGCCAATCCGAACTGCCTGGGGTCTGTTGTGAGGAAGTCTAATAACCTTGCAGAGTGAGCTACTCAAGACTGCTAAGAGTGCAATCAGTTTCATTGGGTAGATTGTGTTGAATGCTGAAATCAATAAACAACATTCTGATGTACATGTTGTTTGCTAGTGAACATAGTGGAGCATTTAGCAGCAGATATTTCTCTCAGGAGTTGATGGAGAGCCAAACAGAACTAAAAAAGAGTGAATATAGGACTTACATTGGCCAGCTAGCAGGAAACACCACACACATACACACACATTGATGTTAAAGTTGCTCCAGATCTGCTGGATGTCTGAATAAGCAACTTCTTTCTCACAAAGTAATGATATCAACTGTGTAAGGTGATAAGGCACTTCCTCCAAATGGTCAAAAAATAAATGAATGCAGGTTTAAGTCATTTACATTTATAGATGTGAGTGCTTGATCAAATACCTATAACCTCTGTCTCCTTTTAAAGGTGTAGGAAATGCCACTGCCTGCGTAATGGGAGATCAGATATATGTGACTGGAGGTCACTATGGTTACAGAGGAAACTGCACCTATGAAAAAATCCAAGTCTACAAGCCAGATGTGAATGAGTGGAGTATCATTACAATAAGTCCGCATCCAGGTATGAGAAAAAGAGGAAGAGATCGAAATGAAAATATGCTGAATACTGTATTCTGATTTGAAATCCTCTGTTTTCAGAGTACGGGCTGTGTTCAGTGTCTCTCAACAACACGCTGTATTTGGTGGGTGGACAGATGACTGTTGCAGACTGCTACGACATAGAGAGAGACGAATGGAGACCTATATCAGTGATGAAGGAGAGGAGGATGGAGTGTGGGGCGGTGGTCATTAATGGTTGTATTTATGTAACAGGGGGATACTCCTACTCAAAAGGGACCTATCTGCAGACCATTGAGAAATATGACCCTGAGCTGGACTCTTGGGAGATTGTGGGGACTCTTCCAAGCCCAGCCAGATCACATGGAAGTGTTTGTGTTTACAATGTTTAGCGTCAAACCCTTATCACATAATTTTGTGCCAAATGGATCTGATTCTTTCAAAGTCTGCAAATGCCAGCTACACGATCACACATGATGTTGAGTTAACCTTGTATAACGGCTGTTAGAGACAGCTACCGATTTGCCAAACTGTGAATATAATAACAAGCATTTCACTTAAACTCAGGGGTTTCATAGTTAGCACTTTACTTTTGGGTATTTCTGTTTTTATAGATGAAAGGAAGGACTGAAAAGAAAAAAAAAGATGACTTTACATGAGTATTATTCAAATACAGTTTACATATACACACAATTCACCTCACTGATGTAGGATACTCCAAATAATAATTTCCCTTTAATTATAGACCTGTACTATTACTTGATTAAATAAATCACTACCCTGTGATGGGATTTCTGACTCAATTCATAAGTGAGCCTGATATAAGGTACATTGGACTATATAAATTGTATCACAGTGTCTAAAGAGTCAGAGTGAGATGTTTGTTAGGCTCCATCCTATATAACCTGTCAGCTTTTATATAACATTTTAAATAAGTTGTAGTGCAAGGCAAATTTTCAGAAAAAAGGCGATTAAAAGTGTTTTACAATAGTAAACAGATCTAATTTTTTATATATATATATTTTGGATAGCATTCAACAAACAAATTTCACCTATACGACTGTGGCCTGTGGTGGAATAAATACTCAAATATTTTGCTTAAGTAAAAGGAGCAATACCACCGTGTAAAAATGCTCTGTTTCAAGTAAAAGCCCTGCATTCGAAAGTACAAAAGCACTGGAATAAAAATATACTTGTTTGTTTTCATCACTTTAATGTTGCAGCTGTTACAGGTCGGACTAATTTTAACAAATTACTGTGTAGATAGCAGAAATCTATGACAATACATCATTTATTAGTTTGTTATATCTTAAAGTTCACATTAATGTAAGAAAATAAATAAATGAATAAATAAATAAATGTACTATACTTCCCACAATACTAAGTAAAAGCATTAAGTGGCTTCCAATGGAAATACTTAAGTAAAGTACAAGCAGTACCACTGTGATAAGAAAAACACCCAAATGATGAAATTATTTCAATAAATAGATCTATGTTGTACAACAAATGACTTATCTGTTAAATGACATACAAATTAAACAAATGGCTAAATAACGAATGGCGGTTACATCGACTCACAGCGACATCCCGATGTCTTGACCTCCATCGCACAGCAGCCGGAGTAGCGCGCGGGGACGCGCTCTTTTTGGTCCTCGGTGTGTTCCGAGGCACGCAGTTCTACAACGTGCGAGAAGAGAAGTCTTTTCCTGTTTGAACGGCTAAACGTGTTGCTAGCGGAGACTCAACGTATCGTAAGTATAACTTTTCGAGGACGAGCGAGAGGGTGTTCGTGGTTCAAATGCTTATATTGCAAGTGTTGAAGCGCAGGCGACAGAGAAGACGTTTGCGGCGGTGGTCTGTAGGTGTAGGAAGACAGACCGGAAGAAGCAACTGCCGGAAATTACGTTCTGAGCGGACCAATCACAGCGCTTACGGTCCGCGTCAAAGCAACGCGTAGTTAGGATTTTTTGGAGGTACGCGTCAGGCTACGGCGTAGGGGTCTGCGTCGACAGCGTAGCTACGGCGTAGGTACGCCGTCGACGCGACGGAGAACCATATGGAGTTACGCCGACTGTAACATTACGTACTAAAGTATTTTGCGGCTAACTAAGCTAAACGTCCCACTGAATTAACTTAAACGTGTACTGTCCCCGTTGCTAGACTTCATAAGCTGTGTGCCTTTAGCTTTTCCTGAATCATACGGTCTCTGGCGTACAGCGTGGCCGGCGTCCAGCTGCAGCGGATACATTAAGCTAAGCTAGCGTGGTAGCTATGAAGTCAGCAGCAACATTGCATCAGGACAAACGAAAACTTTCTGTTCATGTCAATGAAATGCACATTTTAAACGTGGTTCGTTTGAAACTGGCTTATTTGATTTCAGTTACGGGGTCGAGCTGTTCAAGACATAGAATAACAGCGTGTTGTTCCTGCTTTTAAGGTGTAACCAATTACAAATTGATTCATTAACGTCTTAATCCCAGATAATAGGTTCGTGGATCAGGACTCTTTAGAGTGCACAACAAATTTGCTTCATTCGAAGAAAGACAGAAAACCTTGTGGTATTGCAGACAATGTGCACAATTTACAAAATGCACAGTTGAGTGTTCTCCAAAACAATGGGAAACGGAATTTAAATGAATGTGTTCACTATTTTAAACACGTCTTCAACCATCAACAAGGGGTTAAAGGATTTCTCAATAAAAAATGTCTAGAATACACTGAATTATCCAGAAACCCCAGCATGGCTATTTCCAACCTGAAGCAAATACACCTGGACGCCTGCCAGGATTAAGGCAGTGCTCAAATTGTAGCCACAAAAAGTACTGAAAATGAACAACCGCTGGAATAGACTAATGTGGATAGTTTGTCATGTATTAATTGTGGAACTTTTCAGTTATTGTAATAAAAAATAGTTTAGTATATACAATTGTTGAAGTGGCTTCCTCCAGTTGAACCAAATATCAACAAATACTGTTTGCTGTGATATCAGAGAGAAAAGCTATCCCCGCATATAATAAATTGGAACTGGAGAATATTTAGCATTTTTACTTTATTTGTTTTCCTTAGATTTACTTGTTTTATCATATCTTCTCAAATGTTTGGATTACTGTTTTCTACACAGAACAAAAATGGCAGAAAAGAAAGAAGAGATGTCTCCAATTGAGATGAAAGTGGCACGACAAATAGAGGTATTCTGACTTAATTATATATTTTATATCAAATTTTGTAAAAGTCCATTTAAATTCAGCTGAAAAAATGACTCTTATTCCCACCTCTAGTACTACTTCGGGGATCACAATCTTCCAAGAGACAAGTTTCTCAAAGAACAATTGCAGCTTGACGATGGCTGGGTGACTTTGGAGACGATGCTCAAATTCAACAGGTTCATTATCCCTATTTTTATCCCATTCTGTTGTAACACAACTACTCATATTTATTTGATTAATTCACTAAAAGCTATCCTTTGCATGGATGGGTGTTAGGATTTTATCGATACTAGTATTTTTATCAATACTGCTCATTGGTTTAGTTCCTTAGCAATACTCTTATTGGTTCTTTTGGATTATATTGTGAGGAAAACATACATTTAATTAAGAAAACAATCAAATTGATTTATTCTTGTATGTATACAAATAGTCTTTCTTGAGCAGCAATACAAACTTTCAAAAACATTAACAGCTAAAAAAATCAGCTGAGTGATTAGCTGTAATTTATGAGACTACTCTTATTAGCAAACTCTGTATGGCATTGTAACGTTACCTGCCGTGGACGAGGATGGATTAACAAGATAAGGCAACCACTAAAAACGTTAGAGAAAGACATTAATGACTTAACAGTTTGTGGAGCCATTGTATGACCTATGCCGAGCAGGGCAAGTTAGCCCATGACTTAATCCTGTCCCTAGCCACCTCATGCACACATAAAGAAAGGGACGAAGGGACAATTTGCTGACTTTAGTAAAAGGTATTCATGTCAGGCAAATATAATTGGAGACCCTCTTACTGACAAAATCCAACTGATTAAAGTCTATATATTTTGAGTTTTATATAGACAGAAGTCAGTGTGGGTCAGCGTTTTTACTTTCATCAAGTCTAAATACTTGAAAGAGCGGTGTAGTAGCAATTCAGTTGCCTTTTATTACCCTTTGAGATCTGAATATTTGTATTTCTTTCCAGACTGAAGTCTTTAACTGCAGAAACCAACGTTATCGTCGAAGCTCTCCAGAAATCAAAGACTGGTATCTTGGAAATAAGTGATGACAAGACTAAAGTCAGGAGGGTTCCAAACAAACCCTTACCAGAAGTGAATGACGATTACAAAGACGCTCTTAAGCACAAATCTGTGTACATGGTAAGTTTTTTTTAATTGCATGACACATTTATATTTATAAGTTGATTGTTTATTAGGTACATTTAGCTTAAAATCAATGCAGTAATACAAAAGTGCTGTGATATATTCTACTTTCATGAATGTTATAATGTTCAGTTTCTATAGAAACTGTTTTAGAGAGTTGATTCAACTGTTTATTTTATAGAGGCTATAGTTTGTAGCCCTATTAAACAGAGGTGTTCCTGCCTTAGCCTACTCATGGATATATATGGACCTAATGATGGGAACACCACTCTAAAACAGTTCCAACAAAAACTACACATTATAACCTTCATGAAGGTAGAATATGACTGTAGTATTGGACTGCATTAGCTTTGGCTAGAAGTACCTAATTAACTGACAACCGGGTGTATATTTACATTATATACAACTATAGAGCAGGTGTTATCCTGGCTGTTCAATTTACATAAATATAAATGTATATATTCTGAATTAATACATGTTTTACCCACATTCTAATATCTTTTCTCTTCTAGAAAGGTTTCCCTCTCGAAACTTCCCTTGATGAGATTCAGGAGCGGCTGAATGGGAAAGGCCCCATAGAAAACATTCAAATGAGGAGAACCCTGCAAAGGCAGTTCAAGGTCAATTACATTTGTATTCTAACAATGTTATCTAACAATTCAATAGAGATTTCTCTAATTATTTAAATTAATTAGTTTATAGGATCAGTATTTGTCTGTTTTGACACAGAAGAGTCATCTAAGCAGTTCGTAGAACGTTCAGACATAAAATCCTTCAAAGACAATGAGATGCTTGTGTTATCAAGGTAAGTTATACCACTTGTTTTTGTTTGTTTTTTAAGCAGAGTACCCTCTGAGCTTTTTGGGTTGTAAAAAAAAGTAATATACAGCACTGTGCCATCAGTGTCTGATTTAATATATACAATTCAGTTTATGAACTTACACTTGTATTTTATTGAATCATTTTTAAATAACAATTTTTAAAAGATTTCTTTAATGGATGCTCATTTTAAATATTTTTATAAAAAAAAATCTCATGGCAATAGCCGCCACATCAATTTAAATTAAAAATACACACCAACATTACCAGTTACTGAGGTATGTATTCCAACATTAACAGTAGTAAGATGTGTCATTTCTGTATTTGTGATGAACCTGAGAGCAGAGGTCACTGGTTACCAAGGGGAGACGAGATCTTAAGACTGGGAGTGGAGACTCAGCCGAACGCATCCCAAAATGTTCCTGTAACTTGAACAATGATTACATGAACTGTGCTAGCCACAACAAACTACAATAGAAAGACTCTTGGCTATCTACATTAAACATCCAAAATATATTGTCTGCCAAAGGCCTTTTTTTTTTTTCTTCAGAAATTTAGCAATTAAACTGAATTAAAATGAGGTTTTCCTATTTTTGAATATGTGATTGCTGTTCTACTTGCAGAGAAGACTACCATGTAAAGAAAGCAGAAGAGAGAAAACTGTTCAAAGCCGAGACCAAAGCAAAAGCTAAACAGTGAGTACACAACCAATGCCGCATTGGCCTGAAATATACAGCTAATTTCTTTGAAAACGACTGACCCATCCCCCCATCACAATGTTTAGGGGCAAGGAACAACAGCAGAAAAAAAAAAAATGCAGAAGACAAAGAAATGGTGAGGTCCTCCTATGTGCTAATAAGCTTTGCAATATGATGGGCTCTGGTCTCAGTTGTAATAATTTGTCATTTGTGTTGCAGGGCCTGCTTTTGGATGAGCAGATGGGTTGCTTGTTGAAGTTTTCAGGAGAGCTTGAAGATGTTTCAAGAGAGGACTTCCATGAATTGTTCTCTGGACATGGAAAGATTAAGTGGGTTAATTTTACAAGAGGGGCCAAAGAGGTAAGGAAGCTCTAACTCAAGTCTCACACTCGGGGTAAAAATCTGAGACTTAATTTAATTATACATTTTTACTTTTAACAAGGGCACCCTACTTTCCGATGGGAATGCAAAGGAAGCGTTCGATAAAGCCAAAGAGGCAAACGAAGGGGAATTGAAAATCAAGCAAAACAGTGTTACCGGGCATGTCCTTGAGGGAGATGAGGAGAAAGAGGAACTGAAGAATATCATCGACGCTCAACAAGAATCGTACAACAGGTCCAAAAACCGAGGTAAATACTTTAAAAAAAAACCTAACAGCTGGTCTAAAACAATTTATTAATAAATAATTGAATCCATGATTTTGTTTAATGTATCTGATCTGTCTTAAAAGTTAGCAGAGGAAGATCAGGTGGCAGAGGAGGAAGAGGAGGCCGAAGTGGTGGCAGAGGTGGCAGAGATCAAGGCAGATCTCAGTACAAGGGCAAAAAGATGAAATTTGAGTGATGATGAGGGCGACAGTAAGTTCAGCATCTTTTGGAGCTTGAAAACTCGGTTTGACTTTTGCATTGTTATTTATATTGGATCTACTTTGTGCTTTTCCTCCAGAACCTGCAGCCCCAAAGAGAGAACCCGAAGACACTGATGGTCCCGCAGCAAAGGTTCCCAAAACTGAAAATGGATCTTAGTCAAAGTCACACCAATCATTTTTTTTTTTGTGAAAAGATTTATTATAAACGGTGAAAATGCAGAGGCAACTTTAATCCATTCCAGTGAAAGTTTCAAGTTTTGGAGAATCGTATGAAGTCCACCTGGATGTCAACCTAGAGAACAATTTGCAAAGCATCAGTTTTCAGCTTTTTAAGTCCCTTTATATTGTGCCTCTCACATTATTTGTGTACCTATATTTCTCCTCTTAAGATGATTTTGACTTTATCATTCAACATAAATCTGCACTTTGACAGCAATGTAATTACATCTGAACATTTAGGTTTCGTAAGACCTGTGTGACATCTACAGTCTGTGTGCCATTGTTTTTTTCTGTGTAGATTCCCTACAGTGAATGAGAAAATTCTTTTCTTTTGGTGTTTTTTTGTATAGCAAATAAAATGTAAAAATCCATCAATTTGTGTGTGTTAATTCAATTACGCCTCGACACGAAGACAACTTACCGATTTCTTTTTGTGGAACTTGTAGGATGCTGGCAAGTCGTATCTTAGTTCTGTAAAGAGAGTATGTCGTCAGTGTTTGAATATTTTCACTATAGCGAATAGTATAGTCTTGCTACAGATGAAGACTTGGGTCAAAGTTTTACATATGAGGACCTAAGCTTTGACTTGGCTCAACTTCAGGCTTGAAACAGACATGAAAATCCCTCACCTTTTGGCGAAATTTGCCGTTTTGAAACCAAAATAGGTAACCTACGTGAATGGTGTAAATCCGAAGAGTTTTTGTTTTTGGGAGAGGGGGGCGGGGCGTCAACTGTCCGCCGTTTCTGAGATTGGAGTGGGACACGGAAAAAAAACTGAGGTCGTGATCATCTTAGCAACAGAAGACCTTTGACATGTCGAGTCTTGGCCAATCAGCGTTAAGATGTCTACAGCGGCTTCATTTCCCTCCCACCAGTTTAATAATAGCAATCTAGTCAGCTTGCTAACACGTTAGCTAACGTTGTTGGAGAGACAGCGAGTGAGATTACTGGCAGCGGAGAGTCCGTGGCAGCGTGTGACGTCATCCAGGAGAGCGGCGAGTCAGCGGCTCTGTTAGTTCTACCTACCGACACCTCACTACATATAAGGAGAGGACAATGGAGATTTTATCCAACTTTTATTTTAATAAAAAAAACGAAATGAGTTTCCTCCGTAGGGTGGCCGGGCTCCTGTTTATATTTAAGGGTTTAAGATCTACGTGTAGGAAGAAGTGTATCCTCTAGTTAATTATAATCTATATAGTTATGCGGTTATAATCGCTGTCACACAGAGAGAGGTGTGCATGTTCAGGTTTACTGGTGGGAACATTATTCAGTGTTCTAGACTAACAGTGATGTCGCCTCAAAGTAAAGTGGTATAACAGTATGACATAATATGGTCAAATAAAAAGGCTGGTACATTATACATATTATGGCATATAAACTTTAAAAATAGTTATTATACTAGTCCATGAACTACAAACTTTGTGAACAAATGTAAAGGCCATGTGTGTGTGTGGGTTTGTGGGTGGGTTATGATTAATTATTTTTCCTTATTTTCAATTTTTTTATTAGTTGTATATTTTTTTCACTTTCTGCAAATCAACACACACACACACACACACACACACACACACACACACACACACACACACACACACACACACACACACACACACACAAATGAAAATACTTGTTCGCTGATCCCTGTCATCATATTGAGCACATTCTCTAATTAAGTATGTTTAAAAAGAAGAAAAAAAAAGTTATTTAATTAAGTTCATAAACTGAATTGTATATATTCTATATTAAATCAGACACTGATGGCACCGCGCTGTGTATTACATATTTAAAGAATATATAAAGAATATTTCACATGGGGTACATTACTGAAAAAAGGTTGAGAACCACTGGCATACAACACTCAGCTGGGATAACAAAAACTAACGTTAATAGGGTTTGTTGGTTTGACTGTATTTCAATGTATTTTGCTGTTTTTTATTGACAGTTGAAATTGTAAAAAAAAAAAAAAAAAAAAAAAAAAAAAAAAAAAAGCATTTTTAACGGGGTATATATGCTGTATTCTATGCAGTACTGCATATATGTGCCATTTTTGAATTTGTCCTATTCTATTACCTGTTGCATTGTATTTGGCTTGTGGGAGGAAACTTTAACCCACACTGCACGGGGAGATCAATGCCAACTCACGCATACATTCGGGGGGGCGGGTCGTGCATCCCTGACCAAGTCCCGGTGCTCGCCATCACCTCAAGGTGGTGACCGAATGTATGCCAGGCCTAGTGTTCAGCCACTAAGCCACCGTGCAGCCCGATCATATCGAACGTGGAACTATATTTATCTTTGCCAATTTTCAGAAACAACTATTGCGCATCTACAGCATCTTTAGACTGTATTTTTGACCAGTTGGATAACTTTTCTCTAAAGGCCTTTTGAATGACAAACGGCTGGCCATACCTCTGATTTAGCTTGTTCCAAGCGTCACTGTAAGCTTCGCTGTCACTACGATAGAATGCCCCTTGTAAGCATTTGTGAGCTGAGCCACCTACATATCTCTTGAGGTAGTGCAGCTTATCGGTAGTGGGAATGTTCTTTCTATCAATAAGGGACACAAATGAAGCCTTCCACTCAACAAAGTCAATTGGATTGCCCTTAGATACTGTGGGCTCTGGCATTGGAAGTCTGTTAATAGCAATGCTGTCCTGAACAGCTTGTGCTAGGCAGGATACGTCCATGGGAGGAGATGGAGTGACAACTGTGCGAGGGTGCGTTGTTGCAGGGGGAGGGGAGTGTATAGGGTCCTGAAATGATTGAAATGACTGGGCATCAGACTCCTCTATCGCTTCTCTGTCATATGATTCAAGTCTGGCTTGGGCGGCCTTTAAGTCTTTTTCAGCTTGTAATCGTTCTAATTCGGCCTTGTGCTTTTCTAATTCGGCCTTGTGTTTTTCTGCTTCCCTTCTGTGTTGTTCCTCTAAAGCTCGAATTTTTTCCTTTTGTCTCTTTTCCTCCGTTAGCATCTTATATTCAGCTTCCTTAGCTGCTAACTCCGCCGCTGCTTCTGCTCGCTTGGCTGCAACACCTGAGTGCATAGAGAGATGACTGCCAGTCAGTGCTGAAGCAGAGGAGCCATAAATGGACCGGGCATAGTCGGGCTCAAGTAGCTCACGCAAGCGCCGTCCTTCATGTTCTGCATCATAATCTCCGTTTACGCCTGTCAGTCTCTCGTTCAAGATTTTGATAATGTCACTCGTTACTGCTGCACAAGCATCAACTTTACATCTTAGCTCAGTGTCAGGCGGGCCGCACTCTCTCAGTTCATCATACACTTTCATGACATCCATCTTCCTTATTTCCAAATTGTCTGCGAGGGATGCCAAGTGACTTTCTGTTAGCTCAGATTTGAGTTCTTGACGTGTTTGACGAGCTTGGGCTTTCCACTGTTCATAAAGGCTAACAAGTCTCCTTGCCCGTTTGCTCTGCTCTTCTTTACGGTATGCTAGCATCTTTTCAGTGGGAACTCGCACCCGGTCAGGACGTCTAACAGCTAAATGTGTATCATCATTTTCATCACTTAAAAGTTCAGCAAGAATCTTCTGTTTGTTTTGCAAAGACTCTTTTAATTCTTGTCTAACAGCACCTTTTTCTGTTTCCTTTTCTAGCATTTCCTTGTATTTATGAATTACCTTTCGAAGGATTTCGATTTGTTGCTCTTTATCCTTGCTGCGCAGAGCAGCATCGTTTCCCTCCATTTTCGTTAGCTCCGTTAGCTCCGTCTAACTTAGCTTCGTTATGCCGTGTTCACACCAAAACACTTGCGAAATATTCGCGCGTCCAGATTACATGTTAAGTCAATGCACAGTCGCGTTAGGTTGCGAAAAAGCAAATTTTTCGCCGGGCGTCGCGATAGAAGCGAAACGGCGTCGCAACGCCGCTTTTTCGCTGGCGTTCAAATATTTCAACTCCAGCGAATAATTCGCATGACGCGGAGTTGCGAAAGCCAATCAGCGTTGAGAAGCTCCGCCCGGCATCACCGCCGTTACTGAATGACACTGCTGGCCCGCTGAAGGAGCGCTGGAAGCGGCTTCATTATTCAGACACTCGTCCTGGAAGAGTCGGAGCTGTGTGCGACTACGGATACTATTATGAACCCAGACACGGGGGTGGTTGATGTCCCGACGTGTGTGGGACTTCCTCAACAAGTATAAAGCAGAACTAGAGGTTATTTCAATGCTGAATGGCGGAAATAGTAAATGCTTTCAAGACACATAGATAAGCCCCGCCCCCTTTCCCCCGCGATGGTTGCTATGGTTGCGAAAAAACGGATTAACCACATAGAGCGAATTGTTCACCTGCGGCGCGATATAGGCGAAGTGGCGTTGTGAAAATTCGCAACTGTTTTGGTGTGAACACGGCATTAGTCTTCCTCCGTCTTCTTGCTACTTTTACCACGTCACCGTCTTCAATTCACCGCTGCCCTTGTCCATTTCCTCCGTAAAAGTGTCTCTTTCCACAGTAGAAGTTGTCCTTTTAATCCGTGTTTCTTTCTGTAGAAATTGTCCTTTTAATCCGTGTGTTTCTTCTTCGATGCAGCAGGTGAGCGGCCCCGTATATGAATTGGCGTGAAACTTACTGCTGGTGAAATTACTCCTTTATTGTTTTTCCTCTGGGTCAAAATACATCCATTGAACGTGTACTATCACCACCGTAAGAGCATTAGCCTCATACGGGTCCATTAAACTATTACACTTTGTTAGGTGACGACAAAACTCCGTGGCCGTACCGTTAAGTTAAAGTTCAAAACATAAAACAAATCTGCGCTTCCTTTTACCTTTTCAAAATAAAGGTCACATTTATCTATTTAAGAGAAAGTAGCATAAAGCCTCTATAAACTCTTCATACAATATAATCTAGGCTGGCGTCAAGAGCCAATAAGACAAATGCAAAGCAGGCAATCAACACAAAACAATAAACCTTCCATGGGGTTATTTACACATATATAGAAATCAGTAGAGTTGTGGGGATCTTCACCACTGCAGGTGGGCTCACCTTTTATTGCAGCCCAGTATTGTGACAGTGATACTGGACAAGAATTGTATATTTTTGTTGTTTTGCTCAGCACGTAAACTAGGAAACTAAAGTTAATAAGGATCTTCTTCATGGTGGACAGACACATGAAATGCATCTGTGTGGCAATGCAGAGCTGGTGACATGGTGTCCCAGAGTGCTGTAGTGAAGAGACTGATGTGTGATTCTGTTTCCTTCTGTAACATAACGTCATCCCCGAAAACAAAGTGAAAAGTTGACAATTTTGTGTCCCTGTACATGAAACGGATAGATTGCATTTTGTGACTAATTCTGAAATGGCTGTGGACTGTGTTGTTTATGTTGTCAGTGAGAGAAGACAGCTCAGAGAGCTCTCTTAGTACAAGTCATGTCGCTGCTTTATTTCAAACATTGAAACACATTTCTGTGCATAATTTAAAGTTAACTAATTACATTTGAATACTGTTTACCTCAGTGGGATTGCAACACATTTTAATATTTGTATTGGTTTTGTTCCTGTTCCTGTTCCCTCTTGTCAGTTTGGCCGGAGGGTGATCCAATTAAAATGATTGGATCATTCATAGTTTATGTACAGTACCTCTACCATGTAATCACCAGCTGTAATTGCAGTAGTGTTATATTTTTTAATTTGTTGGCTAAAGCTCTCTTGGCTCACTTAAAGTAATCCCAAAGTGTTATTTTTCATATAAATTTGCAGTCCGATGGATATGCTTTCTCTGTACAAACCTCAACAGATTTTGAAACGTGTGTGTGTGTGTGTGTGTGTGTGTGTGTGTGTGTGTGTGTGTGTGTGTGTGTGTGTGTGTGTGTGTGTGTGTGTGTGTGTGTGTGTGTGTGTATAAATGTTTTTTCACTTTTCAGCTACGTGGATTGGAGGAGGCTTCATTATTGGAACGTCAGAAATGGTGTACAACCCGTCTATGGGCCTTGTCAGAGCTTCCAGCTTTATTGTAGGAGACACACTAAGTTTGATTATTGGTAAGTCTAAAGTATAGTTTGTTTTATTTGTGTTGCCAGACAAAACTAACTATGTTGAAGTTGTACAACTGTGTTATGTTGCAGACTCCAACCCCTCACTATACATTAGCGCCTACATGTACCTTTTTGACACGTGCATTTCTGTTGAAAATGGAAACGAATGGAACCACAGATAATTTCCTTATCAGGAAACTTTGCCAAATTGCCACTGAATGTCATTTATTTTATTTTAGTAAACACGTATTTTAGTAAACACGTATTGCAGAACTATAACCCTTATGTCTCAGCCATATTGTACTCCTACTCTCAATTTGGAAAAAGGTTGTGATTTCTATGGTGCATTAAATTGACATTGCTTTTCTCTGAAGGCTCTGGGTTGCCTGGGCTATCAGGAGTTCCATCAGAGGACGTTGTCTGCTTGTTCCTCAGCCACAGCTAAAATCAACTGTTTTGTTGCTGCTGCAATTATTCTTATTTTTGCAATTCCTCCTGTCCTGATTGGCGCAGTGGCCGCATCACAGGTAATTTATTCCCAATCAAAACTCTTTTATTCTTACTCTTAAAGCTTGAAACTTCCCTTTGAACCACTTAATGTGTCTCAACATGTGTACTGTGTGTATCTGTCCATCCCTTAGACTGGAATCTGACGTCTTATGGTTCTCCATCTCCATTTGAACGTGGGGAGGCAACTCTTGTAATGCCCATTGTCTTGCACCACCTCACTCCAACCTATGTCTCCATTGTCGGCATTGGATGTATCGCCGCCGCCGTCACACATCTTGAAAATAACAACACCTACATCAAAATGTTGTTTGTTGATTTCAGCGTAGCATTCAACACAATCTCCACCATGACTCATTTGGTAAAATTAGCACTCTGGCTTGAGTACCACAACCTGCAACTGGTTATTAACATTCCTCTCCAACAAACCCCAGGCAGTTCGGATTGGCAGCCATACCTCCTCCACCTTAGTGTTGAACATCGGAGCCCCGCAGGGCTCTGTGCTCCTCCCCCTCATCTTCACGCTGTAGACCCACAACTGCAACCCCATGAAAAGAACTGTTGAGAAGTTATCAGATGACACAACCGTCATCGGCCTCATTACACATAACGGCTGAGACGCAATAAAGAGAGGAAATCAACAATTTTGCGGAGTGGAGCTCAGAGATTCTTCTCCTGATCAATGTCGGTGAACGGATATTAATAATCAATACTCAGCCGCGCCACAAGCTGTCCGTCCTGCGGTAACTTTGTATTCCTTCCATTGACTCCAGCTGTCTACGGCTGGAGACAAAACAAGCGTATTGCTTGAGTTCTGTCAATAAGATAACTGGGAAACTTGTTACTCTGTAATTCTTAAAGAGAGCATGCTTGAATGGCAAAAGGTTAAACACGTTTGTGAAATGGCTTTGGGCTGTTGAGGGTCAGGAATAGCATAATATTGTTATGTTGTGTTTTGCCCTAGACTCAATGAGTTTAAGTTTAGGGGAAAGGTTGGAAGATCCAACACACTGTCACTCTCACTTTACTTGAAATGAGAGAAGAACTTAGATGTATTATTAGAGTATGTATTATTTATAATTCATCCAGTGCAATTTGAAATCTGAGAATAAATAATGTTTAAGTATTATTCAAAAGAACTTTTGTTATTTCATTTAATAAGTAAGTTGTTGATCACACACATACATTAATACAACTGTTTGGGTACTTCAATATATATATATATATATAAGTCATAGGACAAGTTAGACATTATTGTGATGTTCCGGACCACAGCATGAGGAAATTCTCTTAAACTGGATGTCGCTGAATTTTCATTGATTGTCCCTGATGAAGAATAATGCTTTGATAAAGTGCTTTTCTAAATACTCTTTACATAGGAATCATCCACCATGCAAGGTGCCACATCAGGACTATCTAATATTCATACACCGTAGGCGCAGCTACGGGAGCAATTTAGGGTTAAGTGTCTTGCTCAAGGACACATCAACATGGGCTAGCGTAGCCGGGGATCAAACCGCCGATCCTCTGATTGAAGGACGACCCTGCTCACCACTGAGCCACAGTCACCCGTGGAAGAAGATCATTTTCATAATAGTTATTGATATTGGAGAAGCAGATTGATGCTTGCTCCAAAATGTTGAGAGAAGCCTCTCCTTCCTCTCCGTGGTCGAGAGAATAAGTGTCCATCGGCACACAACGTTAAGGTCTACTGTCATCTTTTGTGTAACACAACGGAGGAAATGCAATGTCGAATTATGGTGTATTCCCGCTCAAAATTACTGTATTGTGATTCACAGCAACAGTTATTACTGTATTATGAGTCACAGCAACATTTATTTACAGTAAGATTCACCCGGGAATGAATTTTGACCATGATGCATTGCAGATCTACAGTAAAATGCTGTATAGGAGTTCTACAGTAAGAATATGGCCAGTATACAGTAATATTACTGTGAAAACTACAGGAACTTGTTACAGTGTATATATATATATATATATATATATATATATATATATATATATATATATATATATATATATATATATATATATATATATATATTTTAAGTGGTCGTGCCGCCCCCCAAGTGTCATGAAAAAGGTTCGCCGTGCCCAAAGCCGCGCCTGCGGCTGAGACGTAATAAAGAGAGGAAATCAACGATCTTGCAGAGTGGAGCTCAGAGATTCTTCTCCAGGGCCCTGTTTCTCGTACCTGGCTTACTGAGTTAGCGGGCTAATTGTCAGGATAAGATGACGTAGGTCTGTCTTTCTCGGTTTCTCGAAGCAAGCTTAGATTAATCACCATAGAAACACATCCAAAAATGTAAACCTGCTCCCGGGCAGGCTTACGGAAATTCACTGGATAAGGTGACCACTCCCACCGGACAAAAAAGGCAGCTCCCTTCCTCATTGATGAAGGAGCGATATTAGTTATATTAGTTTTATAGGGAGAGAGTTCTTTCAGATAGCCAGGATCCATCCTTTACATTATCATGACTTCCTGTAGGCGGCGATATAGATTTTGCCGGCAAGAAATAATTTATTTACGAGAGCTTCTCGAGCCGCGGACATTGATCACCACAGGCGCAGCTGATCGCCGTCTCAGACACAGACTGTCAGCCGCTGCAAGCCGCTGTTCTTAAGTTTATTTATCTCTTAAGAAACTTATGGATGTGTTGAAAGCACTCATAATTATATGTCAGCGTTATTAGTACACCATGCATATCATTATTGTAGAACATGATTAAGGTGATGGTGATAAGAATACAGAGAATCACACACAATTTATTTTCACTGCTTCAATTGATTGAATTTCTGATTATGAATAATACATACATACTGATCCGCCCATACACATATTCAAACTCCTAGTTATATGGTAATTTACACATACATGTATATACACAAATATAGTACATGATTCATACACGCATACAGTACATATATCTGATTGATTTGGGTGATGAAACACTTAAAATTAAAAATCAGTGCGGATCAGCCGTGAAGAAACCCAGATAGCCTGATGTGAATCATGTCGCTAATTTAAGATGGAGATTAGGACATTTGCTTGACTTTGTTTAGCCAGGTACGAGAAACAGGGCCCTGATCAATGTCGGTGAACGGATATTAATAATCAATACTCAGCCCCGCCAAGCTGTCCGTCCTGCGGTAACTTTGTATTCTTTCCATTGACTCCAGCTGTCTACGACTGGAGACAAAACAAGCGTATTGCTTGAGTTCTGTCAATAAGATAACTGGGAAACGTTTTACTCGTTTCTTGAAGAGAGCATGCTTATATGCAAAAGACAGTTTAAACAATATGTGAAACGGATGATTAAAGAGCAGGAACAGCATAATATTGTGAGATCACTTTGAAATGAATCATTAAGAAAAGCGTGCTCAGCTAAAATGTTTCTCTTAAGATTAATATGTGGTGGAATCTTGTTTTGTGTTTTGCCCTAGACTCAATATATTCAAGTTTAGGGCAAAGGTTGGAAGATCCGACGTACTGTCACGCTCATACCGGCCACGCGCACCGGGTCTGGCCCGCATGCAGACAGTGCGAGTCAAAGCGCGTACTCGCTCCCAAAACCAGGTGGAATCGCACCTCACGTCTTTCTTTCCCCATTTCAAATACTGTATTGTTGCAGCCGCTGACAAGCATTTTGGAAGTTTGTTTTCGTCTCACACCCAGGACACGAACACGGTAAGTACTAAAAACCAGCTTTCAAAATGTATTCAGTTACCTGTAAAATAACGTAGTAATTTAGCTTCGTGTGCGGTTTTTAATTCTTAATTGTGCAATTATAGCACGAGCCAAGTCCATGATTTTATGAGTGAATTCCATAGAACGATTGTTCCAGATTTGAATAGTCCAGTTAATTTTTTCTAACAGGGTTCCCAAATTAATATGCACAAATTGAAGAAGACCTCAGCGGTATCTAAAGTAGGATCAGAAGGAAGATTGTTTAATCTAAAAGTGATTTCAGTAGGAATGAGTGAAGAAGTAATACAAATATATTTATATTAAACCTTGAAGATGATTCAACTAATCAAATTAGATACATGTCTCAGGTGTTTAAAAATGAAGCAAACACACAAATGCCAAACAAATGGCAACTTGAAACTGTCTCGAGAAAACAAAAAAGGTGTTTCAATCCTTCATAGACCCCTATTTGAAAATGCCCAACTTTACAGCAGTTATAACACCCATTTATGGCCTTGTACATAACATGTTGGTCTCTATAACTAATATCGTCGTTCATGACAACTGTAAGGAATTTGTATATAACTCACCCATTTAATCTATATTTAGGCTTAAAGTTGTGCATTAAGGGTGTGGACGCTCTATAGGTGTCACTTTAAGATTCACATGTGATTTATTGGCATCAACAATTTAGCAAGTGAATGATCACCAAGCCATGAGCATTTTGGACATAATCCAGGAAAATTCACAAAGTTAATAAAGTTGAAACTTGAAAAGATTTGGCAGATTTTTGTAGGATTTGTCATAGCACTTGATACGCTGTTACTTCCTATAATAACAAGATACAAGGGTGAAAGTGTTAAACATCTTCTCAGCCAACTGTCAACATTCCTGCCTTTATGGGGTTGACATGTTGCCAAAATAATTGAAGAGATATTTCATAATAAAATCTGACTTTGTTCGCAACAAAACTACAATCTCATTTTAAAATCCATACTTTGACAGCAGACATTTGTTTTCTACTGTTGTGACTTTGAGGGAAATTTAGTTATTTCGTTCATCTTTAATTGCTCCCGTCAAATAATGATAATGTCTTCACCAGTATTCAGGTGCAGCATGGCTGTCAACATTCCCGGAGTGATTGCAATGCTGCTCTTCTACCTGCTGGTTCTTGGAGTCGGCATCTGGGCTTCTATCAAGTCCAGGAAGGAGGAGACCAAAAGTGGGGCTGACAAAATTGAGATGGCGCTGCTGGGAAACCGAAGCATAAAAAAGGTGGTGGGGGTCTTCACAATGACAGGTGAGGCATTACACCGTGGACGCTGCTGCTGCCAAAGTGATTGAACAGGTAGAGCAGGGGACACTTTAACAGGATTTACTTGCAAGCAACCTGCAGGCGGTGTTGCCAATTCCTTTCACTAGAAAGTAGCTAAATCCTGCTTAGCCACGTTCCTGAGCTAATATAGATATGCATATTGTCATAATATACATATGTAAGATTTAAAAGATGAAAGCCAGCTAAACTTGGCCGACTCTCTTTATCGTTAGCTATTATTCTCATCAATGTGCATCTAAAGTTACCTCTTTTGTTTTTAATGAAGGTGTTCAACTGTGGAACTAAAGTGCCATTAATGGAGATATAAACTCTCTTTCTTGCAGTTTGAGTTAAATCATTTAGAATAAAATCAAAATAAGAGTTCCCCAGACAAACAATAGAGATTAGTAATTGAAAGGCAAACGTTTAGCCAGCAGCTTATTCACGACTAATTTGCAACCACAAACACGTTTTGCAATTTGCAATTTACAGATGTTGCAAATCTCAGAATTTTGGGATTCAATTTCTGCATATTCTTTTCTCTCTACTTTTCTCCTGTGCACTAATTTCTGTGTTTGTCTGTGCCTGTCCATCCTGTAGCCACGTGGGTTGGAGGCTGCTTGATTATGGGCTTAACTGAGATGATATACACACCCTCCATGGGACTAATGTCAGCGGTAGTCTTCTTAACAGCTTTATCTTCTTCGTTTATTTTGGGTAAGTATTTAAGAATTACAATCGAGAGAAGTTTGATCGTGTTTATATATTTCATAAAACGAAAACTAACGAGGCTCACACAGAAAACGTTTTTCAGGCTTTCTTGTTCCTCTGCATTTTTGGGCCCACATATTCCTTCTCTGGATGAATTAGTTGACCTCCTCTTCTCTGGCATCAGACCTCTTTTATGATCCTATATGGAGGTGGTTGTTGCATTTATTAGGATACAGACATCTCTTTTGTAATGCCTGTATGTCATCATCATGGGATCCAGTGGGCTTGCTTTTTATTACGAGAGCTGGACACTGCACTGCCACAGAACTATGTAGAACCAGCATTGCATCAGGAGACTTTTAAAGGAAAGCTTTCATGTGTAAGAACCAGGGTTAAGTGACCAACAGGGATAGCTGAGCTAGCATCACTTCCTATGTTAGGAAGGTTAGCCTAGATAGCAACGCTGAAAGCAACCTCGGGTCACCTCCTGCTGTCTGTCACACTGCGCCTTGCAGTAGAGTCCCACATGGCTTCCCTTGACTTGAGACCATGTTCGATGAGCTTTGCTTGAACCTGCCTCTTATTGAAAGCAGGCATAAATGCAAGGCTCATAATCAGATGTTTGTGTCATGTTTAAATATATTGGATGTTCATATAAGGCATCCAGACAAAACACTGCAAGCGAATACTAGGTAGCTGATGTATGTATTTGCTGTTTTGAATGTGTGCATCGTGCATTTACTGAATCTATCCATCTGTTTGATTGTCCAGGTGGCCTTGTGTTCATCAAGCCAATGAGAGATAACAAATATGTGACCATGTTGGACCCTTTCCAGATCAAGTATGGAAAAGCATTCACAGCTGTTCAGTCACTGGGGGCACTTCTAAGTGATGTTTTGTGGTTGGCTGGAACACTAATCAGCTTAGGTACAGTATATAAGCACTTTACTGACAACTTCTTTAAAGTCTCTATTTTACCAACCAGAGCTGCAGTCAAGACCAGCTGAATTAAGTCCACGATGAAGCACAATTAAGTCCAAGAAAAGAATGAGTCTAAAACCAGGGTTGCAAGAGACCAGTAGTCATGAAAACCCTGAGCTACATTTAAAGGGATAGTCCAAATGTTTTGAAGTGGGGTTGTATGAGATACTTGTACACACTCAGTGTGTTTCCTACTGTATATGGCGGTTGGTGTAGGTGGAGCTGTGGGCAGGGGCACAAAAAACCTATTTTTGTCAGACAGCTCAGTCCTGAGAGGGAAACGTATATGCAATCTTTAAAGCCGCAAGACGCCGTGGACAAAAACAGTATAGATAAGTTTCACCCGAGCAAACCCTTAAACTTTTTTTAGGCGTGTCTTCCTTTATGTGGCTAAAATACGTTAAGCTGCTGCTGGTACTCCTGTCTGCTTCCCCAAACCGCCGTGTACTGTTGGTGATAAACTGAATATAGATAAGTACCTCATACAACACTTCAACATACCCAAACTATTCATTTCAGCATACCTCCTAACATTGTGTAAGCACAATCAAATTCAACTTAGTACAACAATGGTGGCTGCAGCTTGTTGGGGAGAGAGGGTCATCCTGTCACCACAAGGTTTGTGGTTTGATCCCTGGCTCCAACATGTCAAATGTCATGTTTGTTTATGAGGAGTTTTAAGTTGCATGTGTGCGTTTCAGGTGCCACCATGAATGTGATTTTGGATTTGCCTTATTCTGTGAGCATCTGGATCTCCGCTGCTGTGGTGATTGTCTACACACTGCTGGGCGGTTTCTACTCCGTGGCATACACAGACGTCATACAGGTCCTCCTCATTTTCATCACCATGGTGAGGATGCTATACATTTATGTGTGTGACTAATCATTCACTACTGCAGAAAAATGTTGTAAAGGAAACAAACTCTTTATTATGAAATCCGATACAGCAGTTGTGCAGTTAATAAATGGTCCTACAGTTTGTGGTGATCTACTGGGTTGATTCGCATCGTTTTTTAATGATGCAGACAACATATTCCAATAAAACAACACCTACTGTAGACTAACTCTGTCCTCAGAAATTATGTATTAATACATTATGAGCTTCCCAAAGATATTTTCTTGGGTTGTTATACTGAATCACATTGGAATGCAGGTGTGCTTATACCGATATTAAACACCTTTGTGTTTAATATGTTGCTAGTGAAATGTATTTTCACTAGCTTACCATGTCTTATTTGTCATCCAAATGACAGGTACTGAAAGCTCCTTAAAAAGTGTTTTGACTCCACTTGCTGTCATGTGTTCTTTGTCTTTGCAGTGTATCTGCGTACCGTTTGTCCTGATGAACCCCTCCTCTGTGGATGTTACTCAGACGGCCCTGAACCAAACGTTTCAGGCGCCCTGGATTGGTAAACTGGAGAGAAAGTTTGCTTGGACCTCTATCGATTCCTTCTTATTTCTGGTGAGCTCAAGAAGGTGAACAAACTCAGGACTCCAGTGTGAAAAGATCAGCCTCCATATGTTGTTATACATATAAATGGCAATATTTATTGATTTGTATAATGTTGGCATACAATTTTCATAAGTTTGTCATGAGAATTTACAGGAATATGATTCAAATTGTCACTTTCAAGTTGCAATCAATATGCTGACAGAATATTAAGCAACGGAAGGTTTATTGTAAATGTCGGCCAAATAAACATGCGTGAAAGTTCAAGGCTGGATTGGTCCATTGTTAGTGCAGCTTCGGTCCAATTTTTCTACCAATTACATTAGGAGATATTATTTAATGTTTTCTTTCTTCTGTTTATTCAACCTGCAGCCCAACTAGATCACCTTCTAACCATACTCATGCGCGCACATTAAGAAATCCACATTTGTTACCTATTACAATAATGTTCTGTGCGTTACCAGACGCTGGTCACCATGTGAAGGACCCTAGAAGATTGCCAGTGCTGATACATGATGAACATGTTCAATTGTTATCTAATGGATTAAAATCCCTAAATGTGACAAGTGATTGACTATCAACTTCAACAGATTTAATAGGAGTAAAAATGATTATGACTATTTTACTTCCAAGGGACTGGGAGGCCTGGGATGCCAAGCTTTCCACCAGAGGACCTTGTCTGCTACTTCCACATCGGCAGCTAGGACCACATGCTTTGTTGCGGCTTTCACTATCTTGCTATTTGGAATCCCTCCTATACTGATCGGGGCAGTAGCTGTATCCACAGGTAATGACAGCTTCTAAAGACATGTTTATTGAAAACATGCACAAATCATAACTAAAGTAAAAGTGCATGCATTGTGTGTGCGTTAGTGACTGCATGTAACCAAATCCCCCAGAAGTTGAATGCTGTGATTCTCAACGTTTGGGTAAGAATCCCAGGCAGTCAATTGATGTGCAGATTGGATCAGACGAGATGTTTGAGACAAAATATTAATACTCGCTCATATGAGATTTTGATATGGACATGTCAATGCAGCTAAATACATCTAATTGATGAGACATTTGAGTTCCCAAAGATAGCTGAAACAAGTAACTGTGTGCTAAGACAGAAGATGAAGTCATTTAAATCAGGAGAAAAAATAATTGTTTAGTACAACAGATGATGTGCGAGTTGTGGGAGATGACAAGTCTGGATTGACAGCCCCAAATAATGACAGCATGGAGATTAGGAGTGAGCATGTATGGAATGTGTGGAAGAATGTATGAGCAATAAACCACAGGCCTGAGCATGCAAAGGTAAAGTCTTGCTGACTGAACTTAGTCCAGTCACTCTCAGGGGTTCGGCAGGGGTCAAGACACACACAGTATAGCCCGGTTCACACCAGCGCTGACATCTTTGCTCAAGTAGTTGCAGATCTGATTTCAAACCCAGCAAAATTCAGCCTCCAACTCGACGAGACCACCGGCGTCTCCAATCTAAGCCAGCTTGTTGTATTTGTGCGCTATATGAAAGACGACGAGATAAAGGACGTTTTTTTTATTTTTAGTCAATGTGAAGAAACTCGTGGATGACTTCAGAGACAACGATCTTTCGTGGAATGTGGTTTCCTGCCCTGCCCGGCTGGCTGGTAGACATGAAAAATAAGAAAAGGAACAGACTTTTTTGCGAAAATGATATGAGAGTGGCACTTGCCAAGGTGAAGCCGTGCATTTCTGAACTTGTATCTGAAAGGCACAACAGCAAAAGTCACATTGATTTGCAGTAAATATTCATTGAGTTATGTTTTTGTGTGAAATTCATGTTTTGTTGGTTTTGTTCTTTGAACACAGTGATTTTGTGTGCAACTGATGCATGGTTCATTTTGTGCACGAACAAAATACATACCTATGTTTTGAAGAAATCACATTTATTTTTTCCAATTACGAAGGGTTCGGTGAATGCACTGATGAAGCTTGCAGGGTTCAGTACCTCCAATAAGGACCACTGATTTAGAGGCTGAACTGAACTCGTACACAAACATGTATAAACTATTAAATTCCTGTGAACATATTAATGAGCTTTCATTCTCTCTTTGTTTATCACATTTGTCTAAATGCCAGACTGGAACCTCACTTCTTATGGTTCTCCGTCTCCGTTGGAACGCGGGGAGGGAGCTATGATCCTACCTATCGCCCTGAACCACCTCACCCCGGCCTTCGTCTCTATCATTGGAACCGGAGCCATGTCTGCTGCTGTTATGTCCTCAGCCGACTCTGCTTTGATCTCCATAGCCTCCATTTTCACTTGTAACATCTACAAGACTGTCCTGAGGCCTCAGGTGAGACCAACTCGATTGTTTCTTAAATTGCTACATCATAAAATAAAAGGGGAGACAACACTTCCTTACTCCTTTTCAAAGATTTGCGAGTGAAATAAAAGTAATGATTAGATTAAATTAGATATTCCTTTATTAGTCTCGCAGTGGGGAAATTTGCAGGATTATAGCAGCAAACAGGGTAAGGTGCACACAAGAGACAGTCAAAAATCTAAACAAGTAATATAAATAATAAACAGTAGATAACAGTAAAAAAAATCTACAATACTGGATTATGTATATAATGATATGTGTATAATTATTACAAGTGTATTAATATTGCACAGGTTGAAGTGTTTGAAGTGTTATTTGTGGTCTACTGCGAGCTCAGTTGGTTGTGCAGCCTGACAGCAGCAGGAAGGAAGGACTTATGGTTCCTCTCCTTCAAATACCGGGGATGAATCAGCCGGTGGCTGAAGGAGCTGTGGGGATAAAAAAAGAGCAGAAGATAAAGTAGAAGAGTAGGATGAGAAAAGATTGAGAGAATGTGAAACCTTGACTCCGTTACTTCACTGAAACCAACTTTTCCTTCCCATTTCCTTTTTATATAGGCGTCACAGAGAGAAATCCAGTGGGTGATCCGTGGGACTGTGGTTGTGGCAGGCCTGATCGGTGCAGCACTCACCAACATTAAAAACAGCATCATTTTATTGGTGTTCCTTGGTGCCGAAGTGTCCTACATCTTGATCTTCTCTCAGCTCGTCTGCGTCCTCTTCTTCAACATGTCCAACTTCTACGGGGCCGCGATGGGCTGGCTGACCGGGTTGGTGTTAAGACTGCTCAGCGGAGAGCAGTCGATAGGGTTAGCGCCAGTCATACACTTCCCGGGATGCACTCTCGAGGATGGCATTTATGTTCAGTACTCTCCGGTGAGGACCATCGCCATGCTGTCTGCCATCGCTGCCAACTTGTTGTTCTCCTACCTGGCTTCCGTGCTTTTCAACAAAGGGTTGCTTCCGGAGAAGTGGGACGTGTTCAAAGTGAAAGCCCAGGACTCCTCTGACGACAAGAGAGACAATGAGAAGGAGACACTTGATGAAACAGAATCTCACCGAGATACATTGGAGCCAATGATTACTACCACATTTTAACTATTTTCTGTGCTGTACTTCAATGTAATACTATGTATTGCTATCAACATGCAATCTGGTTTCTTTTGGAGTTTTTCAGTATTTAAACTATGTATTTGGGTTTTTCATAAAGGTTTATCCTGTGAGGATGAGGAGGATTGGAACAAAGGACTGGGCCCTGTTTCTCGTACCTGACTAAACAAAGTCAAGCAAATGTCCTAATCTCCATCTTAAATTAGCGAGATGATTGAGATCAGGCTATCTGGGTTTCTTCAAGGCTGATCCGCGCTGAAACGGTCTCGTTAATTCTAGCCAGACGCCAGTCATCTGGATAAATGCGCGCCCGCTCCTCTTCAGAAGGGATAATAATCGAGCACTGACACCACGATGGCAAATAAACATATTTCTCTGCTGAGAAGCAGGAGATGAACATGAAGGCATATGAGGAAGTCAATACCGTAGTCATTCACAGCAGGATATATGTACTGTATGCGCGTATGAATCATGTACTATATATGCCTATATACATGTATGTGTTGATTACCACATAACTAGGAGTTTGAATATATGTATGGGCGGATCAGTATGTATGTATTATTCATAATTAGAAATAGAAATTCAATCAATTGAAGCAGTGAAAATGAATTGTGTGTGATTCTCTGTATTCTTATCACCATCACCTTAATCATGTTCTACAATAATGATATGCATGGTGTACTAATAACACTGTCATATAATTATGAGTGCTTTAACACATCCATAAGTTTCTTAAGAGATAAATAAACGTAAGAACAGCGGCATGCAGCGGCTGACAGTCTGTGTCTGAGACGGCGATCAGCTGCGCCTGTGGTGATCAATGTCCGCGGCTCGAGAAGCTCTCGTAAATAAATTATTTCTTGCCGGCAAAATCTATGGCGCAGGAAGTCATGATGATGTGAGAACGGATCTTGGCGATCTGATAGAACTCTCTCCCTATAAAACTAATATAACTAATATCGCTCCTTCATCAATGAGGAAGTGAGCTCCTTTTTTGTCCGGTGGGAGTGGCCAGCCTATGCAGTGAATTTCAGTAAGCCTGCCTGGGAGCAGGTTTACATTTTTGGCTGTGTTGCTATGGTGATTTATCTAAACTTGCTTCGAGAAACCGAAAAGCCTGACCTAAGTCATCTTATCCTGACAATTAGCCCGTTAACTCAGTAAGCCAGGTACGAGAAACAGGGCCCTAGACGATCACAATGCTTGTGATACGGATGAGTTGATGTAGCCAGACCCAGAGAGAAGCCATTGAGACGGCATTGCCAAACTTTTTAAATTGTCAAAAATAGTTTTAGTTTTTTTGATGATAGGTTTGCAAATGCCACTTAACAACAATGTCACTTAATACAAAACATGCATTAATTTAGTCCACAGCAGCATTTATACTGTTATTATTATTATTATGAGTAAATATTTTAGAAAGAAATACCTCAATTAAATATTGCCTCTTAGCAGATCATCACACTTCAGGCGACCCTGTGTTCCCATTGCCATCAGACTATACAACAACAGAGGAGACCGCCGACTCATCACTCTCCCTCTTTCTTGAGTGTTTTTATACTTTGATAGATTTAATATGTCTTTATATAATATAGGATTATGATGAAATATGTTATATGCTATGTCGTATTACATTTGATATTCTGTTATACTACTATATTCTGTAAGAGTACTTTGTTAAAATGTCTACATCATATACTTCATTGTATTTATATGTGCTTTTAAATAGACATTCTTAATTCCTCCTCATGGACACTACAATATAAAATGAATCTCATTCTGAACTCGAAGTGACGGTAGCAACTCGTCAGTGAGATAGATAGATAGATAGATAGATAGATAGATAGATAGATAGATAGTTACTTTATTAATCCTGCAAGGGGAAATTGTTTCACTACGGCAGCATTTATACATAATGTTGCTGTTAACATGCAACAATTTAAGGTAAAATGTGCCCATTTTTATGTGGATGTCCAATAAGTGCTGATGGTAAATACAGGCCATCGAAGAAATAAACTCCCCAGTTCTTGCTATATTGACGTTGGCCGCTGCACCCTAAAGCTCTTTCTGTCTAAATACGGCTGAATGTCAGCCAAAATACAAATAGCTTGTAACACTATCTTTTGTTTGAAGAGGAATTTTGGATGGAACCAGATGTGACGCTGCCAGACGGATTGAGTGAAGTTTCATGACCTGAAGCCGGCTTCAGAGATCAGTCATGCCTCGGCTGCTTGTTGTGGCTTGTCCTTCGGAGTTCTGATTATTATTGTACCAACTCATGTGCTTCAGACTACCAGCACAAAGACACGAAAAAATGAAAGAGAAATTTAACTGATAACCTTAAAAAGCATGTGCTTTAACTCCTAGTTACATTGCTGAGTCAAAGCGCAGCCTCAGGCAGGACTAAAGGTGACTGGGTTTTTGCAATAAGGGCCACTCGGCTGTGAAGCCCCCGGCCTGAAGATCTGAGGCTTGCAGAATCAGTGAGATCTTTTAAACCCCTTCTCAAAACTTAGTGTTTTAATGTTTTTGTTAATGTCAGCACACCATTTTATTTGCAACAAGTCTTATCATGTTTCATCTTATTTTTTGCTTTTATTGTTGTGTATTTTTTCCATTATATTCAGTGTAGTTACTTTTATTGGCCTTATTGCAGTCCTGCCATGTTTTAATCTTGGTTAAACCATGTAAAGCGCTTGCAACTTTATTTTTAAACGTTATTAGGGAAGGCACATTCTTGCAGGCCTAATTATGCTAATATACAGACATGAAAATCCTTCACCTTTCGGCGAAATTCGCCGTTTTGAAACCAAAATAGGTAACCTACGTGAATGGTGTAGATCCGAAGAGTTTTTGTTTTGGGGAGAGAGGGGGGCGGGCGTCAACTGTCCGCCGTTTCTGAGATTGGAGTGGGACACAGAAAAAAACTGAGGTCGTGACCATCTTAGCAACAGAAGACCTTTGACGTGTCGAGTCTTGGCCAATCAGCGTGAAGATGTCTACAGCTTCATTTCCCTCCCACCAGTTTTTTAATGGCAAACTAGTCAGCTTGCTAACACGTTAGCTAACGTTGTTGGAGAGACAGCGAGTGAGATTACTGGCAGCGGAGAGTCCGTGGCAGCGTGTGACGTCAGACAGGATAGCGGCGAGTCAGCGGCTCTGTTAGTTCTACCTACCGACACCTCACTACATATAAGGAGAGGACAATGGAGATTTTATCCAACTTTTATTTTAATAAAAAAAACGAAATGAGTTTCCTCCGTAGGGTGGCCGGGCTCCTGTTTATATTTAAGGGTTTAAGATCTACGTGTAGGAAAAAGTGTATCCTCTAGTTAATTATAATCTATATAGATATGCGGTTATAATCGCTGTCACACAGAGAGAGATGTGCATGTTCAGGTTTACTGGTGGAAACATTATTCAGTGTTCTAGACTAACAGTGATGTCTCCTCAAAGTAAAGTGGTATAACAGTATGACATAATATGGTCAAATAAAATAAAAAGGCTGGTACATTATACATATTATGGCATATATGTGTAATATAATGAAGTGAAATGTAGTAGTAGCAAAACAATATCCAGTATAGTATAGCAGTATTGCATATTGTAAGTATTAAGTCTACAAAATATATGTACACACACATACTACCGTTCAAAAGTTTGGGGTCACTTAGAAATTTCCTTATTTTTCAAAGAAAAGCACTGTTTTTTCGATAACATTACATTAATCAGTAATACACTATACATTGTTAATGTGGTAAATTACTATTCTAGGTGGAAACATCGGGTTGTTAATGAAATATCTACATAGGTGTATAGAGGCCCATTTCCAGCAACTATCACTCAGTGCTCTAATGGTACATTGTGTTTGCTCATCACATAGAAGACTAATGATGATTAGAAAACCCTTGTGCAATTATGTTAGCACAGCTTAAAACAGCTATGCTGGTGAGAGAAGCTTTACAACTGGCTTTCCTATGCATAGCATCACATGTGTGGGTTCCATTATACTCTCAAAATGGCCAGAAAAAGAGAACTCTCATGTGAAACTCGCCAGTCTGTTCTTGTTCTTAGAAATGAAGACTATTCTATGCGAGAAATTGCGAAGAAACTGAACATTTGTCTGGGCGACCCCAAACTTTTGAACGGTAGTGTGTGTGTGTGTGTGTGTGTGTGTGTGTATATACAGTATATGTACACTTGGGTATTGACAAAAGAAGAATTAAAACCCATAATGATCATAGTTTGTCAGCTTCTCGACGAGTGACGCTGTTCGGCACTGACTCGCCCGTCACTGCACCCCCCCCCCCCCCCCCCCCCCCCCCGCCCCCCCCCGCCCCGCTGGTGTCACCTTTTTAACCCCTTATGAGTTTGCAGGTCTGACTGTAAATGTTAGACCCAGTGACATGCTGGCATGAAATGGCTTGCATAATACTTAGTAAGGAGGCCATAATAATTTTTGACTCATGGCTGAAGTTAAGTTTCTCCAGCTCTCCCCAGGTTGGCAAAAAAAGCATCTCAAAATGCATCAGATTGATGCTTTAAAATATGGAATATTAAAAATGTTCTTACGGGGGAGCATGCCCCCGGCACCCCCTAGAGGGGTAATATCCTTCTCACCTTTTTCACCCCTGACCCGTTTTCATGCCTGAATATAAGTATCACTCTAACGATCCACACATGTTACCTTTTTAGGATGGGTACATTCTTCCTCATGAGGGATGCACATCTTTTCACTGAAGACATCCTATCTCAAAACCACACTCTTTGTTTTCTAGATTCAGTGTATTAATACAATAAAATAAAATACTTAACTGTAATGTCTGTGCATTATAGAGAAGGGATAGCCTGTGATGTGGCAGACAGTCAATGCAGTCTGAAATAATACACATCACCCTATAACTAATGCTAGGAAAGTAGAATATTAGGATATTAGGCATGGTCTGAAGTATACAATACTTGCTGGTAAAGTAGAGATATTTCCAATGTTTTGTGGTAGACTAAAAATGCAGTCTGAAAGACGTTTATCCCATTATACTTCATAATACCAGGCTACTCTACTATTCAAAAACATCTACAACAATATCCAAAGATGGGAATACAAATATTGTTTACAATGCTTCATTCAGTTCAATTTATATTTCGATTGAAATTTGTAATAGTTGTCCACTGATTCACACTCCAGACCAGTTGGTGGCGGTAATTCGCCATAGCGTGGTTTGCCAACCGCCATAATAAAAGAAGAACAACGAAAGGACGCATGCGCAATTTCTGCTTGAATCCGATTGGTCTGTTTCAAACTCAGACCGCGGCTGTGTTGTGTTGTTGTCTTTAGTTAGCTAAGCTAGCACACGAAAGAATATAATTTTATTCTCAACCAATGTCCCACATATAACTTGCCAGGTACGTGTTTTTGAGTAATTGTCCAGTTGTGGCGTTGTCGTGTACTTCCTTTCAGAAAAGTAAACGGACATTTTAAACTATATTACAATCAACATTGCCAGTTGACAGGTGCGGTGTTGCAGCTAAACGGCTAAGATTTAGCCGTTTATTTTGTCGGTGAACACGGTTTGTAACGATTAAAACTTGTGCAAAGAAACTTGCAAAACGTGTATAAACTGTCAGACACATACAACGTGAACAAAGCGCCACCGTAATGAGCATTTGGGTGGAAGTCAGTCGGTACCGACACCACCTTACGACCCTTCTCTGACGCGTTGACGTCGCACAATTCTCTCGCTGCGGCGCATTAAGTATGCGAACAAACGGTTGTTTGACTTAGCTAACGCTAGCCAACTAGATACAAAACTCTAACAACGTGCACGCCGAATTAACCGTAAGCCCTTGGAGGTTTGCAAAAGTGTGGCAATTGCAACACTAAGTGACAGACTTTTGAAGGGCGTGACTTAACTGTTCGTTTATTTTGTCCTGGTGTCAGCCACGTTTTAAAGTGAGCTAGCATGTTATCACTTTGCATTTTTGCTCTTTGCCTACTTTAACGTCCTTGTTTATTTGTTGCAGGATGATGGAATCATGCCTGAACAACGATGCTGACAGACGGGTTCAGGTAGAGGTCGATGATTTGAAGAGAGATCTTTCATCAGAATTCAGCACCTTGCCAGACCCACAGGTAAACCTGGACATGTCAGGGTAATTCACAATGATGCTATCACTATAATCGACATATTAGAGGCATGTTCTACCCATAGTCACGTATATATTACATATGGAATACATATTTTTGCTCAGAACGAGGACTGTGGGTTATGTCCCCCCCCCCCCCCCCCCCCCCCATCACTTTGTTGTCACAGTACTTGTACTATGTGCAATGACAATAAAGTTGAATCTGAATCACTTACATTGGGGAATGAGAGGATCTTAAAATGCCCAGTATGAACAAGATACATCATTACAGGAAACATTTAAATGTTATAGCTTCTAGCCCAAATGTAGTTTTTCACTTTCCTAGTGCTGTTTTTGATTAAATCCTGATGTGTTGTGCAGCATTCCATGATTGAGGAGAAAGAGCACCTTCAGGTCTACCTCCGTATCCGACCCTTCAGCTCAGCAGAGAGCAATAATGGAGAGTCGCAGGTAAAAATGATGGATATTCAGAAACAAATGGCAGTGTCCTTAGTAGATGCTTGGTTTTGTGGTTGTCAAAACTCTGTTCATGGTATTTACTCAGAAAATAATGACTTCAAGCCTCTCCTTAAAACAGGCATTGCTTTTAAGTTGAAATATTCTGCTGTCAAAAGTAAAACATGACTGGATTCAGCTGACTAACTTAGTTGATGCAGCTGCATACCATTTAAAGAAATGTAGCAAAAAACTGAATAATTCAATAATTGTCACTTCTGCTTGCCTTCCTCTTTTGTTTTTAACAGGGTTGTGTTACCATAGAGCAACCTGACACAATTCTGCTGAAGCCTCCCAGTTTGTCCCTCTCAGCGAGGCTTAGCGCTGACAAATCACTTCCACAGACTGGACAGCGCTTTCAGTTCTCTCAGGTTGGTGTTTCCTGGAAGATAACTTGATTGATGTGTATTAACATTTGATAATTTGATTTTGATCAGGCTTTGGTTTTTAATATATCTTTGCTTGTATACAATACATTTTGGTCGACCAATATTCATTTTCTAGGCCTAAAAACAGGGCCACGGGCAAGGAAAGGTTGAGACATCCTCATATAAAAGATAGTGTTTCATTGTTTTTTTATTAAGTACCTATTCATTACCCTCCTTTTTAGGTGTACGGTCCTGAGACGATGCAGAGAGAGCTCTTTCAAGGCACAGTCAAGGATTTGGTGAAAGATGTTCTCGATGGGGGGAACTCTCTGGTATTCACTTATGGAGTCACCAACGCTGGGAAGACCTTCACATTCTTAGGTGGGTTCCTCTTTGTTATTGTAGATTCTGCTTTGTTTGGTCTATTTCTAGCACAAACCTTGGCTCGGCTAGCTGTCAGGAGATTCAGGCTGATACTGTATTTTGTCAATAAGTGAGTGAACTCTGCATTTCTGCTTTGCCTTTGCTGAAACTGATTATTTAAGTAAAGCATTTAGTGCATGCTATTTCATGTGAGCTTCCCCCTGAGTGCTAAACAAGCTCAGATGTTGTCAGCAAAGATAGATTTAATATTCTAAAGCTCTGACCTAACCAAATCTAGCAAACTAATTTTTAAGGTGCATACCACCACCTGCTGTGTAGTGTGTAGATGCTGTGCTTGTTGAGTCAATGAAAGAAATTTGGCTCCTATTATCAGCCAATAATTTATTGCATAAAATGTCATTATTGTAATAGCAACATAAATTACCCATTACTCAGCCCCGATAAATTATCAACAGATACTGTCGATAATTTATCGGGGCTGATTTATATCTTGCATTCCTACAAGTACCTTAATAATCTAATAATCTGCTCTTATCACTCCAGGTCCCGATGCTAATTCTGGTATCCTGCCCAGGTCTCTCAATGCCATTTTCAGCAGCATTGAGGAACATGTTTTCACAGGAATGAGCATCAAACCTCAACGCTGCAGAGAGTTTACAAAGCTCACCAGGGACCAGCAGGCTGAGGAAGTGACCTTCAAGAGAAACTTCTTGAGTCAATTTAAACAGGTAACTCGTCTGTCCAAGGCTGCTGTAGAGTAAGCAGAGCGGCAGCTCCAGTCCTCAATCAATGTCTACACCAGCGTAAACCCCCTATTCATTTAAATTAACAATTTTTTTTTTTAGACCAAGTTTCTGGTGTACCGATTTACTATTTTACAGATGAATAACAATTCAGTAAATTTATATTTATTTATTTGTTTTACAAAGTTAGGAAAGCAATGTTTAAGTGACGCCTGATTTCGCCTTACACATAAAAGAATGATCCCAGTCACTTCCACCCAGTGAGCCATACAGCTTATCGGTGTTATTAATTAATAAATAACACTGGTATCGAATTGGTACTTTGTATCGGCCGATACCCAAAGCCCAGGTATCGCCAACGGTATTGGGACTGAAAAAGATGTAATGGTTCATTCCTAAGTCGCACAGGAGAGATGTCAGAAAGCCTTCTGGCATGCTCCTATGTGCGGTGGGGTTCGTGGTCAGACCTTTTTAGAGGTGTAAATGGTCAGATAGCTGATTGTGAATGTCTTAGAATTCCTTAAAAAATCAGCTCGGAGCTTTACTTACTTTGATTTGCTTAAAATGTATTTATTTTTATTTGTTTTTAGTAATAGTGTATTTAATGCATTTAACATTTTAATTCTTTTACGTCCTCTTTTAGAGTGAGAAGAGCAGCCTGTCGTCTAACAAGACTCTCTTTGAAGGCAAGATTTCGATTTTTCTTTTAATTTATTATTGGTTGTTCGTCTGCTATTTTTTTTATTAATTCTGATTGACAGGACTACCAGGCTTTGATTTTATTTTCAAAATATACTGCTTAGCCTGAGGACAGAAATGCCAAAAAAAATCTCATTGCGTTCTGTTATACAGAACAGTGACGAACAAAATGACTACTGTTTCTGCAAGAACTGTGAAGCGTGTTACTACAGGGCAATGATTTTTAGCGTTTGCCTTTGTTGCAGGATCCTCCATGTTGGACACGACCATAGCAGCAGAGGACAAAATCAACCTGGCGGTGGAAGCCCACACTAAGTTCTCTGTTTGGGTTTCTTTCTGTGAAATCTACAATGAGAACATCCACGACCTCCTTGAGGTGATACCCAGCGGGGCGCCAAGGAGGACCATACTGCGCCTGTCACAGGACGTCAAGGGCAACGCCTTTGTCAGAGGTCTGAAGGGTTTTATATTAAGACAATGCAGACAATTTAAGCATAGATTTGTGGCAAAATTATATACAAATCGGCAATCTTTTAGTAGATGGATTTGTTCCCATCACAGTTTATTGATTTTTTTTTATTTTTTTTTTGCTGCTGCCAATTTTATTTTCCAAAACAATACATTTCTTTTTCTTTTTATCACACCAAATGTACTTGCACTGCAGCTCTTGTTTAAGATTAGTGAAATTTCTCCCGGCGCTGTATTTATGGGTTGGTGTACTTTGCTTTCTTTGGCAGAATGAACCCTCTACATTTTCTTAAAATACAGTAATTTAGGACCTTTCCCATAGAATGTTGAGAAATAAGCACATTAATAAATGAATGCCATGTTGCTCAAACTAATAGTCAGAAATATTTTGTAATTCTTCCAACTGTGCCTTGACAAATAGGTTGCACTTTTTTCTTGTCAGTTTAATATGAATCTCCTGTTTTATCCCATTTGTATTTAGATCTGCGATGGATTCAGGTGAATAGTGCAGAAGAGGCTTACAAGGTGATGAAGTTAGGCAAAAAGAACCAGAGCTTCTCCTCCACCCGACTCAACCAGCTCTCCAGTAGGAGGTGAGAATGCCAGCCAGCAGCATATACAGATACTCGGCTCCAAGTGTTTTCTCTGATGCATTATATTTGTCCACTTCATAACTGTTTTGTATGCATTTTATTTCTTTGTTTTTGTGCTCATTTCCTGTGGTAATTTCTCTCTTAAGATCCTGTTTATTCCATCTTCATACAAAGTTACTAAAATGTATGCTCTATTTTTTTTCTTTCTGTCTGCAGTCACAGTATTTTCTCCATTCGCATTTTGAGGATTGAAGATATTGGGACTCCGAGGGTCCACTCAGTCAGCGAGTGAGTGACAGATTAGACATGGCACATATAAACATGGTTTTAGGTGTGTAGCAGGGCAGCATTGATAAAAATGCGAGTTATCATGTTCTTTTATGTGGATAAATGTGTTTGTCATCAGGTTGTGTTTGTGCGACCTGGCTGGCTCGGAGCGATGCGCCAAGACCCAGAATAAAGGAGAGCGCCTCAAAGAAGCCGGAAACATCAACACCTCACTGCTCATCCTGGGAAAATGCATCAACGGACTACGACACAATCAGCAGGCCAAGTGAGATTTTTACCTTTCTCTCCTCATCTCCATTTGATAATCAATCAATAGGCTTTACAGAATATGAAAGGGCCCATCAAAATTGCTGGGCACCCAACTCTGAAACTTTTTTGTTTTAATGTATTTTCTTTATCCTCTTTATAGCACACTGTTTTTGTTTACTGTGGTCGTATTATTGCTCTTTTCAACCTCCTATAGATGTTGCTGTTTTCAGCAACTACTATAAAAAGATAAGCCCTACTTTATACAATCTACAGCAGATGGACAAAGTTTGCGGCCGGTGCCAAAAATTGATATCTAACAGCTAAAGAGACAGATTTTTCTAGTGGAGGAGTTGGTGGGGACCAAACCAGTGCTAAAAGTAGTGAATGAATATTGAACTTGCATGCATCAAGTGGACACGAACCCAATGTTAATAGAATGATTAAATTACATAGTGTATAAATAGCAAACTGTTTGGAAACGCGTTTGTCGTAACAAATTTAATGAGCTGGTAATATTTTACCATATTATTTGTTAACTTCTACTGGCCAAACATTGATTCAGTAATTCTCCACAAGTTATACATCAATTCAGCTTCAAGAGTAGCAGCACAAACTGGTCAGAATGCACAGCCTGTATATCAATGCCAACTAAGCTGTTCCCTCCCTCAGGCTCCTTCAGCATGTTCCCTTTAGGGAAAGCAAGCTGACCCACTACCTGCAGGGCTTCTTCCGTGGTCGAGGTAAAGCCTGTATGATCGTCAATATCAACCAGTGCGCATCCATGTACGACGAGACTCTCAACGTCCTCAAATTCTCTGCTGTGGCACAAAAGGTGCATATACATTTTCATTTTCTCTCTTATTGTGCCGTTGCTCACTGAGAGTGTATACTTGTTTATTATGATGTGTTTATTCATAAATTCTATTATCTTTTGGTGTTTTTTCTTTATATTACCTGTCTGTTTCCAGGTTGTTGTTCTGTCCACCAGGCCCGCACCCATCATCATGCCCCAGAGGTCCGCCAGTGATCTATCCTTCATCATCAACAATGCTGAGAGAAAGGCTCTGCGGAGCAGCAGGAGGAGCTCCCTGATTGGCTGGGATTCTAGCCTGGAAGATGTACAGGTGGGGTGGAGGCTGGGTCCCATCACAAGGCTCTTGATTTCCTTTAGTACAGTTGATGCAATATTTTAGTGCTGCGTTTTGAATCTTACTTTACTTGGATTATCAAGTGTAAATCTATTAATCATGTGTAAATCTATTGTCCAGGAGGATGAGGATGATGAGTATGAGGAAGAAACAAGCCGGATGGAGGGCACAATGGATCAGACGGGCACTCAAGAAGACGCCGATGAAAGTGATGATACAATTAACATCGGTGAAGGAACGCACCAGGTCAGTCCCATCCCAATATTGGCAGATATCCAGGTAAAGACTTCCTTCTCTGTACACTGCTCATTGTTTACAGTCCGATTAGTAACTTGAGATGCCAAGCAGCCAGTGTACCAACTGAATCTAAATCATTACGAGCGAAACCATCGACAGAAGATAGCTGATAGGTCCCGAGAATGCATTTCGGGTTTTGCTTTTGCTCTCCAAACAGATTGGTTATCTGCATTAAACCAAAGCGATTCGGACTACGAATGGGAAAAAAACTTCTCGTCCTCTTTATAGATATTAGTCTTTTAGGATTTTATACATTGATTTTTTTTTTTTTTAAATACACTTAAAATATTCAGTAGTCTTACTTACTACAGTAGTAAATACTTAATTTATTTTTCAATGTGAAACATCCTTCTTGTTGTTTGATGCTATCCTGTGTCCTGTTCCTCAGAGGCAGTTGGCACTGTTGAAACAGCTGCAGGTACAGCTGAAGAAGGAGCGAGCAGAGAGCCTGCTCATGGAGGCGCGACTCAGAGAGGAAATCAGCAAAGAGTTTTCAGAGATCTTCGCCGAGATGCAGAATGACTATAAGTGAGATTTTTCCTAATCTGATGTTACCAGGAACGTTTTGGGTACGCTAATGTAGTCCTACAAATGTGTCTCTGTGTGTGTGTTTTTGTTTCAGTGATCGCCTGGCGAGGGAGAGCGAAATCTTAGAGGAGCGAGCAGAAAGGAGGTTGGAGATCTTCAAGAACCTCATGAACAAAATGGCCACCCCTGAACCCAGTCAAGGCGCACAATCCATGGTAACACAATCTCCTCTCCTTGGAGCCCACTTCATGTATCGTGGGGTTTGTTGACTTATTTGGGTAAATGTTATGAATGCTAAAATACATTTTTGATAACAATAATTTAATGATGAAAACATGAAGAAAAAGGTAATTATGTGGATGCTGTATTTGATGCCTATCATATTGCTTATCTTTGTGACAAGATTCTTATGCAACACTATCACTTCATACATCCAGTTCTCAGTAAAATATAAAATAATAATGATTTTGGTTGGGACAACTTTCATTTCAAGGTTTCTTACATTCCATACAGCCAAGTTATTTGGTCTCTTTTTGACAGCAGCTATTTGTAAAGTATTTGTTTACTCAAGTAAGTGTATTTTAAGTACCTGGCTCCAGGATAGTCTTGGCAGGTATGTGGTTGAACTGGCACCACACCTGGATGTTATAATTATAGGGATTTGCTCACTAATCTCCCTGACTGATTTGTCTGTTGCTTCCTACCTCCCTCAGGACACATCTCTGGAGTCCCACGCCGCTGCGGCTGCTCAAACATGTCAGGGCTCAGTCCGAGCAGGAGCTCAGGAAGACGGGGGAAATGCTGGAGAGGAGCTGGAGAGGAAGATGTTGGAGCTGAGTGAGCGTCAGCTGCAAGGGCAGATACTTCACAAACACAATGGTAAATATGCATATGAATCCACCAATGAATCCATCAATGTCTTAATCTGTGTGAAAGGCATTTTCACAGACCGGCCTTCACGGTGTGGGCGATAAATATGATGTAATACTATTATACAACCGGCATAAAGACAGTTATAAAGTGCATATAAATGCAACTCACCATTACGCCAAATTAGTGGGAGCTCTGAGCCTGTTTCTCTACTACGAGCCGGTCCCACCTCGGGGTGATGTGAGACACCCGACGTGTGTGCTTTATATCCGGACTACTCCTTAACTTTCATATGCGGTCTACCCCGTAACTTAAACGGAAGACGGGATGTTGGAAATGGAAGCAGGGTTTTCAGAGCTTTTTGGCGATCTCAGGATACTCTGCCTTGATTTTAATCCAGAACAACATCAGAGTTGAAACAGACTTAAGTTTAATTTTTGGGGTAACGTATCACGTGATCTCTTGACATGTGTCAAGAGGCTTAGACGCACAGGCGAATGTATCCAGTCATTTTTCAAAATAAAACATCTTTCCGACCTTGATTATTTTTTGCAAATTTCTTTTCTTTCATTCTTTCTGAGCGGCCAGGTACCAAGGGACTCACAGTCCGGTCCGGTGTTTGGGGACCGGTGGTCTAAAAGACTGATGCTCAGATCATTTTAAATATTCCAGGCATTAGCTTTAATGGGTGTTTTCTCTTTGACCCAGCACACGTTTAAGGAGCCCATAAACGTAAAGTAATTGCCATTTACGTTAGCATACAGATAAGGTCGAAGTAAATTTAGTGAAACCCCTCCTAATGCACACTCCTCTTCTGCACTTGGGTATTTTCAATTTGATAGCACAAGAGATGCTTTTCAGTTTAATAGCCTATTTAGACCGGTTGCCTTTTGGGAAAGTGTTTGGTGTTTGTATAGTGTTGTTTTTTTTTTTTTGTTGTTCAGTCAGGAGAAAAATAGGACTTCATCACTAGATCATCATTTTTTGGTAATGTTTTATTTGATACTTTTGTATGCATTAATTGGTGCATTTGCCAGAGACATGGACCATTTATTTATTTTGTGTATCTTTGTCACCTTTTTTCACCCCTGAAAAGTTGATGAGCCTGATGAAAAAGCCTGGTGACTATTAGTAGCCATCCATTTAACAGTGCAACATTAATCTCTTAAGCATGTCTTTTTTCCCAAAATTGTTGGATATCAGTCTGGCCTACTTTTGCACATCCTGATATACTGTTCCTTGTATATTTTTGGTTATTTCTTAGATGAAGCCAGTGGATTAGAGGATGAAGAGAAAAGGAGGCTTCTCTCTCAGCTCCAGGGGAAGTCATCAGAGATTTCCCGACTGGAGAAACAAGTGAAAGACCTGCAAAAGGCGGGAGAGCTTCTCCCCTCCTCGCTTCTCAAGGAGGAAAATCGGCTGCAGGTAAGAACCCTGGGGAAAGGAGCATGCAGGGGAAGAACTATGAGGAGGTGCTCCATGCCCTGTCGTCAGTATCCTGAGTAGAATCAGTTGTTAGGGAAGGGCAAGCTGAGCGTAATTGCCATTATTATCTCTTACAATATTACGCATGAGGTTTGCTTTTCTGGAGAAATATCTATCAACTTCCAAAGTTCCCCTCATGGTTATGCAGCTCTGTTAATTCATTCTGCCATAGGCTCGTGATGTTGACCTATGAGTCAATCTGCTAAATCATTTGGGGGTGGATGCCTTTTTCAGTGGTCCCTTGACAAATGAAAAATGTTTGTTTCACTTTGTGCACTCACATATTTATAGGTACATGAAATTAAAGCAGCGACCTGTTCCCAAGCGAGTCTTTCTAACCCCTAGGCTGTTACTAGCCTACATGGTATTTACCTGATCATGGTATGCTGTACCTATTTGTGAGCTATATAACATTTTGCTCAGTTACCACCAGGAATAAATCAACTGATTGAGAGATACACTGACTAATCGCACAGAAGTCTTTGACAAAGACAAAAAGCTTGGAGGAGCCATGGAACAACATTACAAACATTTGGAACAACTAACTTAATCAGACACTTATTATATTGTAATTCATTTCCATGCATGCTGCTTCCGAGTAAGCGTAGTGACCGGCTTGTCTGCTGACAGCATGGGGTCCCTCCCTAGCAAAGCCCTGCTTATAAGATAGCATTAACGGAGGTTGTATTAACTTGCATTGAGATGCGTTCAAGAAATGTGGAATCTGCAAAAACAGGAATCAGCAGCTCGGACTTAAGATATCCAAATTGGCAAAGAAAATTGCAATCGGTGCGTTTCTTTTATCACCAGGAATACCAAAAATCACAAGAAATGGAACTTGAATAAATGGTTGAGAGTAATATAGGGTTCATAATTTCCAATGTAATTAGCATTTAATGAGAAAACATATCAATCATCACAACTATTACACAACTACTTTTTTTAAACGCTTTTAGCCACAGCAAGACTTTGTTTCTCTGACACACTCCCTTCTCTTAAGTTTATTCAATACTGTTTAAACATTAAACTAGGAAATAATCATTCCTCCTCTCACTCAGGAGGCGTTGACTGCCCTTGAGAAGGAAAAGAAAGGCAGAGAAGGCACCCTCGCTGCTTTGGAGTACCAGACTATGGAAAGAGAGAAGGCACTGGCATCCTTAGAGGAAGAAACTAAAGCAAAGGAGGAGGCCCTTGCCACACTCTGTGAGCTGAAGCAGAGCAAAGAGGAGGCACTAGCATCCCTTAAAGAAGAGAGAGAAGGCTGCAATAAAGCCATGGCGGCCCTTGAAGCTGAAAGGAGAGCCAAGGAGGATGCCATGGCAGCCCATTCAGAAGAGAAGCAAGGCAGAATGGATGTAGTTGCTGCTCTCGGCCAAGAGAGGAGTTTCAAAGAGGAGGCTCAGTCTGTTCTGGTGGTGGAGAGGAATGAAATCAGCCGGCTGGTTGAGGAGAGAGAAACAAGGCACCAGGAGAGTGATGCACTTCAACGAGAAGTCAGAGAGCTCACTGCCAGACTGGAAGACTCAGAGCACCAGGTGGGCAATAGAATGATTTGTCAACTTGAACCCGTTATCAGCATAACATTTTATTTATATATTCATTACAATGCTAGTTATCTCAAGATATTCTATTTGATAAATTGTAAGAATGTAAGTATGAGATCTGATATTTGAGTCCTGACTTTATGAGTGTTGCCTGTTGCCTGTGTTTAATTAAATGGTCTTAGTGCTAGATGACATAACTTAGGTGATATTTTTGGAAATTACAACAGGTGACCAGCAAGACAAAGAGAGCCGATCAAGTGTTAGTCCAACTGCAAACTGCTCAGGCTCGACTGGACAAACACGCCGAGGAGATCCAGGAGAAAACTTCCCTGATCCACACCCTGACCCAAGAAGTTCAAGGGCTGAAACAGGAATCCCAGACTTCAGCAACATCATCTGATGGGGTTCATGACCAGCTGAGAGAGGAAGTGTCGGAGCTAAGGAAGAGTCTGGCTGAGGAAAAGGAGAAAAACGAGAGCAAGGACAGACAAATGCTGGAACTGGAGCGCCAGCTTGGACAGACGAAAGAACAGTTGGCACACAAACTGCAGATCTCCGACCAGCAGCTGCAGCAGTTCACAGACGAGCGGAATCAGCTGGAAGCTGCTTCAACGCGGCAAGTTGAAGAACTAAGAAAGAAGCTTCAGGAGCAAGAAGAGACGTCACAGCAAACACTGGATGAACTCGGGTCCAAGCTTGAATGCCAAGCACATGCCTCGGAAGAAGAAGTAAAACAGCTGAGGGCAAAACTCGAGGAATCAGCTCGGGCCTCAGAGAAGCTGGCAGAGGAGCTCAATGAGAAGCTAAAGGAACAAAGAGTTATCTCGCAACAGCAGTTGGAGGAGTTCAAATGCAAACTTAGTGAACGAAAAGCAACTTTTGACCAAGTTTTAGATGTTATCAGGCTGAGGGGCAGTGAGCAAAATCAAACTACAGAGCTGCTCAAGACTGAGATTGCATCCCAGACGTCAAGGATTTTCAACATGGAGGAAACCATAACTGACGCTCATCTAGCTTCTTCAGAATGTGAAAGAATGCAAAAGGGCAAACAGACAGAGGAGAAGCTAGCAGAGGCGGCGAAAGTGTTCGCGGATCTGCAGAAAAAGCTGCTGGCAAAAGAGGCACAGGTGACATCCCTGCAGAAGAGCCTGCAGGCGGCCCAGGAGCAGCGGGAGGAGCAGGAGAGCCAGGCAGTCCAGGAGGCTCGGCGCAGGGAGGTCGAAAGGCGCAGGGAGCTGCTGGCTGTGGCGCATGAGGCCATTGCTCAGAAGGACGCAGAGCTGGAGAAGAAAGCCGAGGAGATCAAAAGGTAACCGATCAGTTCCTTTGCATATCGGGGCGGGAAATTACTTTTTCCTAAAGATTGGAACATATTCATAATTGTTGAAAGATGTCTTTTCACAGAACTTTTTCTTTAAAAATACTGAAACTGGCTCTACTCACTTTGTCCTGTAAGACATAGTAGAGCCTTCCATGCAACACTTAGCCCAGCGTTATAGCTCTCTCAGCCCTGGCCTAACGGCAGACCTACACTCATTAACAAATCTTTTTCTAAACCCAGCATTCAACTACTAGCTCTGTGGGAGTTCTGCCCCAGTGGGAGTTTTGGGTTATGCCTCCAGTTTAAAGTTCCAGTTATCTATTTAAATCTAAACTGTTTTTTCGGGGTTAACAAATACAAACTTTATATACGGTTTAGTGGTTGAGGCCAGCCCAGAGATCATTATTACTGTAGTGAATGGTGTTAAAGTAGGAAAACAATTGTCTAGTTCAGAACTTCCTTAAATTTTCTGAGGGTAAGATTATCCGCAGAACACCTATTTTAAAGAGTAAATAATACCTTGAAACAGAGGAGAGAGACGAGACTCATCAACCAAATAGGTCTTTAATACAACGGTAAAACATTTTTTTTGCTTCACTAAGATATATTTTGTTGTCACATTAAAGTACAGTTATTTACAGAGTATTTTTTCCTGGAGTTGTTTATTATCCTACCCTGTCAAAGAATATCCCCACTGAGTTGCAGAGAAAACTAATATACCGCGTAGGGCTGCAACTAACGATTATTTTAATAATCGATTAATCGGTTGATTATTTTTTCGATGAATCGGATAAAAAAATGTTTTAATCAAAAAAGCGTTCATTTCCAACCCTTTATTCAAAAACAGAAGTGACAGTGCAAAACATCTTCAGAAAGTGCACAAACAGGTTGCTCCTTGAACATCCCTGAGCTGTTAATTAAAACAATAAAATGGACTAACACTAAAAACATACACATGTATACTTTACATCTGCCAAATGTGAGCCCTTTTTACTGTAATTGATCCCTTCAGAGGCTGCATTTACATACCCTGCTTTATCAATATGTATGAAATACTGGGACAGAGGGAAGCTGTACTGCTACATATAGAGCGTCCTCTTCCTTAAACTTTTTCATTCTGGGTCTTTTATGACCACGACGTCACGTTGTTGGCTAAGCCCAACTACGTGATTTGCTTCATTCTACTTTGAGTAAAAAAAAAATAAACCTGCAGCCAGATCCTCCGGTGTGCCGGTTTAACGTTAACGAGTGACAGCGTGAACTGAACCAGACCGGGGGGTGACGGCATGTTTCATCACGTTGCGTTTTTTTACAAGCAAGACTGAACTGTAACGGAACATAACGGAACTTTAACGACAATACACAACCCAAACACGTTAGCTAACGTGATAGCAAGCTGACTAGCTTCCATTAAAAACAAGTTTGAGGAACATGAAGACGCTGATTGGCCAAGACTCGACTTGTCAAAGATCTTCTATTTTTGAGAACATCACAACCTCAGCTTTTCTCGTGTCTCACACCAATCTCAGAAACGCTGGCCGGCCAGTTGCTCTGTTCCGCTCTTTTTTTTCTTCTCCACGACTTATTGCCCGGCGTAATAATCGCGCGACACAACGAATCGATAGTGAAATTCGTTGCCAACACTTTTGAGAATCGATTTTTATCGATTCGTTGTTGCAGCCCTAATACCGTGAGGAGCGGTCTCTGTATTACTTTTTGTTTTGTACTAAACTATATTATTCTGTCACTGTAAATACGTTTTCTCTTTATCTTGCCTGTCATCTCTCCACCAGTACATTGTCTCCAGGGAGAGCTGCATTATTCCATCCATCCACAAACTGTATTAAAGAGCAATGAAGTTGTTCTCGACCACAATGTACTGTCTTGTCTTGTTTAAAGAATTGGTTGCAGTTCATTGTTTTCTTGTCTCACTCTCCCAGACTGAAAGAAAACGCCAAGCAGGACTCGGACAAAGTAAAGAGCCTCAGCCTTGACCTTCAGAGGAAGGAGGACGACTCTTCAGACCACCGAGAGAAACAAGCCGACTACAAGAAGCAGATCCAGCAGGTCCAGAAGGAGGTACACATCATTTTATTACATTTCTGTGCCTTGCTACTTAAAACCAGAATAATGTCTTTCAGACAAAGCCAGGAGCTCATTTGACAATATTTACAAATACATTTAAAATGCATTTAATTAATGCTTTAGAGGCATCAGCTTCCATGCTTGAAAAGATGAACAGTGACAAAGAAAAGTTAAATTAAGGGGAAAGTTGAACACAAACGTTGGATCAGTGGATACTAATTGGACACTGATATAAACAGCAGATGGCTTATGTTAGTTTTTTCTATAATACCGTTTTGATTTTTCCCCTGAAGATCTCTGGCATGAGAGAAGAGGAAAAGCTTTTGAGGCAAAAACTGGCTGATGTGGAGAAAGCCAGGAAGCAGCTTCAGTCTGACGTCGCCAACAGAGATAGAACCATTCAGCAACTCAAAGTGGTAAAATGATCCGTCACTTTTCCATTTACCAGAGCAATTCTCTGAAGGTTATAACTATTTATCCTCCATACTGGTTTATTGATTGTCTATCTTCACCTCCTCCCTTCTCTAGGAACAATCATCTGACACCAAGTCCGACCAGACTCTCTACCAGAAGGCCTGTAAAGGTAAACAATGTGTGTCTTTGTATTTGTTCACAAGAGGAAAACCATTTTGTCATGTTTGTGGAAAGTTCTTTTTCCTATTTACATCACCGTGGCCATTCTTATAAATATTGTCAATATTGATCTGATTAATTTGGTTTTAAACTATTTAAGAAATAGTCAAAATAAATCCCCCAAATTTACCAGAGCTGAAGATGACCTCTTCAGGCTGCTTGTTTTGTCTAACGGATCAAAACGTAAGGATACAGCCTTCATAGTTGCAAATCCTCAAAAATGGCTTCAAAGTGAATCTTGCTGTTGAACGGTTTAAATGCTCTGAACTTTCTCTCTGGCTGAACCTTTACCTGTTTATGGAAGGGCAATAAAAAGAAGAGGATCAACATATTATAGTATGTTGCTCTGTAGTATGTTGCTCTGTAGTATGTTTGGTTAATTATGTCGTTCTGCGTGTAAACCTGTACTTTTTTTTTTTTTTGTAGACCTTGAAGCCAAGGAGTGCGTATTAGACGGCATGCGTTTAGCTCTGACGGAGCAGGAGGAGACCCAGGACCAGATGGAGCAGGTCTTGGAGGAGAAACTTAGCCTCATCCAGGAACTCTCAAGCGGTGAGGATTTGAAAAATCAAAGAAAGAACATGAAAAGAAATCAGACGTAGTGAAAAGAATGTGGATTTTATTGTTTTGAAAGGGGTTTGGCCCGCGGGCCGCTTAGTCTAATCCTCTTATGCTTGAAAGCTGCAGAGAAACCAGAGTGTTCAGAAAAGACATAAAATGAAACTGACTGCTCACTGAGACTGGAGCAAATGTGTGTGTCCTCACAGTAATAACACATTTAAATACCAGATACCAAAGTCAGTTTTGTAAGTCAATCCTTGTTAAGTCACTATAAGGTCAAAAACAGGATGCAGTGTGTGTGTGTGAAGTATAGAACACCACAAGAAGATGCATGCATGAGAGCAGAAACAATAAAAAAACAAGAGACAACTTAATGTGGGCTTATAAAACTAGATCAACTGCAATAAGTATTGGTGGACTTTCCTCCAACACATGGATGTATTTCTAATTTGGAGGCTAGATTACTTGGAGGACTTTTTTAAACAATATCTTCCCAAGGCACAGCTTGTAGTTGAAACTTTCCATGTATAAAAACTCTAAATGGTGAGATTTAGAGAAAAGCAATGAATATCATAGAAGTCTGTCATTACTTATACACTTGTTTATTCTAAACAGTTGTACAAATAATAATGAGTGATGAGTGTAGACATTATATTTAGAAGTTATATCAATTAATATTAAAAGTACTGAGTTTCTTTGATTTCAATGCCATTATTAATGTTGTGTCTTGTTCTCTGGTTTTAACCATTACAGAGGTGGAGAAATTGAAAGGGATGTTGTTGCAGCAGGACCGACGTGGAGACGGCGCACACCTTCAAGTTGACAGCCCATCAGATGACCTCAGACTGGCCAAGCAAGAAACTGACCGGGCTCAGGAAAGCTTAAAGGTAATACAGGGAAGTCGTTTTCAAATGTTTTTGTTCCAATAGGAATATTGATTATTGTAAGTAATTAGTTAATCCTTGTAAAAAATGTGATGGATGAAGAATATTTGACGTGTGTGTAGTGATTAGCTAAAAAGTTGGCAAAACAGTATTTATACATCCTTAAATCAGACCAGATCTTCCAACAACAAAAAATACTTTTTTAGAACACGGACATTACAACAGACTCACCCTGATCACATGTATGTGCACCTTAAATGTGTTCCAGATACTTAAACTGACATCCTCTTAATAAATAAAAAGAATAACCATTGTGTTGTACAGCTGTGTTCAGAGAAACACCAGACCGAACGCAAAAAGTGGCTGGAGGAGAAGCTTTCCCTGATTGGCCAAGCTAAAGAGGCGGAGGCCAAGAGGAACCAGGAAATGAGGAAGTTTGCCGAAGACAGAGAACGCCACACTCGACAGCAGAGCCAGCTGGTAGGAAAAGGATGATATGAAAACACGTGAAACTCTAGCCGCATCATGGACATGTCAATGTGTTAGAATTAATCTCAAAGCACAGATGAGCTGAAATCCACCTGCAGCTACAAAAACAACTACTGCTGAGGCTGACGACAGTTGAACCAAGTCTGACGATTTACAGCTAACCCTGAGAAGCCTGACATGTCCAAAAAGGGCTTTTCTGATTTGGGTGACTTTGTTTTTTTTTGCCTCACTTGTATTTATGGCCTAAGAAAAGCAAATCCCACTTTAAAAAAAGATTTTTTTTTAATGATCATAACAACCTTGGTGGTGTTATTTTTCTGTGTCTCTTAACATCTCTCACTTACACCCACATTTTGCATGTACATTTCCCTCTTTGTCAGGAGTCCTTATCATCCCAGTTGGCTGACAAGGAGCAGATGATGGAGAAGTGGAGGAAGGAGAGAGACACTCTGGTAGCAGCTCTGGAGGTCCAGCTACAGAAGCTTCTCTCCAGCCAAGCAGAGAAAGACAAACTCATCCAACAGCTACACCAGAATGCCACACAGCCTCCACAAGAGGTCAGTATAACATAAAGATAATACCACACTGAAGATGTAAACTGGCAGAATTTCAGCGAAATATATATTTAAACAACAATGCAAGATCTGCTTCATTTAAAGGGGGGATAGAGATGAGGTGGAAGAGAGGAAGGATATTTGTGTCTCACATCTTAGTCAAATCGCATCCCACTTGTGGATACTGTCCTGAAGATTTTAATGGATTAGTAACAACAACTAAAGATGGTAGCTGCTCTCCTCTACTTGAGACATCCCAGTAGTACATTTCATCTCTGTACACACTCAATCAATAATGTCAGAGCAATTTGTTCCCATCATCTGTCGAGGCCAAACACCGGCTGTGAAATCATTGATCGGGGTTTAGAGAGGTGAAACTTTACTAAAAGTTTGAACCACATCAACAATGTTCTACCACATTTAATTTGGTGTTGATTTACCCTTCAGATAGGATTCATTGTGAGAGCAGACCCTCCTGTTGTACAGGGAAAGGGATTGGAAAGCTTACCGAAACCCTAGAGAAGGAAGAAAAGGGCAGCTTTGGAGTCCAGTTTGTGACAAACATATCAGACAAATAGTTAAGAATAACTTGTGATTACTCTCTTTACTAAATGGTTCTTGTAATTTCACACAACAGAGGAGTGTATTTGGCAAAAGAGAATCTTCCAGTTTGAGTAATAGTGAGTAGTCCCTTCTTCCTTTCCTTTTCTCTCTGGGGAATTGCAGGTGATTTTGTAGGTGAATCAGCATTGTGCACTTTGAGCCGTATCTCTGTTCCACATACATGACATTTCAGTACTGGCCCTTTGCGCTCTCACTGTCCTCACTGAGCTTTTACTTAATTTTCAAACTATCATAATTTCTTTCTTTCATTTCAACCATTGGTTAAAAGATTTGGTTGAGAAATTGCAGCTAATTTTATCCAGGCGCCTTTTGTAACCGGAAAAAAATGCAAATGATTTTAGGAAACACGATACACATGAGTGCAAACCCTGACCCTGTCTATTGCAATGGGGGATTGGCATGCTATCAAGGACCACAAAATGACCCTGGATGCCTTGACAGATTGCTAGTCTTGTTTGTGTAGGTTTAATGAAACTCTTCCCTACATCTTTAACTCTCTTCATGCTTCCATCTGGTCCTATCCTCCGCAGCATGTTGTGCTCTGCCCAAAGTTAGTTTAGCCAATTTCAGTTCCGAGGTCAGAGTTTTCCGCCTGGTTGTTTTTGGCTAAGGCAACTACTTGTGTTGAGACATAAATAAAGTTAACTTTTTTGGCAAGAATTATGTGTATATTCAGCAAAGTTAATTACTGGAAGAAGAAGAAAAAGGTAGGTTAATAAGAAGTAGTATTTATAGCATTTAAAATGACCATTGAGTTTATTAAAAAAAAATGATAAGCTTTATAAAATGGAATTGTATCCTCTTGTTTTATTGCCATATGTCCCTCCGTGCCAACACTATATTTTGCTCCAGGATCTTATTACCGCTTCCAACACCTATTACATTTCATGTTTTCAAGGAGAGATGAGGGTTAGGAACCAGAGTCATGGTGCATTGGAAGCAATTCCATCATCTTGCCAGAGTTTTTCCACTGACTGTGTTGTCTTGTTCATTTTCTTGGGGATATTGGTCATGCCTATTTCGGTCTCCATGGTTCCATGCTCGCTCAAAATGTGCAGTTGCTTTTATTTTATTTTTTTACTGACTATGAATTGTCAGAACTCAATCTCCCATTGTAAATAGCAACCTCAGCTTTATGTAGGAAAGCAATATTTTATTTTGTTTGGCTATAATATGATTAGAAAGTGGGAAATATTAACTAGTAATGTGTCCTTAAGATCATATTTGCTGAAACGGTTCTCATGCTAATCTTATTTGTACATAGATATTTTAGATCTGCTAATCTTTTGTACCGTTTGAGATGAAAAATTATATGGATGCATACTGAAGTAATATGTCATGTAGTGTGTAGTCCAAAAAATTTCCTTTGAAATAACTCTTTTAAGCTCTGGATAACATGTTGTTTGAGAAGCATGAAAACATCCTCAGTGTCCATGAACTTCCTGTTACAGAGTGGCGATGATGATGTTGGCGCCTGTGTGGCAGAGCTGCAGGCTGCTTTGTCTGAAAGGGAGGCCGAGATCTTACGACTGAAGGAAGAGCTCAAGGCCTTAAACGCCAAATGGGAGGATGCAGTCACAACGGTCAGTCTTAAAGGAATACTCCCAATAATTATTTTTATTTTATTTTTACATTTAACCACCCAGGCTTGCATTAAGGTGGCTGTTTAAATATTTGTGGTTTCATCCTTCACAAAGAATAGCAGCAGTGGCCATCTTTAACTTATACCTCTTAGAGTGTATTCAGAGTGCAAAATATTGCAAGTTTAAAGTTGTTTGCACGCACATACATACAGAATGCTCTTGCATTATTATTTTTTACACTAAGCACAACTAAGATTACAATCTATCAAAATTGAGGAAGGTTCTCAAACCACTCCTGCATCATGGTACACCGATGATTGCTCATCTTTCACTGTGCGTTGACATTGCTAGTATTAAACTTGTTTGACACACTGTCTGGTGGATTTAAGAGGATCTGTATGCGAGAGACCTCTAGAAACAGAGGAGGCACTTTAAAATGCATAGGTGTTCTTTGTTTGTGTATAGCTTTGTCACTTGGCATATAGATGCAGGTAAAGAGCATTACATAATGCATGGATTGTATTAACATGTTTTGGAGGTTGTACTTGTAATCATAATTAATGTGATTTATTATTCTGCACCTGACAGATTAAAAGCGATGTGAACCCTGCTACAGTGGTTGAAAACCCCCAGTGTGACACCATTAACAGGAAATCGGCAGGAAGGAGGGATACCAGGACGTCAGTCAGCAGTCAGGTACGCTCATGAGATGACATGAATATGGAAAAGATCGGTCTGTGGTCTACTCCATGAATCAAGTCAAAAAGTTTAATCTGTGGTTCGCAGACACTTGTGGAACACACGTTTTTAGATTTTAGATTTTCCTTTTTTTACATTACAAATGAGTGGTGCAACGCATCATAAACTCACGGTTTGGATCGTATCAAATATCGGATCAGCACAAAAGAAAAAAGGCAGCAAATATAACTTTGAGATACTCGATGCTGCTGCTGATACTAATGGCTGATCATTGATGATCTACGTTGGCAGATACAGATCCTTTGTTGTTTGATGATGGCAGCTGGTCTACAGACTATATATTTTTTTGCCACCGTCCCAAAAGTAATTTTCACTGCTCTGAAGTCGGTGTAAACCGTCAAAAAATAGTTTTCTTCATATACTTTAATAGTCATCTATAATTACAATTCATATAATAAGGAAATAAGAGGTCCTTAGAGGTATCGTAAACGGGTCATAATTCATCTCTAATTTCTATTTATGTTCCCCTTCAAGCAACTGAATTTATGAAAGTTTCTCACCAACACTACATTTTACAAGATTACATGTGAACACCTCATGATAACATTATTATTTACCTTCGCCCAATACTCATTTTCACTGAACAGAGCCTGAACGCATCATAATGTAACTGAACGGAACCGTCGTTCATGCCAAGGTTACGAGCTCTCCTGTCAAGTTAAACACAGATTGATTGTTTACAATGTAACATTTTAAGAGATTGCCGAGTAGAAACGCAGAAATGCCGATGACCTGAACTCCAATTTTATTGAATAATGGCGGATAACGATCATCGGTAAAACATAATTTCACGCTGTGATGGTAACGTTAAACTATGTAGTTAATCCGCAGTTTAAATGAGTGACCGTGAGGGGGGACAACATTGCGTTTGGATTAGAGTCATTAAAAGAGTGCTTAAAATGACTTAAGGACTGGCTGAAGATTATAGTAGAAACCCACAGTTACTGACTTTTTTATTTTTTTTTTATTGCCAAACACTTGTTGGCTTGCTAAACAGTTTTCAGTACTAGAAAGGAAACAACAAACATAATATATTCAAAGCCATGATTCAGATTGTTGACATAAATTGGTCTGACGTAGTTACTGGTCACATTTTGGTCTGCACATTATCTCAGTCGACTAATCCATTGTTTGGAGATACTCCAGTGAGCCAGCAGCTGGCTAGACATTAACTTCAGACAAAAACGTATAATGTGACCAGTTAAACCTCATCATCATACTCTGCTTAATTTACAAGAGATTCTAATTTCCATTTTCCTTATTCTTTTGAGGACCAAACACACCTGTATGTTTTGTTGGTTTATATTTGACATTTACATGACACACAGGTACATACGCACTTTAGAGGTTGCCAGTGATTAATGGTCAACATTTGGCAGCTTGAACTTTTCAAATGCTCAGCAACAGTCCACGGGGGGTGGATGCTTTTGCTTTTGTGGTGGCTCACCTCAAGACCTTGTCGTATCGGACAGACAAGCCTGTATTCTCAGACCGAGACACATTTCACTCTTGAGTGACCAGGAAATGATCTTTTTAATCTCAAATCATGTGTGGTCCCACAGGGCTCAGCTGGCTGTCAGTCAGTGCTAGACGCCTCTGAGATTTCCACAGAGAACGGCAGGACGAGGCGCTTCCCCCGGCCGGAGCTGGAGATCGCCTTCAGCTCTCTGCAGCCAAACCGCATGGCGTTGCGACGCCAGGGAGAGGAGAACGCTGTCACCGTCAAAATCACACGCTCTGCGCGCAAGAGGAAGAGTGGAGAGATGGAGAAGGTAAGAGCCAATCAAACAAAAGCAGCTTGTCCGAACATTCATTTGGCGTTTAAACTTTTTTTCTTATCCAAAGTAAGAGGCCATTGAAAGTGATTAATTGGCAGTTTTATCACTGAGGAGGTTTAAGTTATGAATTGATTGAAGGGTCGCATGTCTTTTTGCCCTTCGTGGAGACATTTCCCACTATCTGACTCCAACTACAAAATGGTGCACGTGAAATCATCCCACTGTAGGAACTAGGTTTCCAAAAAAGACATCCTCCCTGGATAACTAGAAAAAAAACTGCAACATGGGCCTCAGCGATTAGCTGTTATCTTCACATGATAGTTCATTTTTCACACGTTCTGTGCAGAGAATGTCCCTGTGAAACCTTTCCCTCTGCTATTATCAACCCAGCACCGGCAGTACAGGATGCTCTTAACAGTTACTTTTGAGAATGGAGCAACAGCAGTTATAATGGGTGTTGTTGCTGTTACAGCAGGACATGGCAAACTCAACATGTTCCTCATCGAAACGTTTGTACTTCTAAAAAAAATTAAATGAAATTAAAGTATATAATGGGGTTGTCATTGCGTAGAAACTCTGTGATTGCAAGGTCTTGGTTTTGAATCTGGCGAGAGCGGGGAAAAAAGAACGAAACAACAGCTATTGTACATATTGTCTCAGTGTGGACAATGATCATTCAACACTTAACTAATGCAATTTGCACACTGCAAGGCAACAAGCAATCTGATTACAAGGTCAACCGATCCTCCTTGTGCCATTTTGAAATGCAGTAACATCCTGTGAACTGTTCGACGCTGTGGCTGTTCTGTAAAACCAATTGTAAGTCACACATTGTATGAAACTAATCCCAGATCAGAGCAAAGTGGTTCTGTAGAAACGAGCAAAAAAAAATTCAGAACTTTAATGTCCACAACAGAGTTTATAAATGTGTGTACGGTATAATTATGACTTATTCGAGAAAATAATTAAAGACAGATTTAGCAGCCATTCAATTTGTGAATATTTCAGTTTTGTTGAATAATTTCAGGAGAAATTTACACTCTTGAGTGATAATAGATATAAACTAAAATGTGACTTCTGCCAAATTATACAGTTCACGAAACTATCTTCCCTTCTGAATATTTTATAGTATCTGCCAACCTCAATAAGTGTGGAAAGAAAACCAATTTAATTGTAAAACTCAAGGTCTAATATAATAAAAAAGAAAAGATGTAATATATTATTCATGGTCATATTTTTGCTTCATATGCAAGTCCTTTATTTTGACAGAATACTGTATTTTAAACCTGAGGGGGGTCGGGGGGGGGGGGGGGGGGAATACTTTAGTAGTAACATTGCACCACATGTCTTCCCTCTAGATATAAAGCATACAGTATGGTTAGTTAAAACACTCACATGCATGTACCAGCCACACATGGGTGAGGGGGAAACAGTAATTAATCATAAATACCACCTACTAGGAGAAACACTCGCTTCAGCGATAGCACAAGCATACACACCTTCATTCTCACACCTTCTAGAGAACATATTAAACAAGCATCCCAGTCGGAGAATAATAAGGTCGGGTACAGTTCACTTGTCGCATCATTCTGTCACTGCCTGCAAAGGTTAATGCTGGTTGCAGTTTGTGCAGCTCCTCTGTTTCAGAAATCACTCACTATTTTCCTTTTTCTCTCATTGGTAAGAATCTTGAACATAAATGTCTGCATTCGGAAAAATACCCAAAATAGGAATAGTTTCGACAGATTTTCCAAAGGCAACGGGAAGTTTAAACAATACTTTCTTCTCACCGAATCTGCTTGTTGACTACATATATTTATTTTGAATGTTAAATTTCCAAATATGGAAAACAAGCCATTTTAGAGCAAAAGACCGATTAGGCATACAAACCAGTCAATGTGTTCCTGCTGCCTCTTTAATGTTGTGCCCTAGATTGCAGATATTGTACTCCACTCAACAGTTGAATATACAACTACATAGTAAGGCCTGGTAATATGAGATGATATCATTATTGTAGGTTGTAGTGTCGGCTGCTTGTTGCTAATCTTGAATTTGCCTTGTTTCCACATAATCCCAAGTGGCGGTGGGTTTGAGACTTGCAGAATTTGTTTTCTATAAAAACACTGTATGCCGGTTATTCATACATGCACACGCTCAATGTTTTAAGTTTACTACGATAACGTTAATTTAATAAAAACTGCATTTCAAGCCAATTTCATGCATGGCAAACCAGCATGATGAAATGATAATATAAAGATGATGATAAAAGGACGAATGAAGGAGACTGTGCTTTGCTTGATAGTCGTGGTTGAGATGATCTTTGACGAGTGGAGCAGCTTTTCAGTGATCGCTTGATAAATGTCTTCAGGCCATATTGTCATATTGATATATGTCATATGGTGTAAACGTTTGACCTGCAAACAACTTCTTGTTTTTCATGTTTTGTTCTTCTGTTATCCAGCATCATAAGGATGAGGTAACATTGTATTCTCAATGTGCAATTGCTTTCTTGTATGAGACAACAAAATATACTATGGTGTTTATTTCTGTCGCGTTGAATAGTTGTTTATTGACTTTCAACCAATTCCTATTTTAATGACTTTGGCTGTTGTCCTTTTTTATATTTTCGTTCACTTTAATGCTGCAATTGAAGTACAACAAAGAAAAATAGTTTTTTAATTATTAGTTTTACAAATATATATATATATATATATATATATATATATATATATATATATATATATATATATATATATATATATATATATATATATATATATATATATATATATATATACATGTTTTATCTACAGTACCTATTAGAAAATGTAATTTATTAATATTATAGTGATAACTTCCACCATATTGCCCAGCCCTATTGCATAATTAGGCATTACTTGTCAATACAAGCTAACTGAATACAGTTGTACTTAATCCAGTCTTGGATTTAAATGTAAGGGATTAATATACTTCAATGTCTAAGTACTTGACATGATATGTTTAAATTAACCTATATTCTTAAACTACAATAACAATTACGTTTTTATTCTATATTCCAATGAAGTCCTAATCTGGAGTTGATGGTTGTTTTACATCTTGTTGTTTTGCTGATTGAGAGCACATAATCCCCTGGTGCTGCATCGATATCCCAAGTATACAAGCATAACACTGTTTTAAAGGGGACGTGGTTATGTTGCCATCTCCTTTCTAAATGCATGTTTTTCAGTTTAAACATTTGCTCAGGGTCTTGTTGGCTGTATCTCAACAGCAATGTTCACACCTTCAGTGACATTAACTAGCTTTAATGAATAACATGTTGTCACCCAGGGCAAGAGTATGAATGCTATTCAAATCAGAAGACATGTAGGCAAGCATGTTAAAAACAATGCAACTGGCACCGCTGAGTCCATTTAAAATCAACTTATTATTATAAGGACATTCTGGTTTGCATTGATTTTGCAGACAAAAATCAGAAACAACATTGGTGGAAAGAAATCTCCTAATACTTGGCATCACATTGTCGGGGTGCATTTAGCATAATGGCTTCAGCCCTTAAAGGGTAACACTTTGATTGCACATTGTTTGAATAGTGAAAGCTGGTTGTTTTGTTTGCAGAAGTCGGCATATTCTGCCTTGGTTGTTGTTGTTAATTATTGAAAGTAACCAAAATGGCAATTCCTGATGTTATGTAAATCTTCTTGAGAATCAGTTTTCCCTGACGCATCTTGACTTTGCAGGCATGGAAAGAGAACCTTGCTGAATAAAAGATGAACGTCATTTTAAGATGGCACCAAGAGGAAAGCTATTTTGAAACTGAATGAGTCAAATGTGTGACTCAGCAACCTAAACCATGTTGAACAAGTAAATGTTTTTGATTAGTTTGAAAGGTACAGGGTAAAAGAAAGAAGTTTTCACACAACTTTGGAAGGGTATCATATCATTTGAAATGTGGCAATACTCGAGCCGAGACAATACGAGTTTGCATTAGTTTTTTTTCTCCTAACTTTAAGGAATAGAACATGTTTTGTGGAACCACTTATTTTTATTTTTATTACCAAAATAATAATTTGACTAAACGCAAGCCGCTGATCAAGATGTTTGTCAAACTCAAAGTCTAAATACAGCAAAATGGTCATTTACCCCAATAAATATCTGATTAAAAAATAATAATAATAAAATAATAAATAAATAAATGACATGACTAGAAATGCAATGCCCTGACAGTTGTTCTATTAACAGAGTGGTCTTGCATAACAGAACCACAGACATGCAAAGCTTCCTTCGAAAACCCGAATCAAGACTTTGAATATAACAAAATGACACATCATTTTATCCAGTCGGTGAGGAGAGAACCAGACGGATGGCTGAAGCCAGCAGCTATTGTGGAAAGAGGAGGAGGTGGTGGCAGGCTGAGGCCAGCAGAACGCAATGGGGTGGAAATAAGTCTGGAGCGGCTGATGAGTTCAGATCAGGGTGGAGACGCATCAAAGGCTGAGACTGCATATGTCAATATTAGGGATGTTGGGATTCGCAGGTTTTCCAATAACTGCTGTTATATCACATCACGGTTTCATAATCGTAAGAATTGAAGAAGCTACGATATCTATGTACTCCTGATTCCTGCATTGTTGCGCTCTGTAGACACGCGTCACAGGACCTGTCTGCGTGTGATGAAATCTCCTCTTGTGCATTCACGTAACGTGTGTGTGCGCGTGTGCGTGCCGGTTTGTTTTGTGTGTGTGTTAGTCATGCCACTCACCTGAAGCATTGACCAGAAGAGCTCGACAAATGTCACAGGGAACTGACGTACCAATCTTACATCTGCCAAATCTGCCAGTAACTATCATTAATGGCCTAAATTCAGTTTAAAAAAAAAAAGCACCATCAGGAGATGAGCGTTACTGCTTCATAGTCTCTGATTCCTGATATTGCTACATTGGGAATAACACATCTGTGTTGATCGGCAGGAGGAAAGCTAGTAGCGATAGCAGCAACAGCTAACAGCTGTAATGTTATTATTGTGTGTTTATCAGTATCTAGTCTTGGTGAGGAACCTGAATAAATAGTTTTAGAAGGAGATCACAGCAATACAAAACAGATGGAGGTAATTGTGACCTGTTTAACTTTCTAACTCGATTATAATACATCATTTATATTTCCTCATTTGATATGGATAGATGATTAGAAAACCGTTAAACCGTGATATTTCCACCAACAATAATTGTGATATAGACATTTCATATTGTGACCTTACTGGTCAATATGAAATATAAATGTGTAAATTACTAAAATAATGTTTATCCGACTGTTTCTGGTGCTGTCTAGCGAGGATGGCAGCTTTCGACTATCTGACTAATCTCGTACATCCCTACTGCCAAACCTGTAGTTTGTAGGGTTTTATTATATTCCATAATTTCGACAGCTCCTTAAGAGACTTTGAGCAAAGAGACTGGCAAAAGCTCATTAGTTGAAACCTATTATAGGTCTGTGTAATAAGTATCCCCTCAATGTAACGAGGCTCTCTGTCTCGGGCTCGTTTTTGTCTTTTGATACCAGCAGTGGGAGTATTTAGACAGCGGTGAAATACCTGCGATTAAAACTCCAATGTAATTCCACTAATGACTGCGGTTCTGTGGACTGACCTGAGTTCAAGAGAGGACTGGAACCGAAACAGAGGGAAGGGAGGTGAAATGAAAAGCCCACAAAAAGATGTAGATGTTTTTGTTGGGGAGGAGTACGACAGTCAGATGTTATTCTGGGGATCTGGGGCGCTGCAGTCAACATTCATGAACATGAACGCGTCCCTTTTTTTTAAAAGGGCAATAAAAAAAGGACTGAGATGGGAGTACCAGACAAATTATCTGTAGGTATAATGATGTTTTGTTGTCCATAACTGCAAGAAACAAAAAATGTGAATTGCCGAAATAATTTCATTTTCTTTTTTTGCTTTTGCTTTTTGTACACTTTGTTCCCTAACCTATACCTCTACAATGACCCAGTTTCCACTTAGAAAGCAATGGAGCCTTCCTGATCTGAACACATAAGAAAACATATATGGGGGGTGGAGGGTGTTTGAAGTGTCAAGAGCCCGTGGGTCATAAGAGTGTCAACACATCAATGACCCTGTCAGCCTTCATACAATGGCATGTCAGTAATGGAGGCTGAAGTAACATTTAGTCCCCAACAACAGAAAAGGAGAGATAATACAATGTAGAGAAAGGGAGAAAGTAAGCTTTAGACCAAGGAAGAAATGGCCCAAAATAAATGAAGGGAAATAGTGCAGAAGGAGGTGGAGGCAGCACAGAAAGAATACATTTGGAGAGATTAGTTCAGGGTTAGAGCGGGGAAATGCCAGGCAGGGAGGTGAAATGAAATGAGACTGGGAAGAAGGACAGATGGACAAAGACACCTGAGGGAATACATGAGTGAAGAGGAGGGTAGGAGGAAAAGGAGAAGATGAAAGTGGCAGGCAAGCAGAGATGTTTTTGTGGGGGGGGGTAGATAAAACAATAAAAAGCAATGTAGGAGAGAAAAAAGAGAAGCTGACACAGCAAAGGACGGTAGCTGCCAAGAGAGTTTAGATCAGAGCCGAGTGTAACTGCACAGCCTGTGCTCAATGAACACATCCCTGAGCACAAACATCTCCTTCATGTTCTCATTTTATCAGCGTCCGTTTAACTGATGTGTGTACATATTGAACCGCCGGAAACTCTGCAACTTGTCCCTTCTTCAGTTGGCAATGTATTGAACTCTGAAACCACATGTTTGTTGCCTTAATGGTAAGAGAGAAAAAACATGCGATGCCTGGAATTAAGGTGATCTAGTTCCATCACAAAACTCCTATCTGTTGGTGTCACATAGGCTCATTGGAGAAATAACTGCAAAAGCTGGAAGATAATGGATCGCAGAATGGAATTATTTTAACTCTAAAATGACTAATAGTTACACATTTAACATTTAGCCGTGTCTTTTATTGGAAAAGAACATTCACAACCTTTGCATGTAGAAAAATAGGCTAAAATCAAGTTTCTTAGCGTGTTGTAAACTACACATTCCTACTGCAGAAGCCCGGATGAATAAGGCGAGTGTATGCTAGTCATTTAATGCCAAACAGCAGGCAGATGCCATTTTAGATTAGCTGGTAAAGATGGAGAAACATGTAGCAGCTCTACTAAATAGTACATTGTTTCTCTGGAGTTGTAGGAGACCAAACCAGAGCTAAAAGGAGAGTGAATGTTGGCCTTAGGTTGTTCATAAAGACACAGATGTGACTCCAAATGAATACTAATGTGACTTTCTGTCTCCTGAATGTGGAAATGGTCAGTTGTCAGCAGGTTAACATGTACAGCTTGAGAGAGCAATGGTGTGTCTGTTTGTTCTTCTGCCCTCTAACTTTAGGCAACTGTGAAATTTTCAAATATCAGAGAATCTGCATAATATTACTACCGTAATATTGAGTTGTTGTTGTTGTCAGACGATCCTGAGTTTCCTGAAATGCGGATCTTCCCCCTGACTGTAAAAACTACCAAAATGATATGAATTGAAACCACAAAAGCTCCATATTTTAGTTTGCTTCTTGGGATCCTGATAGTTTGTGCAGTGGGTGTTGTATGTTTATTATATTAAGCTACTCAAAGCCAATGTTATTTCAGGGGAAAAAATATACAGTATGTGAGCCAGAGGACATTTTAGATCTGAAAAACATATTTCAGTCAAGCTCTCTCTCTCTCTGTGGGTTTATCAGCCAGCAGGATCTTGACCTATCCTTGATCTAACCGAGACGCAGCGAGAACACAGAGGCACAGAGCAGCTTCCCTGTTGATTAATGGGACACTGAATAGAGCCTCACACAGGTCAGGGAGACAGTGAGAGTCAGAGAACAGAGACAAACAGTGACGTCCTCAGCGCTATGCGAAGGAGTTGCAAATTTGCAATTTCTCAGGTCGGTCAACTATAACAACAGTCCATCCATCTCGTTCAGTTTCGCTCTTCATTAATTGGATAAAGTGGGTGAGTTTCTGATTGGCAGTAGCTGTGATGCATCAACGCAAATGTGAGGGGAAGTCATGAGAATGTACTGCATTTAATCTTTGTATTAATTTAAATAGGATTTTTATTTATTTAAATAACTTTTGCTGGTGGATTTTTTTTTTTTAATTTCTTTTGCATTAGTTTTTCATGATGGATTATTTTTTTAATATGAGACCATATGGCTCGGGCCGCTGGACATCATACATCAATTAAGAAAATAGTCTAGTATATAATCCTTCAGGTAAGGCTTCTCCTCTGCAATCCGCATGTGAGCGAGGTAGAGTGAAAATTAAAACTACTTCTGATGAATATGCTCCTTAGGCTTCTAATTTAGAAAAGGCAAATTTGTTGGAGAGCTCTCTTCAATTTACTGTGGAGGTGGTGAAGAGGGAAAAGATGGTACAACTGAGGTTCCTGGACTCAACGATGTTCCTTCCCGCTGTCCAGCTGCACTACGTCAGTCGGGGTTTAAGGGTTCACAAAGATGATTGAGTCCTCTGGTTTGTGTGTTCTCAGTAAAGTTGGGAATACAAAGGAACTACTGCTGCTGGCTGGCAACCTGCAGCAATGGGTTTTGGCGTCGTGTGAAATGATGAAATAAATAAAAAATCTGCCCATTCCCTATTATTTAAAAATAACCTAGTGTCACTGCTGTTTGCGATCGTGTTTTTTCTTTGATCGTTATTGTATTTATTACGTTCTTATTTCACATTTTTTTCCTTTTATGAATCTTTTTTTTTTTTTTTTTTTTTTTTTTTTTTTTAATATATAAACGGTGTGAAGAAATTAGTTTCTGTTGTTCACAGCTAGGTTATTGCTTGCATGAGAACCGACGTATTGTGTCACTTTAGGTTTCTGTAAATGCAAAAATTGTAACAAGTACCGGCCTCACAGACGATGCTTGTTAGGACAAATCCATTTGGGGTTTTAGGCTCAACCTTTAGTTTTCCAGGCTGAAGACCTCCAGGTGGTGTTGAATTGGATTACATCAGATTGAAAGGTGTTGCTTCGAATGTGTCCACCCTAAAGGGTGACAAGAATTTTATTATGACCTTAACGCTACAGAACAGATGATGACCTAAACGTCCTTTGGGCTTAACTGCAGTAAATGCTTTCAGTACAAACACTCGTTTCAACATAAATGGAGCACAACTGAAAACGTCTTGAGGCCTCAAAAGCTTCCACTACTTCCATTTTGGTTATGTATGTGTTCTTCTGATATGGTGCTTGTGACATTTATATAGCTGTATTTTGTGGCTCTCTCAAAAAAGGCAAGCGTGTGACTGCTAAATGTACCCTCTGTGAACGACACACAATTTCTACGAATAATATGCGTCTTCACTCACACAGAGCCGATTGGTTTTGAACATGAAACACGAATGCAGCAGGGAGTCGTGGGAGACTTGCGGTCCGACGGAGCTTGATAAAGAGACGCTGCATCCCATTGGTGGCATCAGTGGCACTTTATACCCAATCCCATCAGGACCTGGACTATATAAACATTTGATGATTCCTTCTGAAATGACATAAAACATTAAATCATGTCGGTGCTTCCATCTATTCACAGGCCATGATGGAAATCTATACGATCTGAAAAGTATACACGCGTTGTTACTTATGTATATCATTTTATGTGCCACTTCTCTTAACAAGTTTAGTGCTTTGCCGAGAGTGAACAAAACAAACTACTAGTATGCTCCTTCCTCTGTCTGGCAAAGGGTTTTCTACAAAGCTCTTATCTGAAGAACACTTATGGGAAATTCATGCTGCGTGTTCTTCGCGCCCTCGCATCCATTGGTGTCAAAGTAGACGCATGGAGGGTTTGCACAAAAGTGAGAGCGGCACCTCAGGGAATTTTTAGTGTGCAACGACTGCGGCGCGAGATAAAAAAAAAAATAGTTTGACTTTTGGAGCATGTCATGCGACGGCTGAAACAGTGACGACAGAGCTAGCGGGGTTAACTCTGTCATTTGTCGGGACGGCGTTAGTGCAGTGGGGCAGTCGCACCGGCTAAGTCAGGGGTGCCCAATACGTCGATCGCGATCTACCAGTCGATCGCGGAGGTAGTGCGGGTAGATCGCGTGCCATTTAAAAAATAATAATAATTAAAAAAACTTTAGCTCCCAGTGTGCAAATTAATGTCAATCACTACGGAAGCTGCGCCCGCAATGGTTGGCCGCTTGAATGGATGTATTGCCAAGTACAGGGAGATGTTTTCCCCGACTTCCTTAATTACCACTGCATAATACACCAACAAGCATTATGCGCTACAACGCTAAACATGAAAGAGATCACGGATGTGGCAACAAAGATCGAGCGAGAGCTCTTCAAAGACGGATGTTCTGTGCGCATCTGGAGAAGGACTGCAGCCACTCTGACTTCCTGCTGCACACTGATGTGAGACGGCTTATAGAGCTCTGTCCGGAGATACAGGAGTTTCTCCATGTTGTTAAACATGCAGAATACAACCAACTAAGAGTATGTCAATATGCTCACGTTTCTGAATTACAATTTAAAACGTGTGTAAATTGTGTGTTCCCCTGAAGGAGGGAGCAGCAAGACGTGGCACTGTAATAAGTCATTTTGATTTACTTTTAAACCCTTGCACTTTAATTATTGGGTAGGATGGACAATTTTTTTAAACTTTTGGACTTTGAATGGCACTTGCAGCCCAGTTATTCTTTAGTTATTTTGCACTTTCAGAGGCTTGATTGCTATGTTGAGTTACCTTTAAAGCTTTATTTGTACTTTTTCTTTACTTTTAAAGGATATTTGCACTTTAATTTGTATTACTATTTAATTTATTTGTTATGATGATGTTCTGATGTTCAGATCTTGTTACTCAAATACATTTGAAGTTCAAATTCCAACATTTTTTTTGGCTTATCTCTGTGAAAAGAGCTTTTGTGGCCCGATTTTTTATTTTTATTTTTTTCTCGGCCGGGTTGGAAAATTTCTACTTGCGCTATTCGCAACGCATCGTTTGCGCCACCTGGAGAAAAAAACGCTTTTTCGCAACCTATCGCGTCTGTGCATTGACTTTGCATGTAATCTATTCGCGCGTCAAATTCACGCCGCGTTTGGTGTGAACGCAGCATAAATCAAGATTCATGCAATCTGTTAATTTGTACAGTTGTCTTAGTGGGCGTCGCCGCCACCCTGTTGCTTCCCCAGCCTGAGATCGTCTGTATGTGTGACTGTGTTATAGTTGCTTTTTCTCGTTATAACCTAAGCAATACATGGTGTTAACAAGACACCACAAACATGATTCCAGCAGCAATTTGAATCATGTAAAATCAGCACTCAGTTTGTAAAACAGTAGAAATAGCAACAATACTAATGCTTTTCACTAAGTGAGCACAGATACTCACTTGGCCAAAACATGTTTAAATTTTGATGCACTGCATAATTGTAACCACGTTTTTTTTTCTTTCTGAAGACTCACATTTTCAGGAGGAGTAAACGACGAACAAAACCTGAGGTACAAAACCGCATCATGTTCTCATTCCTCCATCCTCATCAACATCAACAGCCAATCATTCCTCTTCACATTCTCCACATTCTTCATTGTCAGTTACCACATTAGTATAGTTTTCACTTTTGGGCCCAAAAATGTAGTGCTTCCTAATTGCTTACTCATTATTACATCGTTACAGAAATCTATACAGCAACTTCCTGTATAGCGGCAGCAAAAGTGCTTCTGACCAGAAGGCTGCTGGCCGGATGTCCTAACTTTACTCAAAAATCCAGCAGAGAGTACTGAGAACTTTCGCTCAAAAGCCACGTTGTCCTTTACTGGCGTTTTTCACCTCCAGCTTGGATCCCTGCCAACAGTAGATGCAGGAATGAATAACAGTGCAGATATGATTTAGAAAGAACTGCATGTGTTCATCCAACCTTCCCTGTATCAGAAATGATTTGAAAACAGACGACTTAACTGCCCTTCTCTCTCTCCTGAGTTTTAAAGAGGCTACATTTACTTGGGCATTATCTGATTATAGCCAATAACCAGAGTTAAGGCAGCACACCGATGAGGATGTTTACATGGCTCGCCTGTTGGAGCGTTCCATTAATTTACCCGTTTCAATGCTCCAGCGACTCAAAGCGACTAATGCCTCTTGACGACCATTTCAAATCATTCTGCAATGTCACAGATGCCCCCCCAGTATTCTCATTCAAAAACACATTTCTTCCATGATGCTAATGTGGTATAACCTTGTGCTAATCTGGCCTTTTATTTTTCTCTAAGATGTTCTCTTTTCCAGTAAAAAGTGGCAGAACGTTCTAAGCATTTGTTCAGCATCTATATTGCTGTTATTTGCAGAATGTGTTAAAAAACTGATGGTTCATAGTTGAGGAAAGTGTTCAAATTCCATTGTCAAGCAACTCTGTTAGATACAATCCATATATCTTTCTCAGATCATGCTGATTGCATCTATAAGGTTAATCATATTATGTTCGTTTTTACATGTGCTACACCTTGTTTTTCTGCCTTGATCACGTGGTCATTTGATTGTTGGTGTGCATGATAATGGACCCACTAAGAGCAGTAATCCGTTGATTTCCTCTGTAAACAGCCTTTCTCTCTGAAAAAATTAGCAGAACTCTGGTCTGATTTGTACCGTTGTAGCCGCTGAGTCTCGATGTTTTGGGCGGAGTGCAATGCAGCTGTAGCCGTTCTTCCCTCCTGCAGGGAGGTCAGAGTTGAGGTGGAGCCACAGGGCGGTGCTCCTGGACATTGTTGGGACTCACTTCCTTCATCAAGGACCCTTGAGCGGATATCTCACTGTCAAAGTGTACAATTATTATTACAGGGTCACTTGTATGACCACAGGCCCACACTGCGCCCAGCTGAGTGTGGAGTTGATAATGGAATCACTTAGTCCTGTACTAATGCCTTTCCCCGGGGGATCCATGTAAATGTCCCAGATTTAGCTATGCAGGCTAATTTTCATCTGCATTCTTTGGTTAGTGTTCATGCCTCCTTTTTCTAAAGTTAAGACCTTGTTCCCCTGTCATGTTTTCTTCTCAAATCAAGATTCATGTCATCTATTGTTTATGCTTCCCTCGTTCATTATTAATTATATTTCATGATTAGGATTTATTTTCAAATCTGTGTCACACGTGTGCCTCCTACTTTTATATATCCTTTTAGTGCAAAGTAGATGCTTCTCGACAATTGTATGGTCTTGTTTTCGAAATTAATTACATTGTCAAAATCAATGAAATAATGTTCATTTAATTGGCCCCTCTTAAATAGAGTGCTCTGATTTCATCTGAAACAGCCGAGTAGCGGGTTTCATGGTGAAGTAGGTTCCTATCTGATGGGTTTGACATCTGCAGGCAGTGACCCGGCGGCCGATTTCACCATTCAATCTTTTTCTCTGCGATAATGTGAGTGTTGGCAGGCGGGAACATGTAAACTGTGCTAGTGAACACACACACACAAACAAACAAGCAAAACAAACTGCTCTAGCTTTTACACTGTGCACACGATTGTCTTCTCTTCCTCTCCGTTGTGCTTTCTTTTCCATCTCTCTTTCTGTCCTTTCAGTCGTCTCACATGGAGCCTCGTCTCTCCCACCCAGCCACTTCTGTCCGTTCAGCAGATCATTTCTGAATGATTTATTGATGGTGCTGCGTCTCTTCTTTCGAGGAGACATCGCTGCTGTCCCAGAAAACCTTTATCGGATTCTTTTATCTTTCAAGATTTGGATGTTGTATGGCCCTGTCAAAAGAAATGCTGTGCAGCAACCATTCACACTGATTATACTCTTGCTATACAACTTTATAACTGTTATCTTCCTACAGTACAGCATGTACTGGGCGACTGTGCAGGCCGACTGTGGCTCAGTGGTGAGCAGGGTCGCTCTTCAATCAGAGGATCGGTGGTTCGATCCCCGGCTCCACTAGCGCATGTCGATGTGTCCTTGAGCAAGACACTTAACCCTACATTGCTCCCTTAGCTGCGCCTACGGTGTATGAATGGTTGATAATCTGATATGGTAGCTCCTCATCAGTGTGTGAATGGGTGAATGGTGTCATGTAGTGTTAAAGCGCTTTGAGTGGTCGGAAGACTAGAAAAGCGCTCTACAAGTACGGGTCCATTTACCATGTACTCATTTTTTTTTATTTTTATTCTCACCGCCTGTATTCTACTCCTCAAAGTCACAGTGTATTTAGATGGCTCCGTCATCAGTTATTCCATTATGATGTTTGTGGCTGTCCAAAAGAAATGCATTATGCTCTTAGTCATTTCAACTATGGAAGACTAACTTTTGCCTTCTTGCCAGCATGCTTGAAAACAATTGCATATGGCTGGGTATTATTTGACATTTTTGCAACTCTTTTTCGCCAAATATATTGGCTTATATTGCCTTATTGCAAATACATATATATTGTTCAAGGTTTTTATTTGGCCATTTGTGCCTAGACCAACAGTCCAGACTCATTGGAATTTTTTTAGCAGCGCTCTCTGAGTCAACAGTTTTGGAAGAAGAAGAAATAAAAATAAGAAAAAACACACTATACAGGAAAGAGACCAAATATAAACTATGAGAACACTATATAAAATATGAGAAGACTGAGACAAAATATGAAATGCCCTGAGACAAAATATGAAAAACACTGACAAAATATGAACATATTTGTGTATGTGGCTGGCAATAAGTCACAAGAAATTGCAGACATGTCAACTTTTGGGAGAGAGTTGTCAACACTAGGCTGTTTTTTGTTTTATAAACCTGGGGACTGGCTAGAACGATTAACAGAAGTATTCATTTATTTTAACAATTTTAACATTTGTTCAATACTGCGTAGTTGGAGTTGAAAATCCAGCAAGAAAGCATTAACTTGCAGCACAACTCTGCCTCTCTCTATCTCGTCTGCATCTTTTGTCCCGAGTCTTGGTTGACGTTATCTCGCGTCTCATTTACTTTCTCCACACGCTGCCGCTATCACCTCATCTGTCTCTCACGCGCGCAGACACACATCTCATCTTGTTTACTTTCTCCACACTCACACTCCAATTACGCTTTATCGCCATCACTTATCACTACGCTACTCATCTTTATCTTTCCACTTTTTTCTTCCTCTCACACACACACACACACTATCCAGCACCATTATGCACTTTCTTCAGATTTTTGTATCTCTGCCAATCTCCGTTTCCGTACTTCTCTCTCCGTTCCGGTCTTCCTTCCTTCCCTCAGATTATTTTTAAAACCGGCCGCTGACTCACTCGTGACTTCACATGTTTTGACCCTTTTTTTCTGCTTTTCAAAGTGGAGCATGTTTACGCCGTTCGCCGCGCCCACTCCCCTCCACTGCCGGGTCGGCGTAGCCACCCTCTCAGGTCGGCCTCGTCCCCGACGGCTAGTTGTGAGTCAGATCTGTCCAGGGATTTATCGAACTGTTGTGGACTGCTGAGGAAAATACTAACAAAACCTATGAATTTGAAGTGCCGGTTTCTTGTAGTTTAAAAAAAGGGGTCCAATTTTAGAATATTTCTCCATTCACTCATACATATGCCATCAAGTCAGATACTTCACCTGATTTAAAAAAAAAAAATCTGAATGCGAGCTGGTTATCTTTGATACGAGTTATAAAATAAAGTATTGACTGGAGACGGCAGAAAACATCACACTCAATTGTTTGCTTTCTTTAGTGTTCATAAAAGGTAGTCTACACACGGTTGACAATAATGCTCGTCACTGACATCAGAAAACTGATTAACTCTCTGAGGAATCCACATGATACATTTGGACTGGTAGCAGTTGAGCGTGTCAACTCTTGCAGCCCTCATGGCAGGTAAATCGCCCTAAATTGGCGCTTGTTTGTTTTCTCCCCTTGAAAATTATTCCGGCTCGCAAAATGATAAAAGTGGATTTAAGCGTCGCCGATGCACAAAGTGTCTGAACGCTTTTCTCCTGATGTCTACCTTGTATTGATGACCGTCTCGTTCAAACAGTTATGTCATTATGAAACACTAAGTTGTTGTTTTTTAAGCTCTTTGTGTCATTCTTACCTCTTGAGTGTTTACTGATTCATCTGTAACACAAGGTTAGTAAGAGGCTGAAAGGCAGTTAGTTTGTGTGTGTGTCTTCATTTTGTATGTCCTTTGTTTGTTTGTGTGTGTGTGTGTGTGTGTGTGGATAGGAGGAGCTGGATGCCGAGAACAGAAGGAACACGCGGACCAAACTGACACCAAAGCTGACCCCACACCAAGAGGAGGTGACGACCAGACAGTAACACACAGACGCATGCATAACCACGCAGACGTCCTCTGTTACATCCTATTCATGTGTTACGACAAATAACTCGTAGCTAAAGCCTCAATGTTTGTTTCGGAGAACATAGCCGGTCACTGCAAACCTGAAGGGGTCAGATTTGTTTTGCCTGAGATCTTCTGTTTTCTTGGCTCAGTTATCCTGATTCATACTTTATTATTTAACTTGCTTTCTTAATTGCTCAGATACATAGTTTCTTAAGTCAACTTTCTATAGTGAATACACAAATGTCCTCTGCTTTGTAAAACCGCATGCATACACAACTACACTAAGTACAGGAGTTCAAACAGGAACCTTGAGGCGTTTTTTATTTTCAAAAGCCATTATCTGTTCACAGGAGACAGTTTGTCATGAAGCTTCGTTTTCTTTTCACGATCTGCGGTTTGGTTAAACCAGTCATGTTTTCAGTGTGTTTGTACTGGAAGCCACATGCAGCCTTTTTACACTGGATATGCTGACAGACTAACCACAGTTTACCGCCATCTGTGATTAGTTCTCCTCTCCAGGCCGCCATGACTCTGAGAGCAGCGTCCGCAGCAGAAAGGAAGGAACTCTGCAGAAGATCGGAGACTTCCTACAGAGCTCCCCCACGCTGCTCGGCTCGAAAGGTTAGTGTGTCGCCGTGAAACTCTTCCCTGTGGGAGATATTTCATCTGGTTGAGAGAGTGAAGAGTAGCAGTTGCAGATACATGCGTTTCAAACATAAAGAGGAGTTTAAATATGATGAAGCAACACTATTACAACCACACGCCAGTAGGGGGTTGAAAGTGTTTTTCATCAGCTGGTGACAAAAACGTATATCGTAATAAGATGAATACAAAAAACACCATGTTATTCTTATTATGTTAAAACATTATGTCCATATTTCGATCCAACAACAATTTAAATAAAATGGAAGAAACTATTTGAGTAAAATCAGAAAAAGCTTTTCAATCAAAGTGTGATCATGATTTAAAAGATGTGTATTAATTCATTTCAAAATATTGATTAATACGTGCCTCTTTAGGTCCATTGCACTGGGTGTCATGTTCCTCCATTACCATGAACACACAAACATTTTGACTCAATCCCGAATACATTGTCATGCTGCCACAAATGCATATAAAAGCATCAAACGTGTATTAATCTGGCGCTGAAAATAGTCCAGATTCACTATTTCCTCATGTTTTCAATCATGTTTGTTGGCCAGCTTTTTAAGAAAAAAATGAAACTATATATTTGTGCCACAGACTGGATTGGAAAGTGAGAAAATGCAGAGCTTTCCATAAGCGCCGATCAAACAGACGATTCCTCTTCTAATGCCGTGTTCCACCGTAAAGTAAAGTTTACTCGCGTGAGTGAAACGAGGGTGTTCACACCAAATGCGAAAAATCGCGGCGCGAAGGGGGCGTGGCTTAGCTGAGAGACTTAGTGAGAGGCTTAGTGAGACACAAGCGAGGAAGCTTTAATTTCCACTATCGATCATGGAATAAATAACCACTTGTTCTGCTTTATACTTGTTGTGGAAGTCCCAAACATGTCGGAACATGAAACGCCCTCGTATTTGGGTTCATAACATCATCCTCCATGGTGTCTGGGTTCATAATATTATTTGTAGTCCCACAACAGCGTCTCAATGAAGCCGCTGTCAGCGCTGGTTCTTTCGGAGCAGCAGCAGTTTAATTCAGGAACGTGATGACGGGCGGAGCTTCTCAACGCTGATTGGCTGCCGCAACTTTGCGTCACGCGATTTCTCCGCCGGAGTTGGGAGAATTCAACTCACGCGAATTCGCGCCGCGTCCTTCGCTTCGTTCGCCCCAGGTTAAACGTTCTGTTCGCGCCGCCTCAAGCGCGTCTATCTCGCCGCCCCGCGAATAAAGCTCAACTGTTGAGTCACATTCAGTGTTTGACAAATACCAGCAACATAATTGATGACAATGCACATTAAGAATGGCATGTATTGCACAGAAAAGAGAAATCTGCAGAGCTGAAGAAGTGTAGGCAATGCGTCAGCCTCACACTGTAATTTTACATCACAACATATCTTGGTGGGTTTTTTCATAACTATTGTACACACACACACACGTGCATAAACACACCGACGCTTCCTCTCTAATGCAATGTGATGCATTGTGATGCATTGTGATGCATTGTATTAATTCACCTTCAGTCAATTACTGATAGCATCCAGGAGGCAATCTCATGGCTCAGATGGGTTTTAGAATGTTTAAAATGTCACAGTTGAAAACCTGTGTGCAGGAAAAACACAACGTAGGACACACAAGGACAAATCTTGTCGAGAGTAATTTAGCGCGGGTTGGGCAAAGTAACCGGGCAAGGGCAGCCGAGTTTGGGACCCTAATGATGGCTTAAAGTTAAGACGGGGAACATATTGGAATCAACCAGTCATCTCTGAGTTTTATCCTCAGGGACAGTTTCACTCGGTCAATTAATTGTCGCCCTGGGGTTCCAGCACAAGTGTGGTGTCATCTGCCGCCATGTGATCCTCCCTCTCCCTTTCTGCTGCTCGCTGTTTCTTCCCCGTGTCCCTCATCGTCTTTCATCTTCGTTATTTACTTCCACCAACACATCAATCTTTACCCTTTCTTTCTTTATCCATCACTCATTCCTTCTCTCCCTCCATTGTTCTTTCTCTGTCCATCCTTTTTACTACTGTTATTTTCCCACCTCTCTCTTTCTCCCATCTTCCGTATACCCTGCAGTCTCCTCCTCTGATTGTTCCCTGAGCAGAAAATTGAAGGTTAAAACTGCATAAAATACCGTTTTTAGTATTTACAATTTCTCCTAAAAGACCATTTCCAACCGTATCGTCTGTGATCCAGCCTGACAGTCAGTGACGGTCTTTAGGAGTTATTCAGAAAACTTGACGTGATTTATTCATCGTAATACAAATATTTAGCACATTTAATAACATTAAGTGGTTCACCATCATGAAATACTGTAATCAATGAAAACAATATTGATCTTAATCTGCCTAAACCATCTATTCAGCAAGTTCCTCTTGTCTTTAATTGTCTCCGTCTCTGCAGCCAAGAAGATGATGAGTCTGGTGAGCGGTCGGTGTGATGCAGACTCAGCAGCCTCCTCTTCCTCCTTCAGTCTGAAGGCCAAGAAGAACAAGAAGAAGCTCTACACGCCGGAAATCTCCTCTCCCATGGACATGCCCTCACACCCAGTAAGTGTCATCAAGCATAACAGTTCTCAGAACACACACACACCCTGCAGTACAGCTATTGTGCCATCTTATGACCATCCATAGGGTTAATGAATACATTTACTAGTGCACAGTGTTAATGTAGCCTGTTATCTTCAGAATATACATGAAGTGCCAAAGGTAAAAGTGTACGCATAATGCAGAATGGCATTTTTAAATAAAAATATGTATGGTAGGTCTGTATTGGTGGATTATAACTATTAATGCATTAATGTGTCCATCACACTTCAGCTAGTAAATGTGGAGCTTTCAGCATCTTTTATATCCTTAATAATTAGGCTATTCACTATAAAGAATACATCATAGTTTATTAGTTGATTTATGAATCAAATGTTATATTGACTATTTCAGTCAATCTAGTTTAGCCTCAACAACAATTATTATTATTAATATAATTACAATTGTAGGAACCAAATATCAGACCTGACCTTAAGCAGTGAGGTGAGAAACTAGTGAGCAGGAACAGCTTTCAGTAAAGAGTCGATTCAACCTAATACTTGCCAAAAAGCAGTACGAGACCTTCACTCTGGACAGCGTTCTTGATGGTATTTTTCTACTGTTTTCAATGCTTTAAGGAGCACAACAATGTCACGTTTTCATTAATTGCAGGACTACAAGTTGTTGAGGCACTTTCTAATGGCATTGGCTGATGCACGACACTCAATTCTTGATCGTATGACGCCTGTGGCTTTAATAACAAGCCTGCAGTTATATATAATTTGTGTAACTATTTGTTCTTGTCTTGTAGATAATCAGCAGAGATCCAGAGGAGAGAGACAGTGACCATCAGATCATTAAGAGGCGTCTTCGCTCCAGAATGGTCAAATAATGAACCTGCTCACTATACTGTATACCATCTTTTTTTTTTTGGTAAACTCTATCTTAACAAAATGAAGGAGGCATTTAGCTGCTTATAGGCCTTTCTGTTAAACTGGGTGAAAAATCCCCAAACTTAAGTTAGAACTTGTCTTATTTAATCTAAAAAGTAATATACTATAATTTCTGAATATAGCAAAAACACTAATATACAGCTGGTTATGTGGAAAGATGGAAATTAAAGGAATAGTTTATACAGTGGGCTCAGTGCGGAGCTCGACCCATTTAACAGAGTTGAACATAAAAGCCCCTCTAGAGCTGTCTAACATGTTGTGTTTGTTTAATCTGTCCACAAATACACAACAGTTGGTGGTGTTAAGGGGAGGTACATGCTGAAACTATTTCATGCAACGGTTTATCCATCGGAGCCAGGCGAGCAGTCTCTCCTTGCTTTCAGTCTTAATGCACAAAGATGAGGGGCTAAACTACCCAAATGTTGAACCATTCCTTCACAATACTGTGAAATAATTGAATCAACTTTTAGCTGGTGGAAAACATTTACCATCAAATGACTCAAGAGTCACTGCAGTCACTCCATCAGATAGTGAGCACTCTGAATGTGTATATCTTCTACACTTTATAGACAAAATAGGATGATTTCTTCCTTTATTCTGATGTGCAATTTTTTGTATTGTTTATTTGATGTGAGTAAGCTACAACAGTTACAACAAGTGTCATTTTTCAAACCTTTCTGTTATCCTTTTTTCTTTTACTTATTTACTTTTACTGATTGATTGTCTGAAAGTGATCAACAAAGCCCGCGAATGGAGCAAAATGTCTTGCATTGTTCTAAGCAACTTTTTTCCCCCCTTTTTCAGAATGGTTCGGGTGTTCAATGTTTCTGTAGTTTATTTTGTATTCAGCTGTAAAACATCCACTTCTCACTAAAGTCCTACTGCACTTTATCTCTTCCCTCCAACAAACTTGTGATTTTAGACTAAAGCCAGATGATGCAGGATGAGATCATCTACTGCTCTCCTGTGTGCTTGTTGCTGAACACCTGGCTGCTAAAAGCAATGACTTTAGGACTGGTGGCTGTTGATCTTGAGATCATTATATTCCGTTCTAGATAAAACAAAAAAACTGCTGAGTATTTTTCTTTTCTTCAGGAAAATCTTGTTAAACCTGCCTCAGTTTAAAAGGAAAGATTGTTTATTTAATTCCTGGTTTTCTAAAATTGTGCACTTTTCTGAAAAATCTATACTTCTGTCGTACCATCATGTTTTTCTCCATTTTTATACCTTTTGTTCATAGGTCTTATCTGTCATTTCCCGAATAAAAATACAAAGCTGTATTTGTTTGTTTCATATTTTAAGACCAAATATCTTCTATCTAAAGTTATGTCTTTAAAATATAACTTATCTTTAACGAGCATTAAAAAAAGGTTGTCATTTATTACTATGATGATCTTTTATTCCATAACTATTATTATAATTGATCACCAACATAAGTAGTAGCAGTTATGTTGTGTATTTGCATTCCCTTATACATTTTAGTTTTGATACTTCCTGCGTAGACGTGTGAAAAGCTGTTGCTGACGGCGAGACCCCCGGTCGGCTTGTGTTGGCGGTGGTCTGCTGCTGTGGTGTGTGTGGGCACAAATAAAGAAAATGTATTTCAGTGAAGAAGTATTGAAAAGTCTTCAAAGAAAACCATTCAACCAAGAGAAAGACGTGACCAGAGGTTCACCAACCTAGACGACAAGAGACGATATCACAGTTAAATATTTGTTGGTACAGTGGAGCTCAACTGTGTAGGATGTTTAGATCAGACATTTCCATCACGAAGCTTCCTTAGTTCTTAGTAGCTACTAGTTAACTTCAAACCAAACTGAGATCTACCATTACAATACAGGAGTGCTTTGTGTGAGGGTTGAAGTCTATCAGAACTCGTTTACACAGATTTCTGAGGCTCTTCTCTCTGATGTCAAAGCAGATTTATGGACGTTTATTTGTGATGTACATGAGATGATTAAAATGGTGTCAGTCACACTGGATTACATCAACGTAAATTTCTAATCTGAGGAGAAATCCAATTTTGGATTTATAAACCTCAAGTATTGACTTGAACTCTTAAATAAATACAATACATGTACTTGTCATCGTATAGTATGTCATGAAAATAATATCAAAGTATTGTATGTCATATGTCATTGTTCAGTATATCATAAAACATATATAGTTTAGTAGTCATAGAAAAATGTCATAACAAATTAATAAAATAGTATGCCTTATAATTGGTATTATAAAAATGTCGTCATATAGTTTCATGGAATGTCACAGTAAAGATGCCATAGTTAAGTATGTCACACAAAAAATGGATGCTTTTAAAAAAAATGTATAGCATAGTCTGCCATAATGTCATAAAACAGCATAGTGTAGTATATCATTGTATAGCATTTCATAAAAGGCCATGTCATTAAAAGTCATAAAAATGTCATAGTATGTCATACAAAATTGACATAAAAATGCTTAAAATATAAAATGTCATAAAAAGTAAAAGCATATTCTATTGTATTTCACAAAAAATGTCATAGAATTGTCAAAATAGATCATAAAGATGCAAAAGAAAAAAATAGAATAGTAAATAATAGGGATTACAGTATAAACTACCATTTAGAAATGTCATAAAACTCAGTGCGAAGGTCATAAACAAATCCCAATCTAATATTCCAGAAAAAAATCTTTAGTCCAAATATTTGAGTCTGTGGAAAAAAAGGGAAATTTTGAAAAAGAAAATGTGTAGAAACTAGGGTTGCACGGATTCAACTGTTTACATAACGATACCAATACCATAATTGATGATGAATACTAGAAAAACAAGAATGCATAACTTCTCATCTGACCTTGATCACACAGACTTCATTTGAGAATTCCTTAAAGTGTTGTTTCAGGAAATGATCTGACTGGGCAGGATGAAGGTTGCAACACACTCCAGCCTGAACATTAAAACAGCACAGTCATGAAACTGAGACATCAAGCACAGACCTCATTAGTGGCAGGAGGACTTATTTGCATGTGGTTCTGTGATTATTACGGTATGAATATGTGGTTTTGAAATGGCTGCAGTCCACATTTTTCTGCCTCCATGTCACATTAGTGCTGCCAGAAACCGCCCATGCAGCAGAGTGAAAAAGCCATGAGTGTGTCAGAGACTTTAATCCAAAGACATCATTAGCAGAGAGCATCATAATCACCATACAATGGAGGGAGAGATAGAGGGTAAATGGGGAGAAACCACAAGGGAGGCGGGGTAAAAAAATTATGAACGGAGTGTACAAAACTAAATATGAGATGAGAGCGTTTAAAGATGGCAGCAAGGGTTCAAATAAGAACACATCCATCCACTTCTTTCAAAAAAAAGCAGTCATGTATTGGGTGAATGATGGAGAGGCTGCCATGATGCAATTTTAGTAATCACTTCCCACACAGCTGGGCCCTTTGTGCCACAAGAACAGCCTTTCTGTGCGCAAGCCACACCGACAGGAACATGGATGAGAGTGTGGAGTTCAGTGTGCGTTTCATTCACAACGTTTTAGTTCATTACTCAAGAGTCAAAGGAGGGACAAAGTCATTGGGCTACAAGTCATAATTAAGTCTCGGGACTTTGCACTCATTCAGCAAGTCAAGTGCCAAGTCCTGTAGTTTGATTTCCGAGTCCCGAACAAGTCATAGGTTCTTTTCCAAATCATTCATAATGCTGTTTTAACAGTGGCGCCATTAGTTGACTTGATTGATTGGATTCTGTTGGATTGATTACAAACACAGTGGATCTGGGGAATTAAATATTGACTTGATGGAGATTAATAGCTTTAATTTGAGTTAATTAAGGAAATTAAGGAAAACAATTGATTTGTGGTGCACCGGGTCGCCTGTGTATTCTTGTAGGTGCCAGCCGGAGTTACTTCCGACAATTTAATGTGTACATTTACTTTGTGGTCAATCCGCACACGGACACACGACTCAGCGCCAGGCGTTAAATCAGTACCAGGAGACAGAGCGCACGCAAATAATCAAGAAAATAAATAGAGCAACAATGCAAACTCTGATCAATATGAGACAGTGTGTTGGAGATATAATGTAAAGCCACACCCAACAAAAGAAAATGTCCTGCACAGGTAAGTCCTAATAATTGAATTGAAGCTCAATAATGATCACCAAAAAATTGTGAGTCTAGAGTAAAAATGAAATAAAAAATGTATCAGGATGAGTTATGGCTATTTTTTATATAACATATAACTACAGCTACAGGAACGTCCAGGAAACTAACTTCTGTTTCAGAGGATTTCTGTTAGATTTAAGTCAACAATGCCTGCTGCATCATAGACTCATCTCATTTCCCCTCAAGTAGGGTCATCTGCAAAACCCAGATTTCAATTACAGTCCATCTACTTCATATGATTCATAACAACGGCCGATTTTGCGAATGTTTTCCATTTCCTTCTCATCCAGCTTCTTCCTCAGAAACGAGAACAAAGTGAAGAAGTGGGTGGTTACCATGAGCAGTGTTAGCACGGAGCACAAATTATGTGACTGGAATATAATGATGTGCACGGTGATGATAAACACGTTCTATTATGAAACGTTTACATACTATCAGCAGGGGGGGACATTCGTGTGATTCCGCATTCCTCTCTTTATTTCACCCGTCTCTAAATTCAGCGTCATTTCCTGGTGATAAATGCACCATTTAAAATTAGAATAGAACTTAAATCATGTCCAATCGTATGGGCATTCAGGTCTTTGAAGTGTTTCACTTCTTTTCCACAGGTAAAGCGTGTGTGCGTCACAACATGTTGAGGGGAAGAAAGCAGCAGCAGCTATTTGCGTAGAAGCACAATGTCTAAAAGACTCGAGAGAAGGGAGCAACTTCACGGAGGCATTTGAAGGTCCACTCGATACACTGCGTCAAAGCAGATTTATTTATAGCTTAACAGGTCTGTCACAAAGTGTGTTTTACCGACGCCAACGACACATCAGATGGAAGAAGAGGACATCAAACCGGCTCTGATGTGGCTCTTCAAACACAATCTGAATGTTAAAAACTGAAGCAAATCTATCTCTAATCTAAAATCATCTTTATCATGGACACACACACACACACACACACACACACACACACACACACACACACACACACACACACACCTCAATTGCTCCCGACTGATTACACTTACCGACCACACATTTTAAGTACATTCTGTCACACAGCGTGTTATTGGTACCCGGCTGTGTCGGTTATTAGAGTGAAGTGATCGGATGAGAGTGTATAGAACCTTTAACAGCTGCCTGGGCAGAGGAGGAAGTCATTCTCCATCTGTGTCATCTAATCGGGGCTTCCACGTTCTCCCAATCTCCTGTTCAGCCCTTTACATTGAGGACCCTTTTTTTTCAAACCACTTGCGTAGGATTAATCTGTGTCTTACTTTGGCAGCCTTTGTGGCAGTATCATAAAAGACACGATTTGATGAGCATTTATAAGTGACAAAAACATTTTTAAATCATTCTGTTATCTAAAAGACTAAAAGTTGCATTATGTATGTCATTAAAGACTTGCTGTCAACCTTTTTTTTGATTTATGTAACATATTAGCTCATTCTTTATTATTTATATTATTATAAAAAATAGTTCTGATTGCCGCTGATCATTTCAAAGCAAACCATTTGTTGTAGCTTTCCTTTCCTGTCAGTGAATGCAAAGATTTGAAGATTTCGTCCATGAGCTCATCCCTTCACCAAATGAGTGAATCTTCTGTTTCAGCCACCGGCATCACAACTTAGTATTCATTCATCGTTTCTACTAACGGGTGGCTTAAGTAGCCAGACGTCGTCTAAGAAGGGTAGTTGTATAACATTAAATCAGACCTGCCTCAACTTTGTGCATCTGCCACCAAATTTGATTGAAACAAAGCATGAACAGGTTTCTCAAACGAGAGAGACACACACACACACACACACACACACAAACACACACACAATGCACAGATGCCTTAACACACTCATCAGCAAGGGTGTGTTAAAAGATGCCGACAAACAGCCAAAGCTCCCATCTGGACCAAATTGCCCCAAAACCTCAACGTCCTTCAAATACCTTTCATCTTCTCGCTGGGACGTTAAACCCCAGTGAGGGGAACTGGGATAAACAGGATAAAGCCAGTGAAACACACACACGGTGAAAGTAGCTTTAAAAAGAGCTCGGAGGTGTTCTCATACATATTGGGTTACCGGTGCGGAACCAACAGGATCCCACTTTAGGACAAGACAACACTTTTGTTTCTGGAGTTTCAGAAACAGCACAAAGGAAACACATCACTGCATATTTTTAACGGAGACGTGACCAGAAACTATGTTCAACAGTCGATATATAATGTACGCAGCGTACACTAGGTGATGGGATACAGAGGGCTGTATTTGAGGTTCTCAAAATCCGGGGGAAAGAAGACAGATGAAAAATTCTCAGCTGCAATTAGAGAAGCTTTCATAGGCCTCTCCGACCTGTTCCCTCACTCTTATTTGGAAATTCTGATCGTGAGATGCGTCCCTCAAAGAGCCTCACAGCTGGAGAGACTTCAATTTTTTTTAGGGGTCACATTGCTGACATTTTGTTCTCACGTGGAAGAACAAAAACAGGAGAAAAGCGTCCGTAGCCAGCAGCCTAAGTGGGACCGAACAGCCGCCCCATCCCCGGTCTGCGCTGCTCTCTAATGGGCTGCATGACAGCAGAGATGAAGGAAGAGGCGCTCGGCAATCCCGTTAGAACCTGAATTTTTTTTTTTTGGCATTTCACAAAAGCGGTGCCAGTGCTTTGACTCAAATGTTTCCCTCACAGGAGAGCTGCCAGCTGTTTTTCAAATAGTCACCGCACAAAAAATGGCTTCTTTCTCTCTCTTTCATGCTAAAAAGAACAAACACATGACTCCATCAATAACGCACAAGTGTGTAACGACTTTACTTATTTCCATGTTGGGAAAACAAGATCCCACTATTTATTCCAATAAAAGCACCCTTCACTGGAGTCTCGGTGCATCCTTTGTTGTTCAAGAAGGGAGATCTCCTCCATTCAAGTAGCAACGCTTTACAGTTCTGAATTATTTATCCTCTCAGATGATGAAATTGGCGCATGTGGAGGCGAATGTGGGACGGCAGTGGATCCGGGTCCAGATGGTTCCGTCTCTTCCAGCACCCAGACCTGGATTTTGGCTGCACTGAATGGGCTGGCGTGTGTGCGGGCGAGAATGTGTGTGGGTGTATGTGTGTGTGTGTGAGTGTGTCTGAGACAGTATCGCCTGTCAAATCTGTGATTGCAGACAAACTAGCCACATTCAAATGTGTTTTTGATGGAGTGTTCACTAACTGAATGTGTGTGTAAGAACAATTATGAACACAAACCTTGAGATCTGACATACAACCAGGCCACACTAAATTGGCTTATTGATAAAGTATCAGTGTGTGTGTGTGTGTGTGTGTGTGTGTGTGTGTGTGTGTCATGATTTAATCTGTTAAATCTGTCAGGGCAGGACGACATTTAATTGGTTTATCAGTGTGTGTTTGTGTGTGTGTGTGTGTGTGTGTGTGTATTCACAGTTATTTACATAGACGGTAAGAGGTGACCTTACAAGTCCACTGCAGCTGTTTTCGTCTGTCATACTGAACACTTTTGTGCAGGATGATTTGGTAGCCCCTGGTTGCCGTGGTAATAGCAAGTGCAGTATACAGCTACTTTGTCAGAAATAGAACAGAAGGGTAATTGTGTATTTGTGCTCAGCGCATCAACACGTTTTAATAGAGTCAATAATAACCACCATCGACACTACGTTACAGCTGTTTAGCTTGTTGACCCCACACAAAATCACAAGGATTATAGCCGTTGTTCAAAATATCCGTTGGCAATCGAGGAATACAAGATGTCATGGATGCAAGCCAAGGCAGCGAGGCTGTACACACTTTGCACACACACATAACTAAGGGCTAATATTGTAAACAATAAGGTGCACTCACACAACTACACTCTGCAGCAGAATACACACAAGCACACGGCCTCGCTCACGGAACACACACACACACACACAACACACACGCACAGACACACACACACACAGGGGGAGAAATCGTCTCTCGTACTCACTATTCATGTGTGAATACATGTTTTGCAGCTCGAATAATGAATACTGGGCATTATATGCTTTCAAAAGACATTTTTTTGCGACAATTGAAAGTTACAAATACATGTTCTTGTGATTTTAAGACCCCCAAACAATTTGCAATGGGGTCTCAAATGTCAAATCAATTTGTATTTCACACACTTATTTTACTTTTAAAATGTCCATGTCATGGATGTTATGAAATAAATAAATAAAAACAACTAGTCCAAAAACAAATAAGGACAAAAATAATCAGTCAAAGCAATTAATTTAGTTATATCAAATTTATTTTGCACACATTTGGATCGTGCAACTTGGTCTACATAGTTATTTATTCATGCACACTAAAGAAAAGCACATTAGTTATTTTCACATTTTTATTAACAGTATTTTTAATAGGCTGATATGAGAGAAACGAAGCAATTAAACCCCTCAAATAGCAGAATGGAATTGTCCATTGTTTAATTATCACATTTTCTCCACTTCATGGTACAAGTTATATAATGAACTCCACGATTATTTGCTGACGTAGGCCATGCCTCGTATATGTTTTATGGAAACACTAAACAAGCTGCATGGCTCTCCTACGTCTGAACTGTTCGTCCCTTTTGAGCGCAGTCAAGTCAAATATTCGCCGGATAGATTTGGATGGGAAAGAAGTTCAAACATCACAATCAACAGCTGAACCCCGCACAGGCTCGATTCGGGGTCGTATCAGGTCAAAATGTTCCCACACTCGACCGGAACCGTTGTCAGAAGCTGTTGAGGCGCCAACGATGTAATCCTATTCGCCTTCTCTAAAACTTTTGTGGCCCCTTAAGGTCTGGGGCCATTGCGCTGTAATCCAGCCTTAACGCTGCTTCCCCCTGAGCACAGGATCAAGAACACAGAGGACCCCTAAAACGATCACAGGAGGGCTCCCGGTTCACAGTTCTGATGTTTTTTGGTTAAATTAAGCCTGCAATGTCTTTTAATTTCTTAATTTGATTATCTCTTTCATAACAACGACCTCTGAGTAATGCTGCCGAGGAAACGTATGTGACGCCCTCGATTAATTTCACTTCTGACTACTGAAGCTCCGTCTGTCTGAGTTAATCAGCCAGACACTGGAGTCTTTTGAAGGTCGGTCCTGAACCCGACGTGAACCGCACGTCGTCGGATCCACCAGAACTGCATCGACTTCAGCACTTAAAGGGCAGAAGACAAAGAGAGAGCCTCTCCGTCACATTCCATTTTCCCCCTGGCTTCATTTAGCTCTCCCGGCCCCCGCACCTCCCCCACTCTCTCTTAGAGCTCTTCCCCAAAAAGCCGCCCCATCACTCCATCCAATATTCACCAGAAGTGCTCCAATGTCAGGAGAAAGGCACGTGTGTGTGGGTGCACTCAAGTGTGTGTTCTGAGCGTTTTCCTGCAGCTTTTACTGGCCTGCCTGAAAACCAATTTACAATTTTGGCACATGCTGAGGAAGAACCGTTGGTTGTTATTCACTCTTATGGTAGGTAGAAAATGTAATATTTTAGTTTCCAATTACAGGCTGCTATTTGTTGTTTATTTCAACATATTGTGGATGTTTGGATGAGATCTAATTCTGTCTGACTCATTCAGTTCACCATCTGACAAACTGGCGTTTCTCTACATCTTACGGTTTCAAGGGTTTAAAGACAGAGTCTTAATTTAGATATGCATAAATCTAGTCATGTATGTGTAATGTGTTAATGTGTAATCACTCAGGTCGCCACATTTTTTTTAACATCTAATATATGTGGCTGCTTACACGGTTTTGTGTTTTTCTCTCTGGAGGTGCAGTAGTGGAAATGTGTCCATACTAAAAAAGGTCACATAGAATATCGGTGACCTACAAATTTAAACAAATGGCCGATGCTGTTGTTTGCTGGTGAGGACAGTGGTGCCTCAGTCATTATTCATTCTTATCTCAATGAATCAAACATGCAATTCAAAGAAGATTTCATGAAAGGGATGATTGCTGTCACCTCCAGAAATAAACCACAAACAGCATCAAAAGAAGAGCCCTCAGGTCAGAACTTGGATCGTTGATGGTGTTACAGGACCATAAATGTGTTGATGCATTTCATCAAATATCTGCTTACAAACCAGTTTAAAATAGGGGCAATGATTTGTGAGGGCGTGACTATCTGCTCCCACAATACCCTCCACACAGCCGGTCTCACGCTCCCCGGAGTATGATGGACACTCTTTAAGGACGAAAGCTGACGGGAATGGAGGTCACGTAGAGTGAAACGACAGGAAGCTGCCCTGAAGCATCGTGGTCGTCAGCGGGTGAAGGTGCGGACATGAAATGAGCGTTCTGATGGGAGCCATAGAAAGCTGCACCAAACCTGAGCTCATCCCCAGAATATCTACTGGTAACGGCGACAGGGTGCTTGTGTTTTGGCCCACGCGCATTTCTGAGAAGGGATGGAGACAGAAGTGATCAGGAAGCTGAAGTTTAGTTTCAGATACAAACCTTTATTTCACAGCGAACGGATGGCGTCTCGGGTTGGCTCACTGATGGCAAGACTTGACTATCATTTACTTTGCTGCTTCTCAGTGTTGCCTGAAAGTAAATTGGAGTGTTTGATCTTGAATTTAGGCCTGGGGTGGCTGTGGCTCATGGGTAGAGTGCAAGGTTCACGGTTCGATCCCCAGTCTCCCCATTGTTCGCATGTCGAAGTGTGAGCAAGACTGAACACCAGGGCGGCTTCACAGCAGCCCAATTTTTTAAGGATGGGTTAAATGCAGAGATCAAATTCCATGTATGTATATCAAAATATGTAATATGACAAACTTAATAAAATGTCACTGAAAACATCAGAGGTTTTCTTAAAGGGGAAGTTTCCCCATAATGACAGGGTGGACAGCAATGTCAGGGACACATGAACAATTTTCAAAATGATTATGAAAATAGAATATACATGATCAAAATTAGTCATTTTATCAAATAACTTGTTGTTGACAATAAAACCATATAATTTTTTAGGGGATTTAATATCATTTAACCATCTATTACACACACTGTAGTTAGCAGAGCAGTGTGTGGGACATGCCAAAATCACGTACAGCCAATGAAACAAAACAGCATAAAATAATGAAAACACATTTTAAGAGACTTATCATTGTATTGATATGTGTGCAAATGTTTGGCCATTTATAAAAGGACATCAGAGTTTCATTATTCTGATACATTTTCATAATAACTGAGTGATTCTGATGAGGACACCAAAGGCACTTTATAGTGATATTGACCCATCCGGAGCGTCTCACAGCCATCAAAACGTCACGTTTCGGGCCTTTTCAAGTCCGACGGTGCCGGAAGTAGAACAGAAAGTGGCAGAAAGTAGAACCTCTCCAAAAATGTGGAGAAAGCGGGGCAGCCATCATCAGTCATCCTTAATGAGTGCAGCGTCTCCCACATGATGGACTTCAAAGTTTTTGTAAACGGTAGCCAGCAAAACAAAAAGCAAGAGAGCAGCAGACAGCTTTGTCTCATATTCATCACCATATCCATGTTTGTTCCTCACGGCTCATCATGTGTGGATTTCGTGATTGTTTTTCTATCTGTTCCCGGCAGTACTTTCATGCACCGTTCGATCTGCAGTGTGTTCACATCAGCTCGCACAACAGTGAAGTAACCTTGACAAAATGAAGTTGGGCATGATGTTCCCTGTGATGGATTACTTTGCTCGCGCAAGTTTCTCGTGTGACTTTTGCTTCGTAACAACTATAACTGAAACAAATGGTTGCGTGAGGGGAAGAAAAACACATTTAAAACCTAAATACGTGTGCAGTGTAGTGAATGGACTTGGATATGCAGATTGGTATTTAACTCTGCAGTGCAGGTTGATTTTGACTATGCATTCATATTTATCTTTGCTTCGTACAGGACCATTAACGCAGTGCTCCACAAAGTTGGCTGTAAATTTGACTTCTCAATTTAACTCTGGAGCCCATCTACATCTGTGAATATGCTGAACATGACATTCTCATCACTCGCCACTTTCAAAACAGTACTGGTTAAATCTGATTTTAACCTGTGATACTAGTTTTTGTATTTTGTTTCTCACTGATGTCATTGTTTTATTGCTGCTTCTATTGTTTGTCTTTACCATGTAAAGTGCCTTGAGTACCTTTTAAAACGCTATACAAATAAAATGTGTTATTATTATTTATTCACAGTAACTTTATTACTAGCTCCCCGCTGCTGCTAGCTCCCCGCTGCTGCTACTACTGCCCGCGTCCCAGAGGGGACGGGGCTGGTCCCGCTACCTTCAGTGGTTGTCGGGGAACTAGCAAGAGCTAACGGAAGTTAGTGGAGAGCTAGCGGAAGTTAGCGGAAGTTAGCGGAGAGCTAGCAGGAGTTAGCGGGGAACTAGCAGCAGCGCTAGCTGGCTACAGCGGGGAACTAGCGGGGACACCCACCGAACGTAGTAGCTAGCGGCTTGTAACCCGACTTTTACGGTAGTTTTATTTTTACATTCTAAAATGCACCTGAACCGTGTAGGTTCCTTGTAGCTAATTCGCTACATCAGTCCTCTGTTAATCCCTAAAAGGATCCAAAGATTAGGTTATCCAAAAAAAGCGCCTTGTGTTCAAGGGTGAACATAATTAAAGTATGGGATCGAGGTGGATCAACAAAGCGACGCACTTTCAGATTAGAAAATTGTAAATCATACATGTAAAAAGTAATTTGGTTTGTTTTGGAAAGTAAAACTCACATATTAAGACAGCAAAAACACATAATGGCTCAATACTTGAACTGAATATTTCACACTTGTAATTTGCTTCTTTTCATGGCCCGTTGTTGGCTAAAGGAACCCAAGCAGCTGGGTTGTGGATGGCAGAAAAAACATCTCTGACGAAGCTCCCCTCACAAACTTCAAAGCCAATTCCACTGAAATCTCTGATCCGACTCACCACCCACACTGCCCTTCACGAGTGCTTGGCTTGGTGCAGAACCGTCCGCCTTTGTTTCGTTCATCCGTGTTCCAACCCACACAAAGACCCTCACCCATGAGACTGCGTCAGCAGCAGCGCTCATATGCTGCATATTTCACGTCGATCAAGTCACATTATTTTCTGTCAGCCGCACGCTGTGAAACTGTCGTCAGTGGAAGAGTCAGTCACACTGGTTAGCAGTGGAACAGTTTGCGTCAGTGTTTGTTCTAAATGTCTAGTTTGGTCGTATTTGCTAAGATTCAGCGGCACAGCCGAGCGAGTCACGGAAGTTGGGGTATACAGATTACATTCAGTTGCGAGTTGCTTGGAGGTAGTGTAACTGTGACACGCTGTCACTTTATACAGAGATAATACAACGAACAAACAAAGACTTCCAACGGTTCTATCCTATCAGGATGTTTTCCTGCGTTATTTGTCATTGACGTTCAGCTGTCCTTGGTAGACTTTAAATCTAAAAATCATGCCCAAAATATTGCAGTACATTTATAAGTAACAGGTTTCCTATTCTCAGCACTGACGATGCATCCACAACTTCAAGTCTATTGTTGGGGACGTTTAAAGGTCTAGAAAAAGCAACCGCAGTCTGTCTCTGTCTGGCATAACACACCGGAAGAGATCATTCAAAAGTGTCAACCAATTTAATATTATTTGTCAATAAAAATAAGTTTCATAGAACAGAGATGTGATGGTATTAATGGATGCCATTAAAAAGATAACATGTCTAGATGCTGCGACAACATAAAGGCCACCACTGACAACACGCTCGTCTCCTGCAAGTGAATTTTTTTTTTACATGATACATGATATGATATGAAAAAAGAAATACACAATGTTCTTTTTTTAATGGTGTTCATTGTGAATCATCTTAACCTCAAAGTTCAACTTGACACGCCTGCACAAAGTCCATTTATTTTAATTGTGTCTGGACATGAATGGTTGCTGCAATGTGAGACATTTCTTCTAAAACACGACCTTTGCAACTTTTTCCCCTTCACTAGACGTTATATGATCTAATGATGCATATTATATCTATAAGTGTGATTTCCCTAAGCACTTGGTCAAGTTCTCTCCTTTTTCTCCCTCTTTTATACAGCATTATGTTTCCCAGGGCAGTTGGCTGTTTTTATGCAACATGCAGCTGCTTCACAATGGGAAAAACAAGATAAAAGCCTCTCTCAATCATCTGCTGATGAACTTTAAGCAGCTCCATCGGAGTAATTTGGGGTTCTGAACACGCTCCACTAAAGTCCTCCTTCGGAAAATGTTCATGTGACTCAACGCACTCAATCACTGCAATTTAATTTGAACTCTGTCCCTGACCTTTTTTCTGCCTCTGACCTTGAGTGCAGGCTGCTGGCGTGAATTAAAAGGTGCCATTTGCTGCTTCAAGTGCATTAGGGGGTGAGAAAGTGTTTTCGACTTACACAACATCACCCTGAGAAGGTGTCAGATCTTCATGGAATACATCGATATAATTTCGTGCCTTTGGCGGAGCGCGGCCATCTGTTCATAAGTATAACGCACATACAAGGTGCGGCCTACGTCATCACGATGAGTGTGGAGGCAGAAGGGAAATAGAAACAAACGAAACAGTGTGGTTGTGATCACAAAGACAGATGGAGATTAAAGGAGATGCACATGCATAGATCAGGCGTCAACCTCCGGTTCTTAACTTGTATTCCTTTTAATAGCCAGCAGGGGGCGACTCCTCTGGTTTCAAAAAGAAGTCTGATTGTACAGAAGTCGGTGGGAAAATTACCCTACTTCTTGATTTATTACCTCAGTAAACATTATAAATGTTAGTTTATGGTCTCGGTCGCTAGTTTCAAGTCTCCTTCAATACAACATAATGTTAATTTAGGAAACTATGTTCCCACTTAGAGTAAAACGACTTTAAAGCAAAGTAAGATTCAGGGTGTGGCTACAGTGTTATTGGTTGGCTTTGTCTGGTCTGGGATTTGTGTTCACTTTTCAGATTATGTTTTCAAATCCCTAAATGTAACTAACATTTTGATCACCCTCAAATGTATTCAGTGTTTAGTTGTAAAACAACAAAAACAAGATGGCGACGTGCAGGTACAGACTGCACAAGGTTAGTCTCTCCAGAAGGTCCCTGAATCAGATCAGGTGATCATGGCGCCTGAAACTCCTGCTGTAAATCGTCCTGCAGAGAGACTACAGATGGTAGTCTGGATCCTGACCAACAGCAGCCCGCAGACTTCTTGACCTGCATGCCACCCAAAGGTGACTATGGCTTTCTCTCCACAGTATCTGCAGTTTAGTTGCTCATATCGGTCAGCATCATGCATAGCACCTGTTTATACATCTTATGTGGGTTTTAATGTGCTCTTTTGTGGCATGACACAAGCTATAATCAGTTTAACTAACTTCTTTGTTGTGTCTTTATGCTGCTTTCTTGGTCAAAGAACATGACTGAGGGCTCTCGGTTGCACATTTATCCTGTCATTTCCGGTCCAGACTATACAATCACTAATTCCCCTCACCCGGAGTCTGTTTTGTTGCATGAATGTACTATATACATGCAGTCCTTCCTCTTATTAATACCTCAGTATTTATATAAGTCCACTTGCACATGATCCCTGCCAGATTGTCTTGTGCGCTACTGCCAAGCTCTCCATATTTCTAATTTCTGAGTCGGATTTGCCCGTTCGGATCCTGCTTTTCCCGTTTGGATTTTGGATTTTCTGCCCGCCCTTTTTTGGATTTGTTTGCCTGACTGACTGATCTCCCATTTTTTTTTACCCTGCTTGAATATTAAGAAAACTAAACAATCCTTGTATCTATCGTCTATTTGTTGTGCTTTAGTAGTACTTATTATTTATATTTCAATGGATCAATTCGCGGTTTAGTCAACCAATGTCAGAGACCCTGTTGTAATCTTAAAACTTATTTTTTTGTCCAACCAAATCTCAAAAACCCAAATATAATACATTTAAAAATGACATAAAACAGCATAAACGTTACATTTGAGAAGCTAGAAACAAAATTTTGGGGATTTGAGCTCGTTGAATGAAACATTTTTGATTAGTTTTGGTCAAACTTATTGTATCATGTGCATTAGTTCAGGTTGGAGTTTTACAAGCGACCTGCAGTATTTGTGCTTCTAGAGTTTTGAGGAGAGCTGTAGTCAATGATAATTAGCGAGCGCATTCATAATAGCGGGAACTGAAGGTTAATGACAATACATTCATGCAGTTATTATCAACTTCATTTGAGCTTCATTTATCCAGGTTAGCTCCATCGAGAACCTAAATATCTTTTCCAATAGACACTGGACCAAAACAGGCTCAGCAGCATGTTTAATTAGAGACAGTAATGACAAACACTTTCCAGCTTAAGTCCCCGAGTAGAGAAGAGAAATAAAGTCCTGGAGCTATTAACAGCCCATTGGGCTAATGAAGAGTATTACTGTCACTTTTGCATGACTTACTCCATCTAACGTTTCAATCAGTATGAGGCACGCACTGCATTGCAGTTTTTACATCACTCCTCAACTCCAGCCTGGTTTACTGGTATAGTGTTGGACACCCTGGATAAATGCTGTCGTATTGCTTCAGTCAGGGAACATTCTAAAACATATTTGCTGTCAACTCGCCATGAATAAAAATGGCAGTAAAGAGACATCATCCATCAGGCAGTTTAAGCTCGGATGATTATTGGTTGACAGAAAAGTTCACCAACAGCTCAGTGCTTCCATAGGATAAGAATTCAGAGATACAAATGCAGCAAATGCAAACTGATCACAGGTGTACCTGTCCAAAAGAGAGATAGTAGTTTGGACCAATTTGAGTTTCACACCTTGATGGTCAGGACTTGGTTCGAAAATATGAATATTTTGTCCAGGTGTCACCTTTTCAAAAGGTCTCTTGAAGGGTTAAAGTAATAATCTCAAAAATAAAATTGTATATATAAAACGATACTCGTTGGTAGGACCAATTCACGGAATGTTTGGGTTCCCATAATATCGCCTGTATTTTCCTTTTAAAGGCAGGCTTTCATGAAAAGAATGACATTCAAAACAATGAATATTGTTTGAAGAGAAATGTCAAACATTTCCTCTTTCTAGGAAACATCGTTGCAAATTAAAGATCATTAGGTTTTGGACTAATTTGGCCTTTTAAAACCAAAGCATTGGTCAATCAAAAGTTAACAGAAGTAAATAAAAAGGTAATTTAATTTCCTCTTGTGACTTTGTTTTGTTGCATGAATGTACTATATACAAATGAATGTTTTTTGACCGTATTATGTCAGAGCTGCAGTATTTTAGCTCACTTTAAACCTCTTTAGTGCCCGTGGTTCCTCCTCCGTAAAGCCCTCTTTCATAATGCTGACATTCCTCATTTCCTCTCTGCTCTGCTGCGACTGATATGACCGACTGTTTACCCACGCATGTTTATTCACACACAAAAAGTGGCTTTTGTGTACGTTTACAAAACCCCATTTGCCCTTTTCGTATTTATCTTGTGTCTCTCTTTTGATTTATCCCATTATTACCTGCCGCTGCTGCGAAAGCCTGATTTCCCCCTCAGGGACGACAATGATTAATCTAGTCTATTGATATTTTCCAGGAGCTTCATTTTGTATAATCCCAACAAACTGCTCTGAGCTCACTCCAGCTCCTTATACAGTTTGCAGTTTGTCAATCCCGGAGGCCTCGGGATTTACAGATAGTGTGTTTGTATGTGTATCCTTATCTTGCTGTCTGTGTGTAAATAATTCATACTTGTGGTCTCGTCTGTGCCCTTGAAGGAAAGGCTGTGCTTCAGATCCATTTAGATTTCCAAAAACACTCAATACAGCAAAGAGTTTAAGCTCTACATGAGTTTGTTTGAATGGCATTCCCAGTGAGGGTAGTTTCTGGCAAACATTTATTTGTGTAGATCATCTGCTGGTGAGAAAGACCTTCACAAACTCGATCCCAGCTGGATTATTTCCTTGTTAACGTGCCCTCGGGCAAGACGCCGATCCTCCTGAGATGACATATGGACACTACAGCTACAATATCAATTCTGGGAAAGAAATACAATCAATCCTCGGCCACAATGTAGGATTCTGTCTGCACCTGCTGCTGGATTTACTGCTTAAAATTATTGGGATTCACAATGCAGCAGGGATGTGTCACACGGCTGACAACAGGCCTTCAGTCTTTGAGTTAAAACTCCCTTTTGTCCAATGTCCTCACAGGCTGTTTTTCAAGGCCAGCCTCGTATGGCTGGATAGAATGTGAGCGAGGACTTTAAAGGTTCTCCGGGAACCCAGGTTATACGAGATTTGGAGCATTAATATAGCCGTAAAACTAATTGCAATGTTAAGATATAGCGGAATAGCCTGATGTCTACCTGAGCAGAGAATAAAGTTGCTCTTCCTCTTGTAAATTGTAACCCAAGACATATATATATATATATATATATATATATATATATATATATATATATATATATATATATATATATATATATACAATATACACATACATTAGTTATTCTATAAAGCACTTGAGCTACATCTCTATGTATGTGTATATATACACACACAAACACACGCACCATATATAAGTTACCTATTATTGTATAATTCAATTGCCTATTTACCTTTGTTTAAATGTGTTGCTTTATTATAAAGCTCTTGAGCTACATCTCTTATTATACGGTGCTAACAGCACTTGTCAAACTATTAGCACAGTTAGCTGCTAGCCACCAGACCAGCAGTTGCCTGTTGAGAGCTGTGTGGAGCCGATAGAAATGCTTTTCAATTCTGTAGAGAGAACCTTTCAGGCTTTCATATCCGAGCCAGCTGAGTTTATTGCAGTGCAGAAAATTGGAAATTGCAGGATCATATTTTGCATTTTACACAACCCTGAAACTCTCAGGGTTACAAAGTTCTATTCCCAGTTGATTTACACTGCGGTGTGAATCCCCCCCAAAAATGATATGCATTCATTGTACTTGATGGAGGTACCTGGGATCAAAGTGGCCACCAAATAGCAGATTTTCTGTTAATTCACATGCACGGGACAGCATAGCTAATCTTGAAAAAGCTTTAAAATAGTAAAGAGGAGAAGATGGCGGCGCAGAGCGCAAATCTAGACTCAAGGCAGCACCGAGCTCAAGAAATAAGGTTAAGAAAAAAAAAATGTTTTATAACTTCATCTAGAAATGATTAATGATAGAATGAAACTAGTTATTCCGCCTAACCCTCAACAATCCTGCTACACTGTGGTGTTCTGTGTAACTGTGTTGCGTCACATCAATGACACCGAGTGTCCTTGTTAACTTTATCAGCTCTGAGGCGCAAAAACTGAAGGAGAAAGTTCTCCAAAAATTAGATGCAGCAACTTCTTTAAAGCCGCCTTTAGCTGAATTAATTCCTGATGACATGTTTTACCATGTAGTTAATCTCAAATATGTCTCTTTTTCTCTACAATCAGATTTTAGGGTAATCAGCTTTTTACAAACCGTAGCATTTTTGTGAACATTATTGTGATGCAACTGTCTTTGCTCATTAAAAGACCTTAAAAAATAACCCCAGCAACTGATTAGTCAGCTAACTGCCAGCTCTGCACTCGTTCCATCTCATTTATTGAAGCAAGAACTGCTGATTTCACCCTGAACTGCACACAACGTACTATTCCTACGAATGCCTATTTATTTTCAGAGCTCGTCTGGCTGTTGCTTTGTTCATCCGTCTGAAAGGTGGAACACAATCAGACCGAATGTGTCATTCAGACGTTACTCTTTAGGGATTCAGAGGACAAGATAAACGTCATTCAGTTGGATTTCTCTTGGGGGGAAAAAAGTTGGAGTTTTATGCTTGCCATCCTCAAAACTTTGGGCAACTTGTCTTTTCTGGGCCTCGGGGGTGTTTTCAGAGGGCAGGTGTCTTCTACAGCAGGGATGTCACAGTCCTTCTCAAGCTAATGGATACTGAGAGCAGCACGGATAACATATCTGTTTGCCACATGCTGCATGATCACATCCACACTGCAGGAGTTGATTTATTCAGCATGGGGTGATTTATTAATTCATGCATTTATTTTTTCCACAGTTGTTTTGGCATTCTACCTTTGTGCAAAAAAAGTGTTCTTAATCCTCAATGTCTTCTGTCCAAGAGTTACGAAACACTGAATGAACGAAAACTCTCACGCCAACCCGCGATTCATTTGTAATACAGCAGTGACCAATTATGTGCAAATATAAATATTCAAATGTTTCGATGTTTTCCTTAGAGCCCCTGTTTTAAAGGTACGATGACATTGTTTGTACAGTATATTAACTTGACTTGAAATAACATTGACTTTTTCCACTGCAAATGCTACTGTGTTTACTAGACACAACATCATAATACCCTCTGGGCCCATGGACTATGATTTGCTTTTAATTTATTTTAGAAAAAAATACAAGGTTTAATTTGCAGCTGCAATAAAAATCTTCAAGCATCCACATCTGGCACCATCACAAAAGGGAACTGACAGCATGGAAATGATATCAGTGTAATTAAAAAGATATGTGTCTGGTTAAATCCCTGTTAAACTTTGGACTTTCCTCCTCCTGGCTCTTCTACCATGGTTGTATTTTATTTTGTCAATTCAAATTCACAGTGGAAATAAAAGTGTTTTTTTGTACAAAATGCAGTGCAATACGGGTGACTCGTGGTGGTACGAGAATCTTTTGCCGTGGGTAAGTTGGTCTTCCGTTCGCCGACACAAATTGCAATTTTAGTTCCTATAAACACGTAACAACCAGGTACCAGATTGTGAGCAGACATCCAAGAGGAAGCTAAGACAATGGCAGACACTGTGCCAAAAAAAATGCAAATACAGTGAGGGGAAATACCACGTGGACAATACCAGAGCTACCAACTCTCACGGTTTCGCCGTGTGAGACACGCTTTGGCTCAAATATCAGGAAATTTGAATTATTTTGGCGTTGTACCCATGTTGTACCCTGCTACTGGACATGGACAACATTGGTTGCATTCTGTGAAGCAAAGACATAGCTGATGGTCCACCCCCAGGACATTTTGGTTGAAGTAGATGTTATTTCATGCATTCTAGTGGATTTTTGGGTGGTATGCTAAAGATGTAGCCTGGTACCAGCCGAATTTAGCCCCGCCCACAACATTTGAGGTCTGGAAGTTCGGTCTGGCACTGCTCCGTTGGGGAGAAATGATCCAAAATAAAAAATTGTTTGGACCAATCAAATTGTCAGGGCGGGCTTTATACGATGATGGACAGATGACAGTAACGTAATCAACCACGTCACCAAAGAGCGCTTGGGAACCACATGTCATTAACATACCTTAGTCCAGGGGTGGGCAATTCATTTTCCCAAGGGGCCACATGAGAAATTTGGACCGGTGTGGAGGGCCGAACCAATAGTCTGAACTTAATTAAATTAACTCAATATGAATGTTATTACTTTATTAAAAAACTGTAAATTATATTGTTTTGAGCTGCTACTGGTAAGAATACATGTTACAATACGGCTATGAAAATAAGTTTACAAAAATGTAAACCGTTCATTAAATATGTATGTTAAAGACCAGCAATTTATTAACTTCAAACAAAAGCAATAAGTGCTTTTGATGTTTTCCAGTTCAGTTGTTCTTACTCGGTGAGAAAAGTCCAGTCTGTGTTGCTTGAACTAGAGCATGAAGTCTGGTTGAATGAGGTGGAGATGAAGGACAGGTATCAGAGAGAGAGGATCTGATCTGTTGAACTTCATCACTAGAATGTTTGTTCTCATGTAGGTAGATCCAAAGAGAACCAACATCTTCTGAGCATCTTTCCTCACGTGAGGAACGTTCTCCTCTTTGAGAGAAGAGTGAAGATCCTGACTTAAAGTGCTCTGCCATAGTGGATCAGCGCGATTAATTTTCAATCTGGAGGCGGAGACTGCAGCGCGAGGCTCCTTGGGAGCCTCTGAAAATCTTCTTCTGTTGCTAACTTTGGGACTCTTTGGGGTAAATAGGATGTCTATGCAGCAAATAGGTTTACAGATGCGCTCCTTAGCGCCATCTATCATCGGGGAGTTTGAAAAGGAACGAACGCGCCTCGGCCCAAAATCAGAATTTTTTTTTTGCCGTGAGAAATTGGTTGTGTAGCGTGAGTGCGTGTGAAAACATGCAAAAGCGTGTGTCACACGGTGAAACCGTGAGAGTTGGTAGCTCTGGCAATACTCATTCCAAGACTAGAGTGAATCTGTTGGCTTTCAGCCGTTGGTGAGCATGATAGCCCTCCTTCAGCCGGGGGCAAACTTTGAATGTTATGTTTACAAACCTCAACTAACTAACAAAGAAAAGACAAATAATAACCTTGTGAACGAAATGACTAGTGAAGAATCTGAGGCCCCAGTTACCCACTTTGCAATTGTCATAACTCAGCCTTGGTAGAATAGAAGTGAAAGAAATTCTCATGGTAACTGTGAGACAGTGTGAGAAAATGTTCTCGTCTCTCCAAACACTGGAATTAGACGCAGAGAAGAATCATCCAAGTTAGCCTGAACAAACTGAGATTTAAAGCGCAAAAAATGCATCCACCCACCAACACCCATTGTGCTACATGTAAGCGTGCACACTGGCTTTCTCTTATTTCCGGGCTCTGGCACTTCACCTATCAAGAAATACAACACTTTCATCAAATGTGCTCCCCAGAGGGCCATGTCCCAGCTACTGTACCTTCCCTACGTCTTCCGCCTGTGTAGCGTATCTGGGGTGTGCTACAGGTATCAATCAACACACATCAGAAGACATGACGCTCTGCTGGGGCCATGTGTGTTGCACTTAAGGGATTGATGGTAGACACAACGCCACTATCTTACAGCCTTGAAGATAAGCAGAGGCCGAAGACAATACTCTGGTTGTGACTTTAAATGGGTATCTTGATAGTATCAGATATACATAGCTCAACCCTTGAATTTGTATTGAAAACGTGCTTTGATAAACCTTTTTGGGGGGTATAGTATAGAAGTTGTAATTATAAGCTGCTTAAAGTTAGTGTTACCTAGTTAAACAGGTCAAACGTCCCTCTCATAAATCTAAATTATATTGCTTGAGTAACAGCTTCCTCAAAACAACGGTGTCTCGCCAAAAACTACATTGGACAAATATTTACTGTCTGTAGCTCGAACTCACCCGCATGTAATTGAATGGACCCTCCCTGCATTAGCCGTTAGCTCCTCTATAAGCAGCTCAGCTTCGTAGAGACTCCGTGCTGTCGGCAGAAGAGCTGGTGATTACTTTGAGCAGCGTGCATGGGAATTAATTACAATATATTAGGCCTAAGATTAAGTTGCTCTGCTCTTAGCTACATTATTTAGCCAAGCAGGACTGCTCTGCCAACCACTGCGAACAGCGAACACCAACTAGCCCTGAGAGGTTTGAGCTGCTGCCAGTTGGCCTGCTGCCTTCGGTTCTCATCCCCACAATGATGCAATCAATACCCAAAGAAGATCGTCGTGTAGAAACATTGGCAAACCATTTAATCACGTGTTTGGTGGTCAGCATCTCTCTTTTACCTCTCTCTCTTTTAATGTTTAAAAATAGGGTTTTAAATCAACATGGCAACTTGTCAACCAACACAGACATTTTCTATGGCCTGTAAAAAGATGTTATATTGGCTTGCTGTTATAGTATGTGCTTGTGCGTGTGCGTGTGTTTGTTATGCAGCTGCCTGTTTTAATAAAGTCTATTTTGCCCACACTGTTGAATGTAATGAAAAGGTATCACGCTCTCCCATATACGCGGCTTAATGTTCACTATACACCACTTTGGACTATAAATTCAGGCCGTTGCAGCTGTACAAAAGGTTGTTAATGCCGAGATGGCTTTTCAAACCTATGCACCTTCAGAGCTAAATCACAATAAAGTACCACTTCGTTCAGGAAAAAGCACAGAGGAGAAAGTTTGAAAGACATTGTTCTTTTTGCCCTGTCATTTTAAAATAATAGTATTGCCCTTGGATAGTTTCCTAAAGCGGGGGGATGAGGATGCACACATATTTTAACATATTGCAGTTTGAGTAAGAATGGGAAGTTGTCACAATAGCGGGAATTATTCGCATCAAGTACGCTTTATAGCATATATTACATTATATTTCATGGGCCATTAATAATCACCACTACAGTAAATCAAAGATCAGAAAGCAATGCTACACACACACACTTCAAAGCTTCAAAAGATCAGTGTGAGCAGTGAGGTGGCAGGAAAGCTGGAGGGACTAGAAATGAAGCCTCCTCAAAGTTCAAAGAATGAGTCTGATATTCAATATAAATGTGTGGCTCAGGCAAACAAAGTTGCTTTGAGACATTTCACTGATTTCATACTTTTTCAGTGAGAAGACTGAATTCAAACCAGGATATGTGGGGGATGGTGTGTTTAGGCCTTTGTAACAAATACAGGGAACTGTATTTGACATTATTTACATTTAATGAGAATAGAAATAATGGATCATCTGCCAAAAATGGGGGTTAATGACATTTTACTGATTTAAAAAAACTATACTGATGATGATAAATCTTCATTATAGGAAGAAAGAAAGATTTCTCCAACCGAAGCAACAAAACAAGTTGTTTGTCAGTGCCTTGTTTTCTTAACATGACTTGTTTTAAGTTATTTCTCACAATAATTAAGTAATTTACATTTGTAATCCAATATAGTGCACCGTTTACCTTCTGTGGGCATCCTTTAAACTCCCAAGAGCTAATGATTGCAGATTTTCCGATGCAACTGCAGAGAATGCGACCGCATAAAGTCACAAACATGTAAGGAAAAAGGACTAGTCTCCTCACTTACAGTGATGGATTACACGTATCAATGCAGCAGCAGGTCGCTGAACAATGGGTTCTTTAAATCGACAGTATTGGGTGAGAAAAAAACTGCAGCTTCTGACTGTGGTAAAACTGTGAGCTTAGCCTTTCCATGAGCAGTAGCATGCACTGTGTTTTACTTAATATCCTTTAATTTCAATTCATGCCCTGGGTTCTGTTTGATTTCCCTACTGAGCTCCTTTATCAAGCACCTGAAGCCGTGCCAGAACCAGAGTGGAGCTCCAGAACTGGCCTGGATAATGAAGCTATTTGTTTGATTTAATTTGGTTGTCCTGGACGAGAAAAATGAATAGGAGTATGCTTGTACTACTATTGTCTGGTAATTGCAGAGAATAATAGATAATAAAGGATAGACAAAGTAATTGACTTTTTCTTGACCTGTGAAAAGTGGGATTTTGGTGCAACGGCATGTTGGATTTTCAAGAGATCTTTTGTGTAATGGTGCAAAAAGAATTAAACCTGCCTATAAACTCTAGCTCATACTTTATATATACCCATATCGTCCTGAAATAGATGGAGGAATGCCGAAATTGCCTTCAAGGGTTATCGAGCATGGAGATTTTGTCCGGTGTGTCTTTCACAACTACGGCATCTTGTAGAAATAATTCATACACGACAAATCCAGAGGGAATATTGAGATTTGTCCTTTTGATTCATACACAGAAAGACCATGATACCGTCAATAACTTACCATAAAAACCCAACGCATATAGAAGATACTTTGGGAGCTACAAAAACCGCAGTTTTGAAATGAAGTTTCAAATTGATCTGCAGCTTACGAGTAGGAAGTATCAGGAACTCCACAGGTCTGCAGAGGTCAAGACAACTTTTTGCCTATTTTTATATAGAAAGACACATCATGGAAACTTCACTTTGAGAATCAGAGAGAGGATGAAATTTGATCTCATGTGGATAAAAAATAAAGTCTCTCTGAGGGAACATACATTTCCTTTTGAGTTGTTTGACTAGACTGGAAAGAAAAAAAAGTAAAGGCCATTTTCCCCCTCTGAGCAATTATTGCTTTTTCTCTTTGTAGTCCACCGTCTCTGATCCGGCAAGATGTAATGTTTTGCTCTCTAACCTGAGCTTTAGAGATGAGTTGGTTTCCAAAGCTGTGCAATCAGTCTGTCTGGCTGTATCTCAGCTTCAGATCTCTCAACTAACCAGCAACTCATTAATAGAGTCTCTCCAGACGTGCTTATCAGCGCATGCACAGACATAAGTATGCAATGAAACACACACACACACTAATTAGATGCCTCCATACTAATCCAATGCAGTCACGAATACACACACCACTACACGTGCAATGTGCAAAGTCACAAATGCTATGATGCATGTTTAGACAAGAGCATGTAACTACGCATCATCACATTAATAGAAGATAATATTACAAAGGCTCACATAACGTTGCATGTTTGCAGAATCTCCGAACACAGACACACACTAAATGGAGAGACGGTCCTCGTTAATAAAGGCGATGGGGGTAAGCTTTCAATCTGCATTCCCCCTTTGTTTACTTGATGCAACTTCTAATTAATCATGTTACCACTAATACATCATTTGCCTTCGTTGAACAGCCACCGCAAGCCACACTGCTAACTCTGTGAAGTACAGACCATTCTGGAATGGAGCTATTGCTGTGTTGTAGCATGGAAAAGAAAGAAAATAGGACATAAAGAGATTAACATGAAATGGGATGGGAGCTCAGAGGTGCAGTAATCTGATACTTTACTTAAGGAAAAGCAGAAAAACCACAATACAAAATTCTGAAAGGCAATTGCGTACAAGGTATTCAAAAAGCACGTAGCAAAGCTAATTAATAAGCTTACAAACACTAAGATGAACTCTTAATAACTTGTGTACTTGCAAGATATTATAAGCTCATGTTTACAAGATGAAGTAGCAGCATCATAGATGTTCAAGTAAGTTGTTATAAAAGCTCTCAAATATATATACATATTGAAGTGGATATTTTCAAATAAAGTACAATTAGCTGAAAACTAATATTCAATATGTCATTTGAGTTCATTCACTCAGTTATGTTCCACCAGGAGAGCCAAACTTACAGAACCATTTTACAGAGGTAAGTATTTTCTTTATTTTGTATTACCACATAAACACATAATGGTCATATTACCTGCAGCATGTGTGCAAGAAGTTCATTGGGCGGCTGATGAATACCAATAATTTCACCATCACTCAGCATCTGCTGGTATTTCTGCAAGTACAGAAGATACATTATATGTTGTTGCTATTTCCAAAGGTTGCACAGTGATCACACAGTGAACCATATATATATATATATATATATATATATATATATATATATATATATATATATGGTTCATCCACATTCTGGCCAACACGCTTCTAAAAGGGCTCCATATCTTTTCCCTTCCGTTGGCAGCGACTCTCGGCTGCAGTGCTCGTAGATTCTCCACAGAAATCAATAACTGAGGCCAGCTCAGCTCGACAACTTCCTTCTCCTCTTTCATCTGAGATATGAGTCCTGGCGGTCAAACGTCACCTCGGTGGACGACTCCAAGCGTGAACGCAATGAACTTGACTCAAGTCGGATCTCTTCGGTCTGTTCTTCTTGCCCTTCTGCCTTTGCCCTCTTATCTCACTGAGGCAGTGAACATCCATGGGGACTAAAACTCAAGTCCAATCACCTCCTTTTCATCTGGAGACCTTTCACAAGGGGTTTGCCTCAACATTAGGGTGGAACTGGTTCAACCCTTGTACAAGTCAGACTATTTTCCTGTAGTATAATTTACTAGTTTCCTAGGTTTTGTGGCTTGGATGTTGGAGACCTGGGGATAAAAGTGGGGGATAAAAGTGGGATAGCTCCATTGGGAATCTGCCTCAAACTCTTCATTTATATTCAACCTACATAGTTTGTGATGTCCCTTGGGGTTGCAATGTTAAGCAGATGATCCACCTGGTGGTGGTTGTCCAGATGAACCCCTCATTTCTGTACGCATGTCCAATGACATTCCAATTTCGGTTTCACATCAACTGTGGCTAAAGATATCAATACAGTTCCTTTTATTGTTTATTTCATTACGCTAAAAGGCGTATTACCTGAATGTGAGAACCAACTCATAATAACAGACACAAGTTTGCAGATAATTGAAATATAAGATGCTGCTAATTAGAGAATTTTCAGCTCAGATGACGCGAGTAGCCTGAGGTTTCTCGAATACAAAACATCAGCTGGGATCCATTTCCTTAAATTAGTTTACAATTGCCTGCAAGAAAATAATATTTAACTTGAGTGAACATATGTGTATGAATCAGAGCTCCAGTTGTAGTTTCCATACCTCCTGTAACCTCGGTAGAACATCTCATTTTTCAACACTAGACATCTGAGGCTCAACGGATCCTCTCCAGGGACACTGCCAAGATTGTACGGTTGTCACCTCTGGACTAAATATCCCCTTGTACTCAATGTAAAGATTCCTTCGATACCATGCACTGCCCCAAGTGCCACATATCAGATATGAAAAAAATACTTCATACAACCTGCCCTGAAGCTCTTTTTTTTTAACATCCAGAATAGAAGTGATGACAAACCTGATGGATTCTGGTGCTGGAACACAGTTGGCCCGGATCGGCTGACTATATGATGTAACACCAAGGTTTCTGAAGCAGACGGTTCTTTCCTCATTATTGTGGCTGCATTGTTGTTCCTGTGAAAGCAGACACTATAGATCTACCAGCAACCCACCATTCACTTTCACCGACAGCCCAGTGATGTTTGGTAGAAGTGTAGCCACTGTCAGTTTATTTTATTTATTTATTTGTTTTCCACCCATCTGTTTGTTTTAATAGAGATAGTTTGGTAGGAACGAAACAGAAGGTACTTGTGCAAGGTATAATTTAACAAGGGGTGGGATATAATGGTTGATCGTGACGACAGACACATGTCTTTGTACAACCACAGTGCTTTTGACATGTACAATAGGTTGGCTCGATAGGACGAATATATCAACTTTCTGCAATAGGCTGAGTACATCGACGGCTGTTTTTGGGGATATTTTTGTCATTTTATTACATTAATGGAATAGTCTGCCTCTGAAGCTCAGCTGCCAGAGAGAGACACAGCGGGGGAAACAGCATGTAGAGGGTTTTTCTGTTTATGGAAGATAGGTGTACGAATATTTTCATTCTTGACGTTTTGATTTCAGTTTGTTTTGTCTACTTATTAGACTACAACTAATTCAATTCAATTAAGTTTATTTTATATAGCCCAACATCACAAATACAAGTTTGCCTCGGAGGGCTTTACAATCTGTACACATAACATCCCTGTCCCGGGACCTCACATTGGATCAGGAAAAACTCCCCCAATACAGATTTGAGGGAGGGAAAAAAAAGGGAAGAAACCTGAGGGAGAGCAACAGAGGAGGATCCCTCTCCCCGGATGGACAGAAGCAATAGATGTCATGTGTACAGAATGAATAACGTAACAGAGTTACAGCACATTCAATGAATATGACAGAAATTATTCATATAATAGTATGCATGGTCCATGATCCAGATAGCCACGATCCATGAATCAGAAGGAGGTAGAGAGGGAGGGGCCATCAGCAGGGCCATGGCAGCTGGCAGGACCGGTTCCAGGCCGGTTCCATCAGCAGGGCCATGGCAGCCGGCAGGACCGGTTCCAGGCCGGTTCCATCAGCAGGGCCATGGCAGCAGGCAGGACCGGTTCCAGGCCGGTTTCATCAGCAGGGCCATGGCAGCAGGCAGGACCGGTTCCAGGCAGCCACGATACATGGCAGGGGGCAGGACCGGAGAGAACTCAGAGAGTTAGTGTGACGACAATCGTCTGTTGTTGGGCTGATGGCGGCCGGTTGGAACATATTCACATTTTCCCCAAACCAAGTTTACAAAGACTTCTACAGACTAGCTCTAGAGTCTGAGGAGAAAATGTGTCCTAATTTTGCAAATATTTAACATAGACAAAAATAGAACCATTACTCACCCAGTAAGTTGAGACAACAGGAAATTATTCTTAATGAGATTCAAATAGAGGCATTTTCATTTACATACATAGCACCACCACACACTGTGACTCATATTAGAGAGCCGACAGGACCTCATTTGTCCTGCATGTATTCAGCGCCTTAGGAGCGAGTTGGTGAATCCACCTTAAAATATTCACCTACAAAATGCATTCTGGATTTCGGAAGAAAAGCCAACTGGCCTAAGAAAGAAAAGAGGAAAACTTTTGAAAATCGGCCTTGGGATGCTGAAATGACACTTTGATGAAGGTCTTTTGCTCATGGGGGCACTACAACTCAGAGACAGAGAGACACACCTGAACAGGTTCGAAGCCTCGGGCCGACACTCACCAGGCAGCTGCGAGATGTTAGAGGGGCTGTGATATGATTCATGCGATCTGAATGTTTCTAAGATTTATGACTAATGCATGTTTTGCGTGAATGAAATAATTAAAATGTGTAGCCACATGCGTTTGACATATACTTTGGTGTGTTGTAACCAATACAGCAAAGCAGCAAGTACATGGGAGATTAAACTATATTATCGGTTTAATATTTCATATTTCACCACAGCTTTGTTTTCCCGGATCTGAGAGGCGTTGCGGTCGAGCGTCACCGCTGTGAGCAGCAGTGGCCCCATGCTCCGTACACCGGGGAACACAAAGACAGAGTTATAATAACTCCCTATCAGATACAACGTGTCCCAAATGGTGATGAAAAAGGATGTCTCATTCCGTTTCTGGGTCTCACCTTATCTCTGAATCACATGCACACACAATAGCTGTTCAAACCATTTCTGGGCCAATGCACTCATTCATGTTTGTCTAAATTGCTCGCCTAGTTTTTATGCTGTGCTGGCTCCTAGAAATCAGTGCATAAAGGAAATGAGAGAGGGGACAGGAAGAGAGAGAACAACATGTCATTCTGTAGCATTGTAGCTATACAAGGTTCCAGTTGGGTTCATTGTAGTTTTGTGGTAATGAGAATTAAAGTTTCCACCTCCCACAGACCAAAACGAATAGAAACTTTTTAATTACTGACTTTTACCCCCTGGAGGAAAACTGTTTTGAAAGCTATCCTCAGTCGCATTTGAATGTGCTTATAGAGAAGTGTTGCGGAAGTGCAGAAACTAACACAAAAAACTAAGTAAATAATTATTCTGTGACCAGAAATATGATTGTTCTTTCCAATACGTCAAGGTGAAACATTTATGTTGCAAATTTTAATTAATTTCACTTGAAACATGACACAACTCTTAGCAGATGAAAGCCTTGCAAGAAAGAAAATATTCGAAGGCTGTTTCACTTTTATCACGTAAATGCCAACAACTTTTTCTGGAAAATGGAAAGTCAGGTCGGATTTCTGTAAAAAGAAAGTAAATGTGAGTCGCATGCATATGGTCAACTGCACTGATTTATGGTCAGAACAGGAAAATGTGATGCAGTTGTGACCCCCCCAGTTGTTCTATAAAGTTTGCGACCTACAGAATCCGCCAAAACTGAAATATGACTTACTTTTGGATGAAACAATATCCCATACGGCCTTGTTTGGTATCGAAATGAGCGCCTGCTTCCACTTCCGCCTTCTGACGTGTTTTGAGAGGCGTTCAAGATTAATTTCTAGTCGCAGCAGATCTGATGCTACGGGTCACTTGACTCATTTTGAGTGGTTTAAAAGGCTGTCAAAATCATTTTGCTTTAGACGGCTCCCACAGGCTCGCATGATTAAAAGGAAGGGTTTTTTACTGAAATCTGACTTTGTACGAGGAGATATGATGCATTTTGTGTGAAGTTATGATCCACAAGGAAAGTTATGATCCATAAGGAAAGTTATGTTAGTATATGTTAATTATTTATTTTTCTACACATATACAAGTATTCTCACAAGGGTTTCTGTATTATATCACTTGAAATTATTCAAATAGCCCTTGTGGTTGAGGAGACCACCTTCCAATTTTCGAAAAACAGGGCTTGATTTTAAATCCTCAATATTGATTTTGTGTGTTCAATATAATGTTAGATAGTTTTCTCTAACTGCCAACATACAGTTAATGTTGCTTTAAAAACTTAAAATTGTTATTTTTTTATCCAAAACCATGCGCATACACAACGTTTCCTGCCATTGTTGTTGTTATGCTCTAGCAGATTGAGATGTCATTGACTGAACATTTAAAGAATGTATTGTTTGTATTATTGATGCTCAGCCTCCCCCATCCAAAAAAGAAACACACAAACAAAAGACATGAGTCTAAATGTGATGCAACATCTTCCATGATGGTCAACAAAAACACATTTTTGCAGTCTTTTTTTGTTCTTGCAAAAAACACAAAGATTCTTGAACTTTTTATTCTCCATTTTTTCTGCAACATTCTTAAGCTGACTTCAAAAAAGTTTTATGAAAGCATGCTAACACAAAAAAATACTGCACGCACACACACACACACACACACACACACACACACACACACACACACACACACACACACACACACACACACACACACACACACAACTGGACATAATCTCTACTCAGACACATGAAAATACCTCAGTGTTTCTAGGTCAGCGGTAAGGAGCGAGCTAATGTGTGCAATGGTGCGAGGGGGTCTGGATCGGTGCTCTGTGAGGACGGATGGATGATTCACATGTTCGCGCTACAGCGACGTTCAACTAAAAAGGCCACCAGAGCCAGATGTGCATCATGTGAAGATTAATATGCATCTCTATGGTTCATTTATAGAAACAATATTAAACTTCAAAGGGTTAAAAGCTTGAGAATGTTTCTCGTATTCTGTTCCAAGATGTGATTTCCAATAAAGCAAATGATTAATTCTCAAATTAGTGAACAAGAGGCAATAAAACGTTTAAGGGCCGGGTATCAACAGGTAACAGTTTCACCTGAACTAGACCTGGACTGAGGTTTAGCCCATGCATCATGTTTGACCCCTCTGTTTGGCCCTCCTCCCCGTCTGGCCTGAACCAAACAAGTTGAGAACCGTCACAGTGGACCCCGCACATCTACAGAGACACCATGTTTTGACCCCGGCTGACCCTCCAATATTAGCCCCAGATGCTGCACCGTCTCTCCCGGGAGCAATTGGTCGGATTCTCAGCTCAGTTTGTTTTTGGCTCACCGAGGGAGCTCAGCTGTGGAGCGGTCCGTTTTGCACTGCTGCCTTATTGGAACATGTACGCTGAATGCTTTTTCTCAGCTAGTATAGGACAAGTTCTCACAATATGGTAAGTAAGTTTGCTCAACATTTCGTACGATAAAAAGTGAAGAAATCATTCAAATGATCTACTCATAAAACAAAGTCAGACTTATTTTAATTACATGTCACGCCGACTCAAACAGATAGTCGTGTCACCTTACAAACCGATTTATCGCGTCACTCTGCTCAGACGGTCAATACATTTCATCTCAACTCCATTATTGATCTGGTCAAATTCTCCTCTCTCAATCTACAGAAAACTGTTGAGTCATCTCTCGAAATCTGTGGGTTTTGATATCACTACACGGTACTTTCTAATTCTCTTTGTTTGTAATTTGCATTCACTGTCGGTTCATGGTGATCTGCTGAACCAAATAAAACACGGCTTCTGGCAGCACTATCTATCACGCTGTTTTGTTCCTCGTTTGTCTTCTTGACTGTCTGTCTATTTAGACTTTTATTTATTTGTGTGATATACTTATTTTGACTGTCTTGCACAAAATGTAAAAAAGGTAATGCAGCTTACTGTTGAGCGTTCCCATCCGCACTGTACTGTATACTCTTCAATAAATACAAAAATAATACTTTATTTAATGTAGTAATGACATGCCAAGAGTTCATTTTGAAATAAAACACAAACAACCATAACATTACAGTTGTGAGACCAATTCAAAAAGAAAAAACTTAAATGTGTTGAAACAAAAATCCAGACAAGGCTTGAGTTTGATGAGTGAGAAAATGATGTGAATCTGCTGAAGAAGTCTGTAGTAGTGTGATATTAAAAAGTGTACAAAGACATGTCTGATCTGTTCCTTCATCCAAGAACACGATAACAACAAGGTCACAGAAACAGTCATAAGCCAAAGTATGGCCTTCACATTCACGATATATCCACCACCTGGGCACCTCTGGGAGAGTCCAGAGTAGTAATGTTCAGGGCACTCTCCACCACCAGCATCCAAACACCAAATGAGGGGAAATGTTATGATGAAGTATTATTTATTTGTCTATGCTGTGTAAAAGTTGTTCTTTCTTTTTTGACATTATCTTTTAGGGCTTTTATTGCCTTTATTTCATTGTCGCAGGATACAACTTTTAGAACTTTTATAGATATTACAAAGGCTATTGAGTGTGTGAAGACAGTGGCTTCAGCAAAGGGAGTGAGAGTATAGTGGGAGTGGAGTATAGTTGTTTGAGAGTGAAGACTTCGAACCAATGAGAAGTGTCTTAGTGCTTCTACTGTTAAGTAATTGTTTGACATCCATATCTTTTTTTGGGGGGAGATTAATTAATAGTGATTTAGAAATAGGCCGATAGTTGTTTGAGTTACTAGTGTCCAAACCATGTTGGTCTGATTACTTTTTAAGTGGCGAGGGACATGTTTTTAGACAGAGAGGAATAAATATTGCATATTTTAAGGGAAACGATTGAGAGAAAGCATGCTTTAACAAAGTCAAAGCAGTGTAACGTTGGTTCAGAATCTTTAGTAAACACATTATCAGTGTTATCTAAATGAACTTGTAAAGCTGCAGCCTTGCAGTAGTTCCCGCTTATCCTGTTTGTTCCAGGTTTAATTATTGTTTGAAAAAGCAGATAAATGCAATGCTGTTTGGCAGCCAGTGTGGTGATCCTGTCTGTTGGCCCATCAGTAGCTCACGAACCGAACGCAACAGTTACAGTGAGAACACTGATCTCCTCTATTGGCAGAAACCCCGGATCAGGACTGCCTCCAAAAATCTAACTGTTCTTCAGGCAAAATGATATCCAGCCACCAAATGTCTGTTTGGTTTGTAACTTCATGACATTTGAGCTGCCGCTGGCTGGACACTCCAAACTAAATCAAACTTGGCATGTTTGCGCAGCACAAAGTGTTGGTTTGCAGCTCCAGTCACAGCAGTATGTGTGTGCAAGCTGGTCGGCCGATGAGCCAAAAACTTGGACTGATACTTTCACACACCCTCGTTCATTCCCCACAGTGCATCCCTGCTGACACACTTGGCTAACGTTTGGAGAGCTGAGCACATTTATCCTACTCTTTAAAGTTTAAGCAAGAATATATTAATGCTTATTTATGCCTAAGAGAATATACACTCAGTGGGCCCCTTTTATCCCTGGGCAGCAGTCAGCTCATTGTGCCTCCAGTCCGAACCAAACGTAGTGAAGCATTTCACTAAAGAAGGAACACACTTTGCCATGATCTTAAGTCCCAAATTTAAAATCCTAAATGAAAACAAATGTATCTATTATTTTTTATGCACCTCAGGGTGTGAAAAGGTGCTATACAAATATATTTGTCAATTGTAAAAACGTAAATCGTCACCATTGTCTTTTGGTACATATTTTTGGCCACACTTCCCTTCTTAAATCATGGATTGCATACCCTGGTTACTAAAAGAACAGTACACTCCCATGTATTTTGGCTATGTCCGGAACTTGTACAGTTTGGGGGAAATTACCATATGGTTATTGTCAAAATTCTGGGCTATGGCACACCTAAGTTCTGTATGTTTCTTTACTTTGGTAATATGACAGCAGATACTGTGTTCAGGTAAGACAGGTATCTGCTGAAAATTCTGCTAGCAGCTAGTAAAAAGAGATGGCACCACCATCACAAGATGGATGGTTGAAAATTGTGACTGAAATGTACGATATGGAACTGTTAACCCACAGAGTTCTGTCTGTGGTGAAAAGGCAACAAATGAACTGTAAAAAAAAGAGAATATTACCGTCAAATAATATACCGTCAATAATTTTCTCCATTATGTAAGAATCATATGACAACAGCAAAATAAATGTCCCCTTGTTTGTCATAGAAAAAGGTGAAACAGTGCTTTGGTTTAAGCAAGAAGAACAACTTTGGTTACAAGAGCCCCCAAACACCTCTACCCTATTCTACTCTTTCTTTCAACTTTTACATTTCAGACTACTTTCCGTTTTTATACATATCTCCTGCACATAATCCTTTCATGGCAGAGACAAACTGATTTCACGCACCACATTATTTAAGGTATGAAAATACTGTGCTGTGGTCTGAGCATGAACATTAAGGAATGTCTACATCAAGGGCTGATCAACAACAAAAGACAAGCAAAAAGATCAAACATCCCAGAGAGACAATGTGGAGGAATATTATTAAGATGAATTGTATAAACGTTAGATTAACATGACAGCAAAAGCGGAAAAAGCATAATAGATATCCATGTATGATGAGACAGATGTTTCTTTTGTGGCAGGAAGCCCCGGCTCACAGTTCAGGAATCAGTGTATTGTTAAAGGATTCATTCATTACGTTTAACAAAAAAATCCTTTATGTGCTTTTTGGCTCCACAGAACATGAATGGGAATGAATACAGAACACAGCCAACCTGAGTGCTACTTAAAGCGATTATAATGTTTTTTGTACGACCGTCCTTTATGTGTTTGGCACCGTGTGTCAAACAAAATGGAAATTTGGGAGATAACGATTCATCCAGACGGACAGAGGAGACAAGATAAGACATTAGCAGTGCGTTAGCACAGCTTTAGCGCAGCATTGACCACTCGGTGTCTGATTCAATAGGTTGCAGGGTTCTCTGGAAAGTAAACATTGAAACCCAATTCTACATCGTCCAGCAACGCCCTGTGTTAGCCAATCAAAACAACCCTGCTTGCTCAAAGTCACACACACACACACACACACACACACACACACACACACACACACACACACACACACACACACACACACACAGAGAGAGAGAAAGATTGTGTTTATCAACCTCACCTGTATCTTAAAAATACGTATCTGTAACAACGATAAGATTTTCTCTAGCAAAACACTATTTGCCTCTAGCAGCTTAAACATCATTACACTTGTTTAGGCCCTCACAGCATTGGGTTTAGGAAAAAGTATGGCCTTACTTCAATATTGAATAAGTCAACAGCAACTTAAATTAGACCCGTCAACATAATAGAAGTCATCGATTAAAAAATACTTGTGTCTGCAAATTGCAGGAAGGGCTGCGCCTTGTCAAATCCTGGATTCCCCCGGGGCAGTAAACTGAAGTTTAGAAGAAAACCTCACCCACAATCCACTAATGTGTGAGAGTGTTTCAGACAGATTCCAAACAATGTGGTGGTCTCTAAGCGCTGCAAATTGGAAATTGCTTATTACAGCAGTATGCCAGTTTGCACGAAAGATCTCGGAGCACTTTGTCAAGCAAGAAAACACCATCTAATGTACTTTTTGTCCCCACCACAGCATCATGTATTAGGATTATTGATCAAAGTAGTAGTCATGTAAAATAGATTTTTCAAATGTTTAGTCTCTGCCCAAATGTTGAAGATACTTTTCTTCCCTGCTGCTGTTACGGATATCGCAACGTTATACCATGCATCATCTAACATTGTTATTTGTCCGTCTCATATATCTGCTTACTGTTTAGATGTAAGACTGTTGTTTCAATATGCGAAAATCATTTTAATTATTTCCCTTGCTCTACACTGATGCACAAATACATTTGATTTTCTTCACTGCATATTGCTCCAGTGATGCAATTAGTCCATGTCATAACCATTTTAAATGTTGAGACATATTATGTAAAATGCATGCTCCGCTCATAGGAAACGTCGCTGCATATCAAATCATTTTCTTCCTAAACCAACAGCCAGCCACTAGGGGGCAATATAGCGATGTTTTGGCTTCACTTTGATGGAGCCGTCATCCCGCTGTGGCGGGAGCAGCAGCCGCGAGTGAAACACGTTCCTGAATGTTGCGGCTGTAGTCCAGAGTAGAAGAGTAATATACTGTGTACAACTAGTTTTGCCTAATAACTAAATGCAGATTTAAAAGAACCGTAATCTTTATTTTTTATTTGATGCAAAAATGTGTAAATTAGCAGGAACGTAGCACAACGTGTAAGTAAAAGTAGCGGTCTGTTGAAAAATATGGGCGAAGAAATGTTGGTTCCTTCTAGGTAATGAAAAGACAACTCACAAGAAGTGAAAGCAGTGCTCTCTCACTTCAAGTCAATACAAATAGTGATAAATATTTGTGAGCTCAATGTTTATCAAAATAATCGTAATTGCCATAATCATTGAGCCCTGTGTTTACTTTCGATTTTAAATCGAAACAACGATCTTTCTGCAAGCTTTCTCAAAGTACTTTTATTGTCTAATCTAGGTTATTGTCCAAGTCAGGAAGCGAACCCTGGTCGACAGCGTGTCACTAACACAAAAAATGTTGCGACTAAATATATTCCAGGCGGCAATTGTGTTTACAATCAAAACTACCGCTACTACCTCCGGTCAGTGTCCCGTTGTAGCAAGCTAGGAGCAGCGCTAGCTAGAGCCGGGGCTGGTCCCTACCTTTGGTGGTTGTCGCGGAGCTAGCGGAAGTTAGCACGGAACTAGCATGAGCGCCAGCTGGCTACAGCGGGGTGCAAATGGGGACAATGACCGAAGGTAGTAGCGGCGTATAACCCAACTTTTACGGTAGTTAACTTAGTAAACATAATTTCAAGTCTACAGGGGTTGATCAAATACATTGAATCTGTCTTTCCTGGTAGATTGCTTTGTTACATAAATGACACAATATTAATTTAGTCCAAAAAGCCACAGCCATAAAGTATTAAATATCTGGTTTGAGTCATTAAATTCTGTCCCATGGTATTAAAAAACACTTCCCAGTGTCGTTGACATCTCATGAGCCCTCAAATGTACACACCATTTTCTCATAATTACTTTCAACACCACTCAAAGTTTAATCTGTCCCCCTCTTCAACGCCACATTTTTCAAACTGGGCCGTAAATTTTAACTAGCAGTCCTCAGGCCTTTAGACGCCGGCAGCGTGATCCAGAGCAGCGTCTGGCTGTCTGTCAGCTGATGTATAGCCGAAGCTCCTGGAAGATATATTATCGCGTTCCCTTTCAGAGAGTGAATCCCGAGTTCCCCTCTGGTACGCCGTTATACAGTGTTTGTGTCTTGGACTTTTATTGTGAGAGGTGAGAACGTGCATGCGCTTCATGCTAATAACTCAGCGGCAGAGGTCGGTGGTTGTTGTGCCAGCGGCTCGGCTACATGGTGGCGTGCCAGATTGGGCTGCACTTGGCTCGCGATGAAAAAAAAAACATAGCAGTTTGAAAAATTATATTGAAGTGCGAGTTAATTGCATGAGACAAACATCTCTGTGGTCTTTATGATCCCGAGTAAGCGTTCATAATTTTCGACAAGTCTAACCTTGACATTTGAAAGCCAAATTGACATTAAATGTGTCACAGATGAGATGATGGTACCCAGTTATTTGAATGAAATGTCCAGGATCAGTAATGATGAATAATGTTCCTGATGACCTCCTGGCCTTTTCTCTCATGCCACCATCAAGACTTAGACAAGTTTCATATTCTAGGATCTGAGAATACTTAAATCATCATTGCAATATACAGAAAATTAGCTAAATGTGTAAGTGGGAAAATTCTTGCTCGAGTCAAAAATAACAATTACGTCATTTAAACCAGCATGATTTCAAACCACTGAATCACAAACACACACACACACACACACACACACACACACACACACACACACACACACACACACACACACACACACACACATACACACACACACACACACACACACACGTTTCAATACATTACTCGCTCACTTGTTAAATTCTTACACTGTCAAGGTTCAAATACTTGATATTCCTCATAACACCCAGGAATGAATCTACCTTATTGATAATGAACCCATGATTAGTATTGAAGAATGTACAACTGAGCAAATCGCTTACCAACTCTGCCGTGGTAAAACTGCAGTCGATCTTACGCCAACCATCTATCAGGCAAAAAGTAAGTTGTTTTTAACAGCTGAAGTCATTTGGAGCAAGTCATCAATGAAAGCAGACAGCTCAATCCATCAAGACGCTCTCGTACTTCAAGCCATGTGATCTCAAGTCATTTGTCTGAAAACCCGCAGAGACAATCCTCTGCAAAACTTTATCTCTGCTTTAAAATGTAGCAGGATGTGTCTGAATGGCTGTCAGAGAGGACTGGATTTTAACAACCGCTGTAGCTGAGCCAGAAACTGTACCCAGCAGAAGGACTGCGAGAGGAAGTCGTTACGCAACAACGGATGTCACACATGTGCCCGTGTGAAGGCTGTCAATCAAGTGCAAGAATAATTATGATTAATTTCAATTAGTCACATATTTAGGCACGTATTGACATTACCTTTGAATAAATCATTTTCTGAATCACCCGTAGGACGTAAGGTGGCACTGTATGTGTGTGTGTGTGTGTTTGTATTTCTACAACTATACCCGCATCAAATCGAGCTGACAAGGCCTGTATCTCGTTACAGAGGCTCCTTCGAATATACATCAAGCTTCCTTTTGCCGGAAGAAAACAACGGTGTCTCACAAACCGAAGTGCATTGACCTGTTTATTCAATAGCACATTGACTTTATATGTTGTCAAAAAGAGATTGAACGGGCAAGTAGTTTTAGTCTTTGTGAAACTGGACTGACGCATTGGTGGACGAGGAGCAGGTTCAGAGTCCAGGGAATGGAAATTTAAATTCTCATTAGTATCTTATATAGGTCAATTAGTAAATAAGTTTGTTATTTAGTAAAACTATCAAGGACTGCATTGTGAGACTTGTGGTGTATGCAGTAGCTGTCTAAGTAGCATGCACATCCTCTTCACCTGTTGATAATAAAGGACTTATATTTGCATGTTGCATTTATGTTTAATGTTGGGCTGTATGGACGCTGACGTCAATCCGGCAGGGAGTCCGGTTAGTCCATTCAGGGTGAAGCAAGGGGTCGGGTTATATTATGGTGTACGCGAGCTCTGGACAAATCAAATGCTCTGAGTGTGGATATGCAGGAAACAAACGTTTCGCACAAGCACTTTTTGTTTGTAAATGTCAAAGCAGAATATTCCAATAACAGCCCCAACCTCTGGAAACTGTCTTCATAACGCTGCGTGGTATTCAATCTTCAGCGCTTGTTGTGGCTCTGTGCAACTGAGCGTCTTCTAGCAAGAATATATACCTATATATACCTATATAAAGATAAGTTTTGGACATTTTTTTTTGCCACGACAGTATCCAGGACCTGGTTAGAGATGAAGCTAATGTGTGTTTGCTGTGTTCAGGTGAAAAACAACCATCAAACGCAGACATTATTACAAATGATAATGTGAATTGGTACCTTCTGAATTACCCTCCATATTACACACAATCAGGATATCAATACGATGGAATGAGTAGATATTATCATAATGGGGTGTATGTCACTCAGTGAAACTATATATCTCTTTTGTTGATCCATTTAATAATAATTTGATAATCCTACAGCACTGGAACACACCACAACAAGTTATAGCCACTTTTCACCAAATGTTGTTGACACCTATGCTTCTCAAACATGGGTGGAGAAGAGGAACTAAATATGTAAATATACATCAGCCTTTCCTGCTCATTGGTTTGTATTTGTTCAGAGTACATAGACAGCAATTGAATTTGGAAAATAACACACAACTGCACCTGTAGATACCCAATGCAGAGAATAAAATGTCTTCCAAAAATTCCTTCATCACCTCAGAATAGCATTGGCACATTAAACCATGTTTTCAGTGCTTGTTTACTTATGTATGATGCAGTTTACACGAGTTATAATTCAGTTTGTATGAAACAGCCCCAGAAGGAAATCTAGAAAAGATCGACTTCAACGAGAAACACGTTTGCCAAATAGACCAGTTGGTTTGTGTTTTCTCTTGTACTTTTTTTCCTCCAAATAATACAGTTTGAACAGCTCTGAAACTCCCACATGCTGTTAATATCTTTTGTTTTCTTCTTTAATCTATTCAACATCCTGCTGAGGAAACCATTTCACTCAAATGCGCAGCAAATATATCAGAAAGTACGTTATATTGTAAATGTAATTATTTGAAGACAGCCAGCCTCCAGGGAGACAGCAGTGCTTCCTCTTCCTGTGAGCTCACCTGGACTGCCTTCATGTGCAGACAGTTCTGGTTCAGAAGCCTCTCTGGGGCTCTTTCTGCAGCCTATGTGAAGGAAGGAAGCACCTTTCAAAACATTAGCACGGTTGATGAATCCCATCCTATCACATGATACTGTCACACCTCAGTCCAAAAAACTGTCATGTCTCCTTCTCCCTCCTCGTTTCGGTTCCCGTTGCGTGTGCATGTGAGAGGTGGATGTGAAAGTGGTACGAAGTTTGGATTGTACTGTCACTGCTTTGGTTTCCTCTGTTCTTCTATTTATGCACATGATCAGGTAAGAGACGAAGAAAGCATTGGTGGTGTGTTTGCCGTTGTTTGGGAGCATGGCGTCCTCTGAGACGTCACACCCGTCAATCCGGCAGGGAGTCCGGTTAGTTCCCCCGGACAGCGGCGTGTCGGTAGAGGAGGTGTTGCTGGCTGTGGGAGAGCAGGTGGGACATGACAAGCTCTCCTTCGCCTCTCGGATGAATTAAGCGGTGGTTGTGTTCGTGACCAGCGAGGCTTGTGTCCACAACCTGGTAGAGAGTGGCCTAACCACCAGGGACAGCTTTGTGCAGGTCTCTCCGCTCTCGATGCCTTCAACGCGGATCACCGTGTCCGGTGTTCCGCCGTTTATACCCAACGACCTGTTAGAGAAGGAACTGTGCAGATTTTGAAAGTTTGCCAGCGGATTAAAAGCAGTCAGTCTGGGATGTAAGGATCCCAAACTGAAGCACGTACTGTTTTGTTAGACGGCAGGTCTTCATGTTCCTGGAGTCACCGACACAAACACTGGAGGTGTCATTCAGGGTGAAGCACGGGGTCGGGTTATACATGGTGTACGCAAGCTCTGGACAGATCAAAGTGCGGAGGCCCTCGCCGGATATTTATTTCTGGTCTTGTCTTGTCTCCTTCTATCCGCTGACCTTTCTGTGCAGAGCTTCAATTTAGGGTCTTTAAACATGAGTGGTGGAAGGGACAGGCTTAAAAGAGCATTAATAATGGAAGTTGTAAATCAAAAAAGGTTGCACATCCTCTTTTTGCTAGAAACTCACACCATTCCATCAGATAAAGTAGACTGGGGTTTATGGTGGGAGGGCTCATGCACCCTGAGTATTTAGAACAGCAGCTAATGCAACAGTCCTGTCTGTCACTGACTTGGTGAGAGCAGAGATAGTGGGCTCGGTTTACTGCTTTGTCATTTATGCACCAAATCAGGGGCCGGAAAGAGCCTGCTTATTCACTATGCTGCTAATCGAACTGCAGAGCTGCCATCAGGAGCAACTGATCATCGGAGGGGACTTCAACTGCACGCTAGACTTCACCATAGACAGGAATAATGAGGAACCACACCCACAGTCAGAGCAGAGTCTCCACAACGTCATCACACAACTAGATCTGTTGGATACCTGGAGAGTAAAACACCCACAAACCAGACAGTACACTTTGGTTAGGGTCAGCAACGACAGAATAAAAAAATAGAAGTCCAGTTGGCTTCAGTGACATCATCAATGTGGAGCTGATGGTTTCACCGGGTGAAGGGGTCAGGTCATGCTGGAGTTTCAATTACCAGCTCCTGCAGGACAGCGTTTTCTGCGAGAGCTTTGGGTATTTTTGGCAAATATGGAAAAGTAGAAAATATTTTGTTTCTCTAAAGCTGTGGTGGGAGGTGGGAAAGGCACACATTCACATTTTTTGCCAGCAATACACCTCCCACTCCACCGCTAGCATCAAAGCAGCAGTCCAGGAGCTGGAGGCCAGCATCAGGACCATCGAGGAGGGGCTGCACAGGGGCTCACCTGGCACTACTGAAGAACTGGAGGCCAGTATCCCTCCTCTGCACGGATTATAATGTGCTCTCCAGAGCCTTATCCAATAAACTCAAGGTCATCCTGGACGTGGTTGTACACACCGACCGAACGTATTGTGTACCAGACAGGACAATTCTGGACAACATTGTTCTCACAAGGAACATTTTGGATTTGTGCAGAAACAATAACGTGGACATTGAGATTGTGTCACTTGACCAAGAGAAAGCTTTCGACAGGGTAGAGCACTCTTACTCTGCTGGGCTGAGTCAGCCAATCCCTGTAAAACTCAGCCCAGATGAGCGAGGGTGAAGACAGGGATGCTCTATTTCAGGCCAGCTGTATAGTCTGGCTATTGAGCCCTTGCTGTGCAGGTTTAGAGGTCGACTCTGCCGGGGTCCTGCGGCCCGGAGCGTCCTCCTGCTGTGTCTGCTTATTCTCCAGTCAGGAGGACGGTTCGGTGTCTGCAGGAAACCTTAGCACTCTATGAAAAGGCCTCATCTGCACGGGTGAACTGAGCTAAGAGTAAAGCCTTGCTAATGGGACAGTGGAGGGATCGGGCAGCGCCCAGTCTGCCGGGTGGACTTGAGTGGGGGAAAGAGGGACTGAAAGTGTTGGGAGTTTGTTTGGGCACAGAGGGGTTCCAAGCAAAGAACTGGGAGGTAGTGAAGGAGAAGGTGTGCTTGGTTATCTAAATGGAAATGGTTGCTACGCCAGTTGTCATATAGGGGAAGAGGTCTGGTTGGCAATAACTTAGTCACCTCAACGCTTTGGCACAAACTTACTGCTCTGACGCCACCGAGAGGCCTGATGGAGGACATCCAGAGAGCCATCGTGGACTTTTTCTGGTCTGGCAGGCACTGGGTCCGGGCAGCAGTGCTGTACCTACCTGTTGATGAAGGGGGGCATGGACTAACTGACATCCAGTCAAAGGTTGCCTCCTTTAGACTGCGGACAGCCCAAAGGCTGCTTTACGACTGTGGCCCATGCTGGCTGGACACAGCCCGACTGCTGCTGATGAGAGCTGACGGTTGGGCTACGACAAGCAGCTCTTCCTCCTGCAAAAGGAGAACCTCGACCCTACCGGTCTTACGTCTTTTTACAGCTCCGTACTGCAGGCATGGCAGATCTTTAAGGACCATACGCACCACATCTGAGGTTCCTGGGATGTGGCTGTTTGAGGAACCTTTGTTCTTCAACAACTTTTTTCACACTTAAACTCTACAATCTGCCAGCCTGGGAGCGAACTTCAGAGAGCCGGCTGGACCAAGCTGGGCCATCTGATGAAGATGACGGCGACATCGGTGGACACACTGAGAGCTAGAAGCAGTATCACCTCCGTCAGGCTGATCAACAGCTGGTGGAGGAAGTCTGTGCCGCTGCTGAAGGCCCGGCTGAAGGTGGAGCACACGTATTATCGGATGATGGATAATATGACGATTTTCAGCCGTTTTTGGGCTGCTGGGGGTTCTCTGCTCCGTGGGGGAGGAAGGGGTGCTGCTTGTCAATTTATGAGGATACGTTTATTCCTGTTCTGTCTGGAATTGCTTTATTTGTTTTATTTCTTCATCTATCTTCAGGACTAAACTGATGAAATAACAGTGTTTGGTTGTGTCTCCCTGTAAAGGAGCAATACACTGACTTTGAAAAACCAGTCCTCTCCTTCCTTCCCTCTCCTCTCCTCTCTATGGGTGTTCCTCTCCTCCTTACTTTGTTTTAGGTGCCTTAGAGCCTTGTATTATTATTAAAGGAAACGCTCACAATCTCGTATTGTGCACCTCTGATATTCCAGACGCGTGCATAATGGCTCTTTATCCCACTGCATGTCAAAAGATAATCTGCTTTGGGGAGAAGGGACTCTCTTTGATTAATTACATTATTGGTTAAAAAAAAGGTCCCTCTTAACCCAAAACTTTGCATTTTGAATATTTATCCTGAGGCCTTCATGACCTCGATGGAAGAGAGAACAAGCATTGCTTTAGAAAACATGATCTTTTTGGGTTCTTTCTACTGTGCAATAATGGTGAAGCACTTTCAGTATGTAGGGTATTTAATATGAGAGTGAATGATGCATGCACTTCACTTCATTCAGGGAATTGAAAATGTTCTCCAATCGATCTTAGGCTGCCACCTTTTCCCTCTTGTATTTGATATAAATTATATTTCCCCTCCGATGTTTGTATCATTTACGAAGGCGTATCAGTTGTCACATTGTAATGCAATCAGGGCTGTAGCTCCCGATGCGGACACATATTACACATGGTGGTTTCCTGTTGGGTGAGATTCTGATAGTCTTTAGAGGCGGTGTTCTTAAGGTGCAAATGCAACTGAACAATAGAATTAATAGGAAAAAAAAAGGTTTTGCTGTGAGTCTAGTGGGAAATATAGTATTCTAAAATGCTGGCTATAACATTGCCCTTTTATACTTTAGTAATTGTCTGGGCTTGTGTCAAGACAGTTTGTGTTATTCTCCAACATGACAATAAAGATATGTCAGAACAAGATGAAAGGAATATTTCTTTACAAAGACATACAGCATGTTGTCATGTTATCTTTTCCCGTCAACTGAGACGAACAGATGACAACATCCTCCGCTCTGATCACTGCACTCGTTGGCAGCAGGCGCTCAAATAAAGACAGAGAGAAGTCTGGATAAAGTGCAACAGGCTGGAACAAACAAGGCAGCCGGAGTAAAGACAAGCACTGATTCAGCTGGTGTTCAGTGTGTGACACTTTGACTCGACTGACTTGCAAAGATAACAGATTATTTCTTGGAACACAAATTGTTGACATGCTCTCAGTTTCTTTCAGCATTAAAAAGAGCATCAAGTTATCGGACCTCTATCAACAGCTGCTGCTGAAATCAGAGTCTTAAACATTTGATAAACAACTCTGTCAGATGCATCAAGCTCATTTCATGATGTTGGGCAGTAAATCTGTATTTTTTTGACATTTTGACTGGATACATGAAATTTAGCGAACATTTAGCTTTCTTTTTTTTATTCAAATCATAAAATTCGAGAAGTCAATGCAGATAGATTAAATTACACCAAAGGAAAAAATACTAACCCATCTTCCTTTCCAACTGTCAAGCCAATAACAGACAAGCTGTTGACCCACCCCATCCTAGTGACATGTCTGTTGAAACATTGTCTTTCTGGGCTCAGAGGTCCAGTTGAGGGAAATCTTAATGCCACAGCAAACAAAGATATATTGTAGACACCACAATGCTTCCAACTGTGCCCCTAGAGCACCAAGACGGCCACCCTTTAAAAATGTTTTCCAAGTTTGGTGTGAAAGAACTTGGCTGGCCTGCAAAAAGCCTTGACCTTTAAAGTGCTGCTTCTCAGTAATTTTTTTTTGCAACTGTGATGTTTTTCTTTTCTCTTATTCTGTTTTTTTTTCTGCACCATTGTTGTCCAAATCTCAATTCGGAGCTCTTCAAATATTCCCCTAACACTCAGATAAGAAAAATAACAACAACTGGGCAGATTGTCTAATTATGAAAGTAACTTTGTGATTTGGCTAAGAATTGAACTGAAATGCAAAATCCCCAAAACTGAGCATAGTTTTCGAAACTGAAAGCGTAAAAAAAAACAGTATCATTAATTAACAAACTAATAAAGTAAATCAGCACAGGAAACAGAGAGGAGGCTGAGGGAGACACTGAGACAGTGACATGATGGAGACAACAACCGCTTGATGAAGATGGATGATGATGGATGTAATAAACAAGCATGCAAATTGAAAACGCAGTGATCAGCTGTTGTTGTCAGAAGATGATTGAAACCGTTTTCTGATTTTAGGGGAACAATTACGGAATCACAAAGACACAATCTGAAAGATAAAACAAGTCTTTTTTTAGTAAATCAACTTTGTGTCTTTGTTCTGTTTTTTTTTTGTGTGCTTCTGGTGCTCATATTTGGATAATAAACTCAGTTCCATACTGTGTCTCCATTCTGTCACGCATGAATCCCATTTGATGTTTAATACATTCTCAGACCTGAATCAAATTGTTTTTAAATGGCTTGATAATTGGACCGAGAGAGACAAAGAAACCAAACGTATGAGAAACTCTGAAAAAAAGAGGTTTTGCAGTTGTGAGACATTAATGAGCACATTATTAGTACACATGTGGTTATAATGTCAAACTGCGGCCCTCAACAAAGGATGGGGAAGAAACAGGGCGGGACCTAAACTATAAATGCTCACATGGTAATTACAGCAAAATATGCATTTTCATTGGAGGCATTCCTTTGAAACAGAAATAGACGACTGTTTTCATTCACCACTGAATTAATATTGCTTCTACAGTAAAGCTACCAACAAAACACTCAACAGAAGTTTCAAAGTCACCAAGAAAAGGAAGGATGTTTTTGTATGAAAACATCTGACTGTGCAGAAATAAACTGAACACAGAATTGGCAAAGAACTAATTAGTGCATGAAAATACAATTCATGTCCCTGTAGTTGAGAATATGTTAAGTTTGCATAAATGGCAAATTAAAACAGGAACAGATCAGAAAACAGGAGGTAAATATATGATACCAATGAAAAATAACAACTCGTGAAACTGGAGACATATGTAATAATGACCTCTCCGTAAAAGACTCTTTATTTATGATAAAAGAGCATGAGATGGACAGGTGGATCGGTGCGGTGTCAGCAGTTATGCAGGTGTTGTACCGGACCGTGGCTGTAGTGTTCTCATGCAGTGTGTCGAAACTCTGACTAAACACCGAGTTAAACCGCAGTCAATGAAGAAAGAGTCGTAGTAAGTTTCACCATTTACTGTCACTCTTTTCCCTTCAAACATGCCGGTGAAAACCGCAAACAAAGACAATACAAACATTCTTAAACATAGCATTTCACAGAGTAGTAAATATAAATATACATTTCATATTTGTACATGATAGAACTCACAGCATTGCCTCTAAGATGCTTCCTAGTGGATGCGAGCGGATTGCTTTCTGGAGCATGAAGTCCTCTGTTGCTTTCCTACCACTGACAAATATTACTGAACCGGAAGTACACTGTCTAACCGGAAGTACCGGAACCGGACATGATCACACCGGAAGTCCCGCCCAGGAAGTGATACAACCGGAAGTGATAGGTTTGTTCGAGATGAGACAGTTCTGCGCGGAATCGATTGCCGGCATTGCATTCCGGTTAGATTTGTGTCCGACTTGATCCCGACTTGCTCTGACGCCATGCACACACGTGGTCAGCGATAATCTCACGAGAGCGAGGCGGCCATTGATATTAGAGCGAGGCGCAGCAGTAGCTCTTCATCGACTGCGTCGCCCAGTGCATGATGGGAAACACCTGGCTGTCTCCACATCAGAGAGCTGATTGGCTCTTAGATTTGACAGCAAACACCACGTGTTGTAGAAAATCCTTATTTTATGTGTAGTTGTAATACAATGCATTGCTCGATTGTTGAATATTAGTCTTATTAGTCTATTAGTGTTTAATCTGAAAACATATCTTGTGTGGTTGATAATAATAAAGCTTATTTATACAACGCACATCACAACTAGTAGTCATGTATTTGAATGAATGAATGAATGAATATATACTTTATTAATCCCCAAGGGGAAATTTTGTTTCACAGGCAGACATAAACAAAATAAAGGATGCAGCTACACACACATTTCTACATGAATACACATATGAATAAAACCAAACTTGATCTGTTTACTACAAGTAGACTACAGATCAGAACTAACAGGAAGTCATTTTTTCGGAGTTTTCCTGTGTATACTTTGAAGACAGCTGAAAACTGTCCTACTTGACCGCAGTTTTTTGTCAACGCCCCCTGCTGCTGCCGCCTGCTCTCGTCTACATTCCAGGCGAGGCGCAGCTCTTTTGAACGAGCCTAATGTCATAACATGGCACGAACAGGAAAATCACATTGCAAATAACTATGTCTTGAAATAAATGACCATTAATAAAACAAAAACAAAGTTGAAAATGCCATAAAGGCATCAGTGGCGGTGAAGAGGGAGCTGGGCCGGAAGGGAAAGCTCTCGATTTACCAGTCCATCTACGTTCCGACCCTCACATATGGTCATGGGCTTTGGGTAGTGACCGAGAGAATGAGATCAAGGATACAAGCTGCCACAATGTGTCTCCTCCGCAGGGTGGCTGTGAGGAACACATCGTCACTCCCAACTCGCTCCCAGTGGCCCTGCACTTCAAACCATGACGCTCTACGTACCCCTCTAGCGTCAGCTTTTTATGCAAAACCTGTCATAGAAACATTCTACTTCAAATTACTTGAGTCGTTGCTTGTCTTGACACTCACTTGCATTTTCCTCTTCTTTTTCTATTTCCAGAAGATTCCCTGAAATGTGCTCAGTCTCTTCATCATTTTTATTCATACCATTTTGAAGTGTGAAGCATGTTCCCTCAAACTGTGAATTCACAGGCAATGTAATTACATTTAATTATCATGAAATAATTGAGAGATCGCTGCCCTGCTCCATTGGTGAGTTACTATGCGCCAGGAAAATCTTTGTTATATTATAGTTAATTTGTATGTTACACACATCTGACTGCTTCCTTTCCACCGTGTTTGTGTTCAGGCTTTTTTGTATTGTTTATATGTTTCTGTTGGGGCGTTTGATTATTTAAACAGGTACACACCTGAGACTTGTTTTTAAAAGTCAAATCTCAAGCATTCATATTTGTGATTTTAAATCCAAGTCTCAACTCTGCAGTTCTGTTTTTTTCAAGGTTTAAATTCTGATTGGGTCTACGGCTCGTAATCTACAATGCAATTTAAATCACCCATTAAACGTTTGTTGTAGTGGTGCTAATTCACCCTGTGTGTGTGTGTGTGCGTGTGCGTTTGCGTGTGTGTGTACACACAACTGATACCCATCTGTGCACACAGGGTTCTCTGTGCATACAAACCGAGTTGCCACTGGGCAGAATGTCTAGTGCAACCGGCCTCATAAATATGGATTTTAAGAGCAGCCTAAATATAGAGGACCACTGTGGCCACTCACATTGAAAAATGTCCCCTACTATAACAGACCGCATCAATCTACCCTGAAGGATATCATTAATGAAAACCAATGAGCTTCTTTTCTAGTGTTTAAAAGAGAAACATGGCAAGACATCAACACATGAATACACACATTTACACCAACATTTAAAGAAAATAATCCACTTTGTAACACAGGGTCTAAAGACAGCTGGAAAATGATTGTCTTTTGAAACACAATTACATTAATGTAAGAATCAAATTATTTCCATCCTCTTCCATCCTATTTCCAGCCCAGTATGGATCTATGTTAGCTCCTGATATTTTGATTAGACGACTGTGCTTGACAGAACCTTAATGTGAGGTCTAACCGAGACGCGCTCTGCTCTTTAAATGTGAAGCTCCCAGTGTCGAACAGCAGACTGATCTGAGGTCAGATTGTAATGCTTCAGACCAGAGATGGACTGGCCATCTGGCATTTGGACAAATTCCAGAAAAGTCGCCAAGGAACAAGTTGTTCCGATGTTCAAAATTGCAAGACAAATAGCTAAGTATGAATATTGTACATACATGTGTCATCACTGGAGGTTTTCATGATAAAGACAACATAGAAATATTCTAATGAAGCTCGACTTTTTTTGTTGATTTTACATTTAACTCCATGCTAATAATATGGACCCTAAACAAACTGACTCATATTTTGACCTAATGTCCTTCACCAAAAGTGCTGAACAAATATCTCTCTTGATGCGGGAAATTTGAATTCCTCTTAATATCGACCCTTCAAAGAACTGAAATTCCCTGTGAGAGAAAAAAGAAAAGAGGAGCGAGGGAGAACAGATTGGTAATTAACACTGCTGTCGTGCCAAGCCATTAGGGTCCATACTTTAGACACTAGCACTCCTCTGCAGAACAGAGTACAAGACAACAGTCATTATGTGTTTTTAGCCTGCTTTGAAATTCTCTATTAAACCTCCCAATATGGAGACGGTTTGTGTTTTATAGCTTGGCTAGAGGGCATGAAATGAGACTTAAACCACTAACCACTTTGGTTACTCATTAAAAGAAAGACTAGGAAAGTCTCCAGAGAGACATTATTGCATTATTGAGCCCAAAAGTGTGAGTTCAATCAATTTTGAGAGGTCTTTAAAGAGGTCATGTGATGTTCATTTCACTAACTTTGTATGTAAATCCAGAGGACTGTGCAGAATGGTGATTATCTCTGGGGTGTCCTCACACAACTGCACATACATACATGCATAGATGTAATCTGGAACACAATCCTCCTGACAGCTTGAGATTGACAAATTAAAGCAGACCAAGGGAAACAGAAATGTCCACAGAGACACGATGGTCAATAATAACATTTTGGTTGCCTAAAAATGTCTTATTCAGCGTTTGGTTGAACTTAAGAGTTTGCTACGTTCTTTTTTTGTCTAATGAAAAGCAAAAAAACTAATCAAGAAAGAAAATACCGTAAAATGTGGGTTATAAGCCGATACTTTTTTCCTCAACTTTGACATGTATTAAATTAAATATTAAAATATTAAAATAATATCCGTGTGGCTAATTTGTGGATTTTTTTTACAATTCTAAATTCAGCAGCAGTTGCAGAGACATGCAGTACAAAATTCATGTGAAATATTCCCACATCCCCTTCACGAGTGATCTCACTGTAAAACAGGGTCGTCTCGGTAGCAGCAGCTAAACTCCCTGCTGTCCTTCCCTGCTCCGCGGCGCCTCTCACCCAGGCACCCCGCTTAGCTCTCCTCCGGCATCCACCGACGATGCCGCCACGCTCACCCGAGGAGGCGCGATGGAAAACAGGTCTGACGCCTAGGGAACGCCTGCCTCTCCCACCACCTCCACAGCGCTAGCGCCAGCTGCTGCCACAAGCATTTGTGGCTGCACTGTTTGAGCTCAAGTAAACACTGAAAATTCAGCACAAAAATACAAAGTGTTGTCAGCGCTAGCTGCAGCAGCTAGTGTAGCATTTGTTACGAATGTATTGTAGCGACCCTGTACAGGTGTCTGTTGGTGGGTAGAGGTCGGTCAGGGGCCTTTCACTCTCTCCGGCCAATCACAGGGAAGCAGCGTGCTGCTTGGTAGGGTTGCGGCCTGTGATTGGTGGAGTAGGGGGGTAGGCGGGTGGATGAGGAGGAAGGGACGTTGTGTGTTGTTGTTCGTTATGCTAGTGTGGGGGATGCTACGTGCGCAACTGTTAGCGAAGAGCCTGTTGCCAATCCTGTGACCTCTGTTACAATAAACCTGCAAGTTACTGCAGACGTTACAGTATGTTGGTACATTGATGTTCACGTATGTTTAAATGGATGTTTATAACAAATTGTACATGTAGGGACTTAAGACCAAGGGGAGGATTCAGGTGGGAAGCACAATGTGTGACACGGGGCTGCATCGGGAGTATAGAGCATGGCGGCCCGAGGAATAAAGGAGTTAGTTAAGAGCACTTTGTTCTCGCATCTCATGTGTATTTTAAAACATGACAGCTAGCTCCCCGACAACCACCGAAGGGGAGTGGGCAGTAGCAGCAGCGGTAGCAGCAGTGATAGCAGCAGCGGTAGCAGCAGCAACAGCGGCTTATAAGCCACCGCGGCTTGTTTATGATTAAATACAACTCTTTATTTGTGTTTAGTAGATGCGGCTTATAAAGGGGTATGTCTTATAACCCGCATTTTACGGTATCCTTAAATCTATGTATTCTCCTAATTAGACAGAGAAATACAATCGTACACTTTCTGAATTCAAGTTTCTCTCTTTCACCAAGACAGGCTTATTTGCCTTTATAATGCAATGTAAAACACACTTAATTCAAACTCGACGGTAACAAAATAAGACTCACCAAAACAGTCGTGGGTAGTCTTCCCACTGTTTCAACAATCTCCAACTCTGTTTGATGATGAGTTAGATGCGACTACATTCAGGCTCCACATGCTGGTTTTCCAGGCTGTGTACTTTACAAGCTCCCTACTGAGCTTCAGCTCTGAGTCATACTTTGGAGGCAGACCATGAAATTAGCAACATAAATTGCCAAAAATCACCCCACAATTTAACGACTGGCAATGTATTCAAACAGTCGTTGATATCAAACACATATCAGCAATGTCCTTTGGGAACCAGAGCAGGTGCTGCGAGTGGAGGAGCCATCGTTTCCATCTCATTTGATGTCTGCTTTAAGGATAACTTTAAAACTTGTTGACAGATTTTGATTAAATGTGTTGGGAAGTTCACAGCCCAATAGAAAAGAGATTAGCCTTTGATGCAGATCTGGGATATTCGGAAGGACTTTGTTATGGTTTTGTTTTTCCATGTGTCTGGATCATTTCTTCCATCAGTCATGGCTCTGAACTGATTCATGGAAGCAGTGACTGATGTAATAATGGCTGCCAGACATGATTATTGTATCAAGGGCATTACATACTAGTCTGCTGTTGTCACATCATGTCTCACTGTGATTCGGAGTAAATTACAGACAAGCTTGGAACTATTTACACAGGATTCAAAGTCCTATAAGAAGTGAATTGCAATAATTTGTAGATTACAGATGATCCATGAAAGTCTTTCCTTCTATCAGAGGTGTTTTCCTTCTGAATATGGTTCCCAACTGTCATGGAGAATCTAGACAGAAGGAATTAAGAAAGTTTTTGTGTGAACATTAGAAAATCCCAAACTGTTAAATCTTGATGTCTTTAGCCCCTATTACTCGTTCCAAAAAATAATTCTCCATACGAGAGCAGAAATGTGCTCCGTTCCTCGTAGCTTCAGCCTCCATGCTACACATGCTTCACAGGCTTACAATTTATTCCATGCATTTCCATCCAACTCAGTGCAACTATTTCATGGTGGCTTCCAATGCACTGATGGACTCACACCTGTACGGCTTCAAGCTACTGCATGAAACACAACATGAATACATACCATGGAAAAAGGTATATATGGAACGTGCACGTCTTGCTGCCTATCCTACAACCTTAGACTGAATAAGAGTATGTGATGTAACTCAAAATGTTCATGATGACTTTTTTAGGATAGTGTCTGAAATATTTAAAAAGCTGCAGGGCGATCAAACAAGGTAACAGCGCTAATTAAATATTTTGTAGCTTTGGTAGTTGGGGATGGCAACGGAGCCGTGGGGAGTTTTGTGAAGATGATGACAAGAGTGATGGGTTTTCAGCGAGGGCCTCAGGGCTGGACCGAAGACACCGAAAACAGCCCAGAGCTCAATGTCTGCCGTTTGAAGGATTGTTTGACAAATAAAAAAAGACCAAATTTGTTTTAGTCTTGTGTTTTTTCTTTCCCAACAGAGTAACGTCTCACAACAAAGTTCTAAACCAGAGACTGTATAAATTATAATTTAATTGGAAAGTTATAGAAACAATCAGATAAACCAGGCTGTAACCGTGTTTACTTCTGCTGTAAAGTTGAATATTTTACCATGGGGATTGACTCGCTGTTGGAGGCAGTCTCCTTGACAATAGTTCACAGTGGGCAGTACATTTAGAACACGTATGAATAACCATGAATATTTTAAACAGCAAAGTTAATTTGCACATCCTTGAGAGATTGATGGTGCTAAAACTGCAGACAGACAAAGTGCTACTTGCAAGGATATTTGTACCACCGACTCCTGTCTCATAACTGTCTGAAAAACGTGTCTTTTTGAAGCAGATATGTAGCACAGACAAGCTACAATAGCTTTCTCCATTTCGGACTCAGTGTCCTTTCCCTCAAAGGTCAGCAGTGTCACCCTTTGCTCTGGGTCAGTCACTCAAATTGCCAAGTTCACCAAAGTTGAAGAGGGCAAGAATAAATTAACTAAATAAATAAAATAAATATAATATATAATAAATATAAATAAATAAACAGGTTTATACATAAAAACTACAATAAAAACAAAAACAAAATGGAACCAATAAGTGAATTTGCCTCCCTGACCTTCAAGGACAATAATACACCGTAATAGACCTCTTTATTGTTTTTGCTAATGTTTTGTCAAAAATATATTACGGTTCTAAATACAATTGATCCACATAGTAGCATCCGTACAGTAAAATTCACATTGGCTGCTTGTATTTACAAACTATGTGGCTCAGCTATTAAAATGACTACTTTGTTTACATGGCACATTGCATAAAACACAATTACAAACATGACACACTTTATACTTTGTTGGCCCCCAAACAGCAGTAAGAAATACATTTCAGTATTCAAATACTCAAATCCCATGAAAGTTATTTAGATATTCCTGACAGGATGGTCCTTTTTAACTGAATCAAACTGACACTATAATTTAATTTGCGCAAAAGGTGGTACATCTCCTGTGTCTCAGGCGGTCCAGATGGGATTCTCTTCTCCACTGAAGACCCTCCAGATGATTTAGGTGGATTCCTGCAGCATTAACATTGCACAGTGGGACTATAACCTATAAAGTGCCCAGCTGAGAGAAACTGGCAGTCACAGAACTGCTGATGAGTTTAAGTGTCCCTGAGAAGATAAACTTGATGAAGTGGTACAAATTTGAAAAAAAAATGAAAATGTAATGCCTTGGGTGGAGAGGAGTGTTGATTATCCATCTGCTCTCTCACACTCACTACTATTCATTATTCTACACTTCTTTCCCCACTGCTGCTTCACTCTTTCATTCACTCCCTCATTATTCTGCTGGAGCCATATCACAGCCTCTCTTCTCGCCTTTTCTCCACTCCGGCCCTCCTGCTCCCGTTGTTGGGATTATTTGGCAGGAGGCTCAATGGGACATTGGGGCGTTTGGGCCCAGAGTCCAGCTGCGAATGAGAGAGAGAATAAGAGGATGAGGACGAGGACACAGTGGAGGACGAGGATGAGGAGGCGGGGATGGACTTGATAATGAGACTGATGCCATGAGAAGAGGATGCAGTACGAGCCTATATAATGGGATGATCAGTGATCTAAAGGAAAAAGAGGACATGCTAATGATGAGAAATGGCGTTAATTCAATCTGGATGGAAAGGGAGGAGACAAAGAAACGTCTGCCTGTGCATTATAGTGTTTCCTCTCTTCATCTGGTCTTTCTTTCTCTCTCACATTAGACACTAAATCAGTGAGTCTTATTCAGTATTTTTTCAGTTTTTACATGTTAAAGAGTACTTTCTTTTGCCAGTTAAAACAGCATATTCTCTTTGCTCGGTTTGTGTTGAATATTTTGGGGTTTTGGGATGTTAGTCAGACAAAACAAGCACATCAAAGTCATCACCTCAGGCTCTTGCAAACTGAGATGGGATTTGTTTCACTGTTTTCTTACATTTCATAGATTAAATGGATACATGAAAGAGAAAAAGCTTCATCCATACAGAAAAAAAATACACAATCAGAACCATTTATTGCCAAGTAAGTTTACACATGCAAGGAATTTCTCCTGGCAGGAGGTGCAAAACATTTAACAAAAAACATTGAACGATAAACATGAAACAGAGTGCAATAAAAATAAAAAGGAAGCATGGATATTTACAATTGGGTGTATTGAATATTTACAGTTGGATCTACAGAGAATAACAATTAAAATGAATATGAATTGAGCAGTAAGCGAGATCTGTTAAGCTCACTTCTTTCTAACTCCACACCCACAGGCCTTTAGACTAGAGCCCCCCAAAAAAAGCTTTATACAAAATTCGTATGCCTCCACGCCTGCGACAGCCGCGGCCGGAGGCATTGTGTTTTTTAGGTTGTCCGTCCCGACACACATCTGCCTGGTCCATCTTCAGGAACGCAACATCTCAGGAACACCTGGAGGGAATTTATTTCTACAAGGAGTAGAAGGAGGAGAAAGGTCAAAAGGTCACCGTGACCGCACGTCCGACCCATTCTGGGGAACGCGATACCTCAGGAACCCCTTCAGGAAATGTCTTCAAATTTGGCATTACGTAAGGATGAACTGATTATAATTTGGTGGTCAGAGGCCACTGTACTGTAACTCAATAATCCATATGCTAATTTTGACAATTTCAATGTTTTTTATAAGCTTAAATAATGAAGTAATGACATTTTGGACAGACATGAATGTAAACTACAACCTTGAGGCGGTAATTCTAGTTCTGCATGTAAACAGACTTTGATGTATACAAAGTGTCGCTCCCCTTCAGGTAACACATAATATCTTCTTTTAAATTTGGTACTAAACTGAAGAGAAGATTTCACCAAAAACAATTTTTTTTGTCTTGACCTCTTCTCGACTATCGTACATTCAAAACTTCGGACCTCACTTGTGAATTTCATCGAATGTCTTTGGGGTTCATGCATTTTTCTTTGACTGATAACCACAAAGAGCAAATACGTGTGTGTGTGTGTGTGTGTGTGTGTGTGTGTGTGTGTGTGTGTGTGTGTGTGTGTGTGTGTGGGAATCGCATGGCAGCAGCATGTGTTTCGCATCACTGTGATCCTGCTTTGAGATTATTGGGCCCACACAAAGCAGACTACCTGCTGTGATAACACACACCTACATACCTACACACACACACACACCAAAGGAAACAAGTACCAAACAACAAAGTCTTCTCCCGAGTGATGATAGACTCATTCCTCACAAGCCCACCACTGTGTTGTTCACTCCCACAGGAAAACATATATGTTTATTTTATTTATGAGCATGTGTGTGTGTGTGTGTGTGTGTGTACATGATATGGAGCGACACACACTCCTGTATATTAGTACACAAAAAGGACATCTTTTTAATGCTATGTGACACAGTTGGACAAAAAGATTGCAGAGTGTTGCTTTTGTAAAGACAATGTTTCCCGGTCTCTGCACAGATAAATACATAATTGGCCAGAGAACCTTCTTACTTCTAAAACAATGATAATGTTGTTTTCTTCACAATAGCAATGTGAGATGTTATCCATACAGTAGATTGTGTATTGCCCAGAGTATTTATACTATACACAATTTAGATCTCGTTCCCTCCTGTACTGTTAGGACTGACAGAAGACAACATTGATAGGCAGCAGCAGATTAATAAGGAGCAAATTAGCTTTATTGAAAAAATAATAAATCAGTATGTTTTATCGGACCTGGCTGCATTCATGAACACGTTTAAAATGAACGCCCTAAAGATGCCCGTCCAGCAACAAGAAAGTGTAGTCTGTGCCCCCTTCCACCTGTGGTGTTCCCCAAGGCTCCATCCTTGGCCCCCTGTTGTTATGTGGATACACCACTGGGACATAAAGTACAGTATTCAGTTCCATTGTTACACGGATGACATGCAAATGGCTTGAAATAAGTATTTTTGGTCCTCCAAAGTCCATTCCAATTTTACAAAAACCTCTTGGCTTAATGGCTCAAGCTCTACAAATATAAAACCTGCAGCCAGAAATCTTGGTTTATTGTAACAACCCTCTCATTCGAGGGGCAACATTGAAGTCAGCTATTTTCTCTCTCTCATTCTAAAATCACGGTTGACTACTACTGAATGTTTTCTTGTTTTATTAAAAATAAACAAATTTGGTATTGGAATATATATATATATATATATATATATATATATATATATATATATATATATATATATATATATATATATATAATATATTTGATATACATATGATACATACGTAGTTTGTTAGTTGGTATTGGATCAAGAATAAAGTCTATAATTTAACTTAGACAGAGTTCCTTTCATGTTTCTCAGCTTTGTCGGGTGTCCAAGTTGGCCGAGCTTCAACAAATTCGGTCTAATGAGGTCTCACTCAGCTAATTTATTTCCGCCTCCCGAGTCGCTCTGCTGCTTCGGGGAAATGTTTGCTCAACTCAAAACCTAATGTGACGTCGCCTGATGTCAAGGGGTCTATAGAGGAGAGCTTGGGAATGAATGTAATTAAAATTAGAATTTTGGAGTAATGCCAACATTATTACTAAACCACAAGTAACTTATTTATTTCAAATGGCATTTCAATTTTGATGATGATGAAGCTCAAGTGAATCTCCAAAGTGAGTAGAAATCGACTAATCTGCAAGGCAGTGGAGAGTGAATCCAGGTGCAATTTGCCTTTCACGTGTGCCAGTTAAATGTGTTTGTGTGTCGTCTGACAGATGAGTCATCCATCACCCCTCAAGTGAATGAGTGCATCCGCACCGCTCGCCAATAGAAGTCAACAGACCTCAGTGCCTGTTTCCCGCAGAGAGGAGATCTGGCAGCAGCGCCGTGATCCCGGCTGTGTTTTCTTGGCACAGGTTAGACCAGAGCTGAGCGGCCGTTGAGGGAGAAGAGCCGGCAGGGTTTCATTCACTGATTAACACACCTTTGGTTCAGCTGCTGAAGTGTTTTGCAGGAAACGGTTGCCCAGTCATGGTTTGGGGCCATATGAAAGTGCAACCAATTACGACACCGTTTGTGATCATATTCATTCTGCACATATCTCCTGACAGCAGCAGGATGCTGATAATGAAAATGATGTGATCCATGAACGTGTTGAACAAAATATCATTTTAGCAGCTGTGGGAAATGGCCTGATTTGTCAACCTGGGTCTTTTACTCAAAAGGTCATCACACCCCTCGCTAAATGCATAGGGATATATTAACAGCACAGGGCAATTTCTCATTGTTTCATGTCTTGCATGATTCTATTTAAACAGATTTACAATGGCGGCTGGTGTAATTCTTTTTTGGTCAGGCCATCTAATCAATTTCAGCAAACATCCCAGTATGATTCAATGCAAATAAAAAGGTATCAAACACGCATTACTACTTTGCAATTAAATATTTAACATTTATTCCAACACTTTGACATACTAAGGACATCTTATTAATAAAATTCAGTATATATATATATATATATATATATATATATATATATATATATATATATATATATATATATATATATATACACATATATACACATATCATCTACATCTTACATATCATACATATCATATACACATCTTATTAATAAAATTCAGTATATATATATATATATATATATATATATATATATATATATATATATATATATATATATATATATATATATATACACACACATATATATACACATATATACACACATATATATATATATATATATATATATATATATATATATATATATGTCATACAGATAAGTAGCATATATTTGCGCAGATATCCTTTTTTGACAAATATTACTATATATATAATAATAATAATAATAATAATAATAATAAATAAATATATATATATATATATATATATATATATATATATATATATATATATATATATATATATATATATATATAGTTTTGGTGGCTGAAGGTGGGGCCAGGCCCCATGGCCCTCTATTGGCTGGCCGCCACTGCAGATTTAAGATTACAGAAACATGAGACTGCAGTTCATTTTCATTTTCTGTTTCCGTTTTTCTCCAGCAAGACAATCATTCTTTGACCTTGACCACATGTAACTGTTGCAGCTATAGAGATAAAGAAAATCCTTCCTTTTTTTTTTTTTGCTTGTTAAAGTTTTACATTTTTGGGGAATTTGTATCTGAATCAAGGGTATATTATCTAAATGACTTGTTTCCCTAAAACCTAAGTAAGTCACTGTGTGCTTAAACATTGCGTGCTTAAATCTACTAAATTGTTATCCCTCTCATCAGTGGACACATCTAGATTTTCCAAGTCATCAACATGGTATGTTCACAAATTCTCTCTTGGCTTTGGAAAGCAGCGACTACCGTCCAGGAACAATGTCAGTTTCACATGCTGTCTTTCCTCTGTGCTGCGGTTTGATTTAGCACCTTGTCAAACTCATCCTCTTCATCAAAGTAAGATTACTCATGATTTCTCTCCTAATAATCCACTGGATAACCAGCCATTGCCCTGAGTTATCTCCATTGCAATAAAATAAAAAATCTCCTGCTCGCCACAATGTACCTTGTTTGGCTAGATAGTATTGTTTTTATCTCCGGATTATTACCTGGAGTCATTGTGATTTGTGGGCATTGTTGGATAACTGATGCTGAATGCAGGCTTTTGCTTTGGTTTATACAGACACAGTAAACATCTTGACCTTTTTAAAATTGTACCTGGCTTACCAATGACTTTACTGATCCTCACTTGCTGCATTTTTACGGCACTGCCATCAAAACTCAAATGCCTTACTGCAGTGGAGTTGTGGGATATAAATACGTGGTGTACATTCATATCTTTCCATCCTTTCTATTTCATATTCAGGTCCAGACCAGATCAGAACGTGTGACCTATATTGTCAAAGGGAAGTTGAAATTGAAATAATTTCATATTCTGTTGTTCATTTCACCATGCTGTTCAAGAGGAGCTGTTTTATGTGAGTGATGAATGCAGGTCTGCGGTTCAATTTATGTTTACTGGATGTCTATTGCACAGTACATGTGTCTCTGTTGCTGCTCAGTGTTTTGGAGCGTTACATGAATATCCTGATCAGGACCCTCCTGTGTGAACCCAGGCGTTCTCCTAACCGGCACAGAGATGGTGGTCGACTGTTCCTCCCATAGCAGAAACTCTCAGCTGGTTGTCCTGTTTTTCTCAGTTTGACTTCTTGTTTGTTTTTGTTTGTTTTGTTCCCACTCACAGGGCCTCATGGAGTGTTTCTATACAACTCGAACTGGAGTCAAACCTTTGCTCGTGAGCCAGGGGACCCAGCATGAACTGTGCGTATTGAGTTTCCACAAGGAAATTCCTTTTCAGAAAACTCTAAAAAGATGATGTCATGACTTAAAACAACAAAACTTAAAGTAAGACAAGTACAGATCACGTAAGTGCAATAATTCAAACTGTTTGTTCATGTGGGATCATCCATGAGAAGAAGTTGACCCATGCACTTTGATGTCTTAACCCTTCATAATTATCTGATCATAGTAAGAAATAGTCCCCAGTGTATCCCTGATGCATGGAAACCTCAATTATTTGTTTCCGTCTTGGAGAAAACTTCTGTTGCGGACACACTGGTCTTTCAAATTGACCTGATTTGACAGGCAAAGAGCATACAGAATAGGGAGAGTTGATTATGATCCATTTTGTTGTCATATCCCACCTTCCAATACGACTTACATAGCGGATTATAATAGATAAGGAGGCAGATCGAGACTACTTAAAAGAATAGTTTGACATTTTGAGAAATATGCGTATTCGCCGCGTGGCTAAGAGTTAGATGAGAAGATCGTGCCCGTACATTAAATATAAAGCTACAGCTGGGAAGTGAGTTAGAACTAAGTAGCGTAGACTGGAAACGGTGAAAAAGCAAGTATGGCTCTCACCAAAGGTCACAACTGTTTTGTACCAGCAGCGCCAGTGTCACTAAATGACATGTTAAACAAAACAAAATAGTGTAAAACAACAGTTTAATATGGGGTTATGGGGTTTATCTGATATAGTTTTAGGAAGTTGCTTTAATGGGGGTTAAAACTGAGTCAGTTAATTGAAATGGGTTCCTTCACATGAATCTATTTGGACACATTTAAAGCAGAAAACACTTATTTATTGATGTTATTGATGTGATTTTCCATTACTGAGGTAGCGTTGTGATTTGGGGTTATGTATATTACATTTACTTGACTCTAGTCCGGCACTTTATCCATGAAAGTTCCTTACAATCAACTTCCACTTTTTCCACAATCTAACAGAGACTGTAAAAAGGGACCCCGTTTGGTCATAAATTCAGACACACGTCTGGGCTGCACACAGCAGCTCTGTGTGCAGAAACCCATAATTATACACGACGCTCCCATCGCCGCGTGCTGCAGGCGGTGTGACATTCAACAGAGTTCACTGCAGCAGCAAACTGTGAAGAAGCTGCACTGCCAAAACACACGGCGGGTCTGTGATGAAGACCGAAGTGAGGAGTAATATCCGGTGTGTGAAATTGTTATTCGACATCAACAGTACATTTGTCCCGAAACTGAAGATAAGCTTCATCCTGACTGAACACAACTCAAATTTATATGTAAATCCACTTCCTCAATTGAAAATAAAGTTATTCCTCCCTGAGCTCGCCGAAGTTAGATGGAATTTATCACATTAACCTTAAAAAGTTTGAATGTTTATAGCTGATACTCGTGTGATCCTCAGCTTTAAAACTGCCTGAGAAGATAAGCTTAATGTTTCAGTTTAGATTTCATTTTAATTTGTTATCATCGAAATAATTATATAATTGGGATAATAACTTGGTTATATCTGTCAGTGTGAAATGAATGCTTACTGTTGCTTACCGTCTGTCCGGTGTTTTTCCTGGCTGTAATTATCTTATTATTCAATTAGGCTTTCTTGGAACGGAGCCCTGGCAAGGGCCCACTCACTCTTCTGATGTATAATTATTGATGTATTAATTGATGTTTTCCTCGCTGCCGTTGTCTCAATGACACGCATTCGTAGAAAGACCTTGAACATGTTCGTGCAGATTAAAAACACAATAAAGATTCTGATCGAAACATCAGCGCAAGTTAATGCGAGAAAGAAACAAAAACACATCAAGGTGAAAATGATAACCATAAAATCAAAAGGACAACAGAATTTTATGGTAAAGTCAGAAGGTTGAAAGACGTGTAATACAGCAGTGAGGGAGAAATGCAGGTGAGGAGAGGATGGCTGGACTTGCTGTGACTGAGGTCCAATGATCATTTCTTTTCATGTGTGCATCCATGAAAAAAATATGTTTGTGTTGTGTTCAATATATTCATTTTGAACTGGCATTAATAACCAGTAGCTCTGTGTCCAAGAGGTTATCTTGTTTATCATATTTCATTATATATCTTAGATTACAGAACCACACACACTGGGATGGACATTTGTATTTGGCACTTTAAGTTTCATTCGACTTACTTCACACACATCATTATGTTATATTTGCTTTCATCTGCATCTAAAACGTCTCTAGACCTGGACTCTGCATCACACATTTCTCCTGAGACTATAATCCTATATCATCGAATCTGACCTTTTTTGACAGCAGTAAAATATTTACTGCATCACCAGATGTTTTTGTCCCACATGAGTAACATTTAAGAGCTTATATGTCACCAGATGTTTAAGTGTGTTATAAGGTCAACGTGGTAAAAACTGTCACGGCCACATGGGAAACTCTACAGACTGTCTCAACACTTTTATCTTCATGGTAATAATACTTTCACACAGTTATCTTTGCTTAAACACCTACTAAAAGTTTAGACTTAAGCAATAAAAAAAGGCCTTATGAATCAGGATGATGTTTGTTTGAACCAATGTTACATCAATGAGCCGTTTATTTATTACTCTTGAATATATATATATATATATATATATATATATATATATATATATATATATATATATATATATATATATATTTTATTTTTATTTTTTTCAAAAATAGAGTAAGATGTCACAGTTCAGCTTCCCTTCTCTCTGCTGCTCACTCTCTCTCACCTAATCAGTTAATTCAATGCACCTGTTAGCCACACCCACCTCGTCAGCTCAATCACTCTCACCTGCCCACTCTGCTGCCCTATACTCCTTTTGGCTCCACAGTATACCAGACTTTCAGCGCTTACCCTCCAACTGTGTTCTCGTTGCCGACCCTGCCTGTTTGGACTTCTCCGTCTTTTCTCTGCTGCGGTAAACCGCCATAGCCTTCTGTCCCTCAGGTCTCTGTCTGCCTTTTCCCCTCTTTTAAGCGGATCCAAAACTGTTTTCTTGTTGAGATCTCTGCCGGTAATAAAGCCTTCCTCAATGATTCACTGTGTCCGTTGTACTGCTCCTGGGTCCTTACCACCCTCGTATAAATTGAAAATAAGCCCAGCAAATCCTACAAGATAATGGCAATGACATTGAGTCACACATACTTAAAAGGCCTACTTAAATCTAAGGTGGCCAAATTATGGCCAGCTGCTGCTTTCTAAAGGGCCCACAATGATCTTTTGAAAATAAACTTGAATATGCCTTGAGCATTGCAAAACCTAGTTTAAACACGAGATGTTGATTACATTATTTCAGACTAGTATTTTACTATTTCTGCCTGATCAGTGTGTTAGATCTTAATATGAACTTCCCATTTGCATCGTCACCTTTACAGTGGGCCTTTGGGCCATGAATATAATTAAAAATAATAATAGTAATTAGGGCTGGGCACGTTAACGCGTTATAAATGCGCTAACGCAGCAATCCATTAATGCCGACAATGATTTGATCATGCGGTAACAGCATGTTTGTTTTTTTAGCATTAGGAGGGGCTTAACACTAGCACACACAGGTACTGCACTTTTAAAATGGACATTTTCATTTTAAATCTCTACCAGATGTAGTTCAGACCTGGACATTTTACGGCCAGCGGGCCACACCTGGCCCTTGTATAAATGCAGTACAACGACATCCTCTCTCTGATACCTGTCAGCTGTCCTTCACATATCAAACTCAGACATTCAACCAGACTTCATGCACTTGTTCAAGCCCAACACAGACTGGACTTTTCTCACTGAGTAAAAAAAACTGAGCTGAACTGGAAAACATCAAAAGCGCGTATTGCTTTTGTATAAAGCTAATCAATCGCTGGTATTTAACGGACTTACATAACTTGCTCCAAGAGTGCCTGTTATATTGTTCTGATAACAATAAGAGCAATACACTAGTTTTTCATTCATTAACTACGGCAAAATAACTGCAAATACCTTCAAAATCATCGTTGTTATAATATCAGCCTCCCTCTTTTCATTATGTTTACTGAAGCTAAGCCAATTGTTTTTGGTGAAAGTATGTTGTGTCCGAAGGAGAGAGAAGAAACCACCATTGTTTTGTAAAAGCAACACATGGAAGCAAGGCGGTCATCGGCTTCACTGAATTGAACAATTATGAATGAATAGTTTAAGATTAGTTGATTTTGGTGATGGTAGAAATAAAGGTGATGTTGACAACATTAAAAAGCTTCCCCACGTCTTTCTTACCTCTGAAACACCAACTAACGAGCAAAGGCAAAACACATAAACGAATAAACCTGATAAACTAATGGAAGAGCTCTTGGAAACAACTGAGGGAAAATCATTTTCAATACAAATCCACAGCATCGCATGAGAAGGACAGACTGCGATGGCATGTCATGATCATGTCTGTTGAATATCTACAAGTAAAAAAAAGAATAAAATAAATTCTCAAAACTCAGATCTGCACACAATGTTTCACAGACGTGTTGCGTCACTCACGTATCTGTCTTTTCCAGCGCATCTGCCCTCCTCTACTTTCATCTCTTACTTGACATGTGTCCATCATGCTCCCCCGCTGCAGTGATTTACACTTCACTTGCATACCGCCTATATGGAGCGCAGCTCTGCAGTAGGTGTGATGTGGATTAAGCTGTAACGGCACGACTATGGGTGCTCTGGAGAGTGTACATCCTGTGATAAGGCTCTAACTGACGCAGGGACTACCTTGTAATCACAAGCGGAGCCGTTTGAGATGAAGGCGCTGGCTACAGGCTGGCAGCTGAACCGCTTTCCCTCTGTAGTGATGTCAGGAGTGGCTTAAGAGCCATCTCATGAGGGAAGAGTAGCAATGTTAAATACAAGTTGTCTCCTGCTTTGCCCTCTCCGTCACTGCACTTTATCTCCATGATTAAGTGTGACTTTCAAGATAAAGTAGGACTCTGCTTTTAGCCTGTGCCCAGCAACTGACTATACACGTCAGCTTTTATAACTAAGAACGCTTTCTCCAAAGTCTCCATTTGTCCGACAGTGCTGCAGACTGCTGTGTCTGTTGCCATCGACTACCAATACCAAACTGCGAGCAGACTGAAAAGTACACCCCCGCATCCCCTTCAAGGCAGGGGGTCCATTACAGCGTCCCACATTTCAGCAATACTAAGGGAGCATTGACCCAGATCTATTTAATATCAAGTTTGATGCACACAATGATTGTGTTGTACTGGTAAAATACATTCTTGAGCCATATTTCCCAGTGTGTGTGTGTGTGCATCAGTGTGTGTATCAGTTTATTTTGGACCAGCGGACGCATTAGGGAGCACATTCTAATCGGCATCTGTTACATCAGCACAGAGAAAACCAGATCCAAGAAATATTAATAAAATTGCCAGCAGGGTGCCAAATGGGTCCATAAACGGCAGAATTTACTGCCAAGGTCTCGGAAAATAACAGATGTTAGAAACGACAAATCCTATCGGAGCAGGAAGGAGTAACGCGGACAGCTCCTGCATCCCACGAGGGTCCTGGGATCGGGTCCCGGGATCAGCACCTTGGACAGCGGTCATGAAGCTCTGCTGCAGAATGTTCTAAATCAGGATCTGCCTGATCCTCCTGTGGTTGGCTTACCTGGCTGAAGCAATGGATCCTACCTTTATGATGGTTGTAATGTCTAGAAAGGGGACGACAACATTGTCATTTCAGAATCCGTAGATTGTGTGAGAAATCTTTCTAACATTTACTCATTGGGGTTGACACATTTACCCAGATATCCAGTTTTTCACACACATACACACACTCTGTCAGTCTGTATGCATGCGTACTGTGATGCGTTTTGTACATTTCATGTAGTTTATGTATATTCTTACAAACAGAAAACTGGATGTATATTTATTTAATGATATTAATGTTATTTATTTTTCTTTTAGCTTTTCTTTCATCATCAAATGGTATTGTGAGAACGTAATGTTTTTTTTGTTAATGCTCCTTTTTCCGAGTTGTTCTTTCTTTATATGCTTTGGCTTGCCAATTAAGCAAATACACAGAAATTCTAAACTTATGATATCGCTCGGTTAAATGGCTTCCACTTTAGAAACGCTCTGTTCTGAGTAACTGCACCAAATGAAGCCTTTTTCAACAGACATTTCAGACTTTATGAACTGAGCATTACATTAAAGCATATATTTGTCCTTAGTTTTCCTGGGTCGGCTCTAGTTCAGCCAGAGTATTGGAGTATGTTCAGCTTAATGACACCGAACGGTTCCCCTTAAGGTTTGATGCCACGGCAGAGGCTAAATGGATTTGTTCTTATTTCCTTCAATGAGTTTATTTCGACAGGGCTTGGGGCTGCCTGCAACGTGACTCTAAACATCTAACAACTTATAGAAAGTGGCACACATCTTCCAAAGTTTGTAGCAACTGGATTTTGGAGAGAAAAATATTTTACTCTCAAACCTTCCGTCTTCTTCTTCACTCACCATTCCATCTTGGGCTAAGCTATGTGCCTCTGGCTTATTACCCTCTTGAGATCCATGTCTCATGTCGCGATAGTTTCATAGGCTACTGTCTTTGAGAGACAAAACGAGTGAGAGGATCTCGGTGGTATAAGCCTGTACACGTTTATTAATCAATCAAATCAGTCTTCTGATTTGAATTCCTCTTGAATCGTGTCCTGATGAGGCCTCGGCGGTGCTTCCGTCGGTCCGTGACCATGTTGTTTGTCAGCCCCTCCTGTTTACATGACACATAACCACTTGAGAGCGGTGACATCGGCGGTGATTTTACAAAAAGAGAGTGCATTAAAGTATTTTGTGCCAAATGGGGCCAGCAAAGTGGTGAGCGCTCAGCTTTCTGAGACTGCCAAAAAAAAACAACCTGACCAGGCACCTTGCAAGTGCACACCTTTGATCCATTGAGCTGTGCCAACAACTGTTCTGCTGAGTAATCTTCTCAACAGACAGCCCATTTCCACTGTGTTGCGTCTGCAGTCTGTTTTTGCTGTAGGGCACTCGCACCACGCACACACAACCCTCCCTCCCTTTCTCTGTAGCCTTCACTTCTCCCCAGCTCATGCTTTAGTTTTTCTCTAAATTAAATGGGATTTTTTTTTTACAACTTTATCCCTAATTTGGTTCACTTACTGTTGCTTGCACTTCTTTCCCTTTTCATTTAACATGCAACAAAAACACGAATCAATTGGTGATGTTCTGTAGATAACCCAAACTACTCCATGGACACACTGATGCAGCTCTTTGTGACTTTTTCTCTCATTTCTATTCAATCTAATGAATCAAATATTGACCATAGCTTTTAGTTTAGTCTGAGACTGTTCGTAAATGTTCTTTATTGTTTTAGAGGTTTTTCTTTGACCTGCAATTACAGCTATGCCTGGCGCTGTTCATAGGGGATTGGCATGTCATAACCAACCATTGAAGCTACTGTATACCCTACATAATGATACAAAATAAGTAGTGAAGACTTTAAATTCATATAAATATCTATAAAAAAAGTATATGAACAATTACAAAGTTATTCATAAGACATAACAGTTAGTTGTTTTTTTGCAAATGTTTGAACAACCAACATTATGGTTGACAACTTGACATCTTTTCAAACTACTGAATATGATTAAAAGTGTTTTCAGCTATCACACTATGTTATCAAGTATTTATTAAATGATTTTCACCAGGTGAAGATACTCCATAGAAGTAGCCATGAGGAGATGGAGCCACCTAGAAAAGTTGTTAGTTATTAGTTTTTAGATTGAAATATAATGGCGTACAATACAAGTTACATTGGAAATACACATGCACTGTAACTGTCACAGAAATAGCTTCATCTAATCATTCATTCCTGTCATCATTTAACTCTGATTGTCCTCCATTTTCCCTCCAGGTGCTTTCCTTTTGTTTCTTTCTCATCAACTAGATTCTCAGCTCGAGCACATACGTTTCCTTGATGAAGAATTTCTGAAATCAGCCACAAGCGCTTTGAAATAACTTGTCAGAACTGGGTTGATTACCTCTTAATACCTCCTCATGTTTGTTTTTCTGTCTCACTCCTCTGCAATTGTTTCAAGGTTTGGTTTTGTTTCTCAGACCACTTGCAGCTTCTCGGCTAAAGCAGAATCTCTGCACACAACAATGTTGTGTATTGTTAACTCCATCTAGAATTGAGTGTTTTGACAGTTAGTGTACTTGCAGCTTTCTGCTGCACTGTCATTAGTTTCTCCCTTTGGTATATTTTTCTGAGCCTACACACTAAATGGACTTTATTTTACCCTGTATACTTTTTCAATTTCAGATAATTGTCTAGCCTCGACCATGTATCCCTGTTGAGCCCTGAAGCAACCGTCTTTTAAACCTCTCAATCTTTTATTGAACTTGTATTGCTGGAATTCAGAGGACGAGAGGAGATGCTGGAGTCAACCTCAGCACCGTTTTAAACTTGCCAGATAACTTTTGGCCTTTGTGTCAGGTGGTGGTTTAAGGGAGGACCCAAACGCCGACAACCGTTTAAAGAATATTTATTTCTTCACCAAAAACTCAGGACAGGCCGAGGGAAAAAAGGTAGAGGAACGAAAACAGGAATCAAAAAACGGGACTGGAACATGAATCAAAACGAGGAAAAAAAAAACTGGCACGGGAACACATCGACTAACACGCAGAAACAAACAGTACGATCCGACAAGGGGACAGGAGACTGCAATGAGGCACAGGTGGAAACAAGGAGGGCAGGACTTCACAAGGAGGGAGGTGTCTGGAACACGGACAGGTGAAGGGAATACACAATCAGGGACAAGGCAGACAATCAACGGACAATCACAGGAAGTGCAGGGGACACAGGACACACAAGACAAGGATTTCAAAATAAAACAGGAAACAAGACAAACCTACATCATGACACTTTGTGATGATGTGGAAAAATATTTTGGCAGCCCGATATTACAGCAGATTGTCAGCAGGCGTACAATAAATGTTCCACATCTACAAGATCTAAATGAAAGTGTCTAAACAACTGAGAAGTCAAAGTGATGGGATTTGGTTCAGTATTCATATCCTGTACTGCGACTACAGCGCTTAATCCATTTCACATATTGGGACACAGCAGTGGGAATGAGACGTCTCCCTAATGGGAATGGATCACCGTCTCAATGGGAGAAAATTCAATGTAAAGAAGAAATATGAGCAGGAAAGGAAATATTGGCACTGTGACTTTCATATGTCAGTTTATGAAACCTGAAGTTTTGGGAGCTCGGGTCTGTGCAGCGTCCAAAGTTTGGTATATTTAGTCAAATAATGGACAATTATTTTTGCCTTTGCAACTTGTGAAAATACATTGTAATCAGTCAGATTGTAATATCAAACACAACTTTTAATGGCTTGCATTTTAAAAAGGAATTATGCAGTATGTAACATTCTGTATTGCCTTCTAGATTTCATTGTTACTGTAGGAGTCTTTCAATTGTGCCCCGGATGTAATGTATGTATTGGATATAATAATAACTTTATTTATAAAGGGCCTTTAAAAACAGAGTTCACAAATTGATTTAACAGACAAAACCAAATAAAAGCAGAGAACAAGACAATATAAGAGCCAAAAGTCCAACAGGGAAGCCAAACAAATGGAAGACGGAGATCCAACCACAGAATCTGTCCACAGATAAAAACAATAAAAAAGCAAATCAATACAATAAAAAGGAAATGCAATACAAAAATCATAAAATACAATCAAATAAAAGCAATACAAAGATGACATTACATTCAAGCAAATGTGTAAAAATGGGTTTTAGAATGATGGCAAAAAGCCCGGTCCCTTTTAGTTCTAAGCCCCGACTGGAGCAGCCAGAAGGGCCCCACCTGAGGAGTCTGCTAGCCGGCTCATATGGGGTCAACATGTACGATGCGTACCCAGACCCATGCATTTAGATTTAGAGTGCAAGACAAAAGCTTTTCATGAAATGCAAATATACAACACATAGATTTCACAACAAAGCTAATCCTTTATGTTAAGAGTAAAAACCAGAGCAGCTCAGTGGCAAAGATGTGTCGTTTTTTTGTGTGCATCGCAATGCGAAAATCTCTCACGATAGATAACATAAAGCAGCATATCCCAAAAAATACATAAAATTAAATATTTTCTGTCTGGCTCGGACCACAGAAAATGAACTGCACTTTAGCTGCGACTGCAAATTGATGAAGCCGCCTCACTCAGTCACTCAGGATAAGCGCTTCAGCTGAACGACAGTTGTTGGCAGGAACAGAGTCGGCTGAGGATAAGAAACAGAAAGAGTGACGGACAAAGGAAGTGACGGACAGACACCGAGAAGAAAGACGGCAAAGTGAGAAGCGAAGGAAGAAAGAGACGAAGCGACAGGGCAAAGAAAGATATGAGAGAATGGCTAGTGGGAATGAATGGGAGCTGTGAGGATGTTTCTGGAGGCGGTTTAAGAATTAATCCAACAGTGAGCGGTAAGCAGAGCACAAATACATCACGGCCAAGTGCAGAGCTCCCTGTGCTGAAACGGCTAAAAGGGAATATTATTAAGATGCAAATGTGGCCCATTTACTGAGGTGCAAAAGCTCAGATTGGAATTTTTGGATGAGTGTGTGCCTGTGTGTATACGCATCAGAAAAGGACAGGTAAGGCATTCACTCACACACACACACACAGACACACACACCACGGATTAGATGTATAAATGCAGACTTTGCACTTCTAGTGTGAGGACCATCATTAGAGTACTTATAGCTCCTTTCACTAACTTTAAACATAATTCTGGTTTATTATAACTTGGGTCTTGAGCTATTAGTTTAGACTGTAATTCCTAGTGGTTATAACTATAATTATTATATATATATATATATATATATATATATATATATATATATATATATATATTATTTTAAGTAAATGCTGAGATCTGGGAACACAGCAACATCTCGACAACCAAGTCTGATGAGAAAAGTAACAAAAGCAGTCAGACGGTCAGACACGCACAACACTAAACCACTTTGTTTGGAGGTAAAACTGAAAGTGCACGTCCACCTTAAATCTGAAATCCGGCATGCCTCAGTTATTCCTCATTGCGTGGGAAAACTGTGTGGGTCAAAGCTGAAGCAGCTAACATTATGCGGCCAGGGTCTATCAAACATCAACCGTACTGATCCTTAACTTTGATTAAGCCATTATAATTAAAAGTATATAGAAATACTTTTAATCACGCACAAAGCTCAAACGCTCAAATAGAAGTGAGAACTCTACAAACTCCCTGGCTTGGTTACAGGCTTCTGATTTGGTCAGTGGTTTGTTTTTCTCACAACAATGGCGAAAAGTGTGGATAAGAGCTCATTTCTTTAATCAATGTGGAAAAAAAAGAAAATCCAAGCAACAGCTAATGCAGATTCCATTTCAGATAAAAATTGTTATGCCGGGGCGGATACATCACTCAACGTGACATTAGGGAAAGATGAAACTCAAATTGCTCCCCATCCCAAACATAAATCAGCTAAGAGAAACACAAATGTCAAGATGAAAGTGCAACAAAGTAGTAATTCCGTCTGATAATCACCTGACTCCCTCTCAAGGTCTGGAGCTGAAGTTGGTCCTCACTAAGATAGAAACACACCAGCACACACAAACACACACGTACCAAATTCAGCCAGATCAGAATAAATTACTCCTCCTACATTTAAAGGCTGAAAGTGTTCGCCATTAGTTCTCTGCGACCCAACTCCAAACCCCGAAGGAATCCAAAACACTATGGCAGTCACAAAGCAAAGGAAGTTCTTTAGGGAACAGTTTCCCACAGGAGAGCGTCTCCTCTGAAGGTTCCCCCCTACGGTCACTGTGTGCTCATTTTCCCAGGTGAGCAGTCAATTGCGCTGACGCGTCAGGGTGCCGTCTGAATACACTTTCATTAAAGGGGTTTCAGTCAAATAGTGAACATTTGAGCTGTGCCGCTAAATGGGAGTGGAGGATTTTAAACATGAGTCGCCTTCCCTGCTGCTCAGCATTGTGTTGCTGTCCTTTGTATGCGCTGATTGCTATAAGCATGGATGAAAAATGCCAGCTTATTCCACTGTGGTAATTATTTAAGCTTTTAAGTGTTGCTGTCTCCCAGTGGCAGTTGAACGCCTCCATTATAATTATAATTAGTGCGAGAGGGGCGTCCTGCCACCTGAAGGTCACCGGCTTGATTACAGGAAGGACCTACGTGTCCGTCACCATCAAAGTAGCCTGAAGCTAAAACACAGTATTAAAACACAATCTAATTTTAATATAACTTTTTAAGATTGTCACCTTTCTTTGTAATTATGTCGTGTTTGACACACCTGGATATGTCGAATTCATCACTGTAGTTGGCTTGACATTGATATTTATCAAGGAAAGTGTTATATTGTTAAAAGGGACAGTTCACCCCAAATCAGAAATACATATTGTTCCTTTTACCTATAGTGCGGTTTTTCAATCTAGATCGTTTTGGTGTGAGTTGCCCAGTTTTGGAGATATCTCAAATATAATCGGACTATATGGCACTCGGCTTGTGGTGCTCAACGTAACAAAATAATACATGTAATCATACTTGCCGGTTTCAAGAACTCATGAACCGGTTACTCCAAGGTAATCCATAGACCTTGTTGTGAGCAGCTTCATGTAGAAACTATGGTTGAAAGAAAATAGTCCCTTCATGAAACTGCGCACAACAAGGTCTGTGGATTAAAACAATCCACGATAACCTTGAACGATAAATAGCCACAAAGTTAGGAGGAAAGGTATGTATTTGTGGTGTTGTTAGGTGTGTCCCTTTAATGATGCAGTAGACTCTAATGTTTCTGTGATGGAGAAATATGATGTTCAGCAGCATGGCGGCGCCAAATAAATCAAGGACTAACTGTTTTGATTGCCTTTACAGAACACTTGGTTTTCATTAAAGCACAAAACACAATGATCGGTTTGAATGTTTTGGGAGCTGGTGAGGGATTTTGCCCAACAAGGACAACAAGTCCTCCAAATTAAAAGGGCTGAATACCTCATTTGTCCATGTCATCCAGAACAACACACATAAGTGTTTTCTGATCTGAAGTGCCCATCAGCAGGATCAATTCAAAAGTTCAATTTACATTACGTCACGTCCATTTGGCAGAAAATGCTTTCGTCCTTGCAATAGCTGCATTCAAACCATGTAGGAGCAAAAGCTCGATATAGTCCAACAGAGTGAATCCCTTTTAAACTAATAGCTAAAAGCATGTTTACTGTTTTGTAATATATTTTAGAAATGAGGTCAAAGGCAAGTGGGTTGTTGAGATGTACCACGATCTAAAACGACGCAAGATGGGTGGTTTAAAGTAAACTTTTAGGGAAAGAAAGAACCAACCGCTCCTGACACTTCTCCACTCTCTTTAATCAAACACTCAGTTCCACCTCATTAGTGGCACTTAACCTACGGCTCACAGTTGAAAAGCTGTTTGCACAGTTCAGCACCACGGACAGCACCCAGAGCAGTTTGACACAAGACAGCTTTTAATGGTCAATGTTCTCCTCCGGCTGGGTCAAACACGTTCACATTCAACCTGATGGGGTTTCTGGAGGATGGAATTTGTAGTAATGGCGTTAAAGTCTGAGTGCATTTGGTCCCATGTAACCTTTATTTAAACATGGCTCCTCTTTCACAAAGATGTCCAGTATATTCAGAAAGGAGTCAATCAAATAATGCTAATACTGTACACACACACACACACACACACACACACACACACACACACACACACACACACACACACACACACTTCTATGGTGGTAAATCAAATTGTTCTTTGCAACTTTGTCAGTCACAAAATAAACTATACAGAGACAAGGTCATTTCACGTGAGAGGTAGAGAGATAATTATGCCTTTGACAGTCGAGTAGCATGTGCCAGACCTCAGCTGTCATCTAAACTCTGCTCCTCTGTCACTAAGATTGATTGTGATGGTGTAATTATTTTTAACTGGGTTATCTAGAAGATATTTAAATTCATGGTTTCTCTCCTGCCCAGAGATGGGTCAACCTTCTGACTCTGCTTTTGTAAGATTTTAAAATGAACTGACCCATTTTTTTATTTTTAAGAATTATAATAGTAATGTCTCACTGCTTTGATGATGGTCGTGTGTCATGCTTTACAATTAGTGTTGTAGAATTCAGGCTCTTTAAGTTTGCACAGAATAAAAAGCCTTAAAGGAGTGTGGAAACTATAGCGAGTAAAAAGTGGAAATAATATGTGAACATATAAACAGAATAGAGAGGTTATATATATATATATATTTTTAGTTATTTTCTCAAGAGTGTTCTTACTTGAACAAGATGTTTGGAAATTGTCGATTTGGGCTGCATGTTCTGACCTCTCTCAGCTTCAAACTTGCACGTTGTCGACTGACTAGAAACAGCTCTTGCACTTCAGGATTAAGATGGATTTGAAGGCGTCTGCATCCCAAAGGGGCTCCGGTGTTTAATGTAATGTTGCTGCTGTAGCAGGAAATTGAGCCGACATGCACTGATGCAAACTGAAAGCAGGTATGACTGTAAGTTAGTCTCACCAGAACATTCAGTTTTGTTGAATTTAAAATGCACACTAGCCTTTCTGCGTGGATAGTTATATTTCCAAACACAAAAACATAATTTACACATTTATTAATTTACAGTATATTTGTCACTCAGCACCTCCTTGACTTTCTTTCTGCTCATCTATTGAGTTAATTCTGCTCTATTGTGATTGGGTTCGCTGTTTAAAAGGTGGGGAAGTTAATGATCACTTATCACTGATTAATTTTCTCAGACATCAACTCAAGATATGTTATTTAGAATTGCAGGTGGCAGAAAGTATGTCACTGGGATTGTATGTGTATTGCATTAATAATGGGAACATACTTCTCTTCCATCACAATGTGGCTTGTTAGTGACAATAACACACATTTAACACCTGCTCATTGAAAGCTGTGTTAACAAATGCTGGCAATAACAAGATGTTCGCGAAAGTGTGTTTAAGGTTTTGACCTCTATAACAAAATAAAAGATATACATGCAACTAAAAACATAACTCGCAGTAGAAAAGGTATTGTCGTGTGGGAAGACGTGACCTTGGGAGTGGAAGGTCAATGTATCCGCTCTTCAACCTCCACACGGTCACTGCACCGCTCCAATATTAAACTGATAATCTTCTTGGGGATTCACTTTTCCGAAATCCCAGAGATGTACAAAGAGGTTTCTGCGAACATGTAGAACAACAGAGGGAGCATCTATTATTTACAGAACACAACAGCTCAGTATCCCTTTCAAACTCTGTCTGAATACTGACGAAACACAAAAGGCAGAGGAGAGATGGAACATTTCCTTCCAAACACAATTCAAAACACAGCAAGAGCCGCGGTAGCTCGCAGAACCCAGGGTGCAAATATCACAAAGGAATGGCACACAGCAGGGATGAGGTACATCAGAAAGTAGAAGCTGATGAAACACAAACACCTGGTTAAAAGTTTAGAAGTGATGTGAGGCTGTGTGCAATCATTATAATAATGTAAAATTGACTAGTGAAAAGTCAAGATAGAGAAGAATGTTTTTTGTCTACATAGCAGTCATTTTTAAATGAATGTAAGATGTTCACTATGTATAACAAATACATAAAATATAAATAAAATGGCCATTGTAATGTTGTATCATTGGTACATTTGCATTCAACCCTAAACAAAACAAAAAAGATGTCAACGGGTCTTTAAGTTGCAGCAGCTAAGAAATACAAAACAAGACGGAAAGAAGAAGAAAAATACTGAAAAAGAAAGTTCACTATTTAATTTGGAAATAGTGAGAAAACATCCGAGATGAACATCCAGCTTTTTTTTTGCGCTTTCACTCGAACAACTTGAAAATGACAAAGTTTAAAATGCAGTAAATGTGCTAAAAGGAAGGAAGGAAATCTTTACACTGATGGATGGAGTGTAACTTACACAAGATTTGTTGTAAAATTATACCAAACCACCAATGTTCTTAAAGGAAAAGGGTCGCATTATTCAATATGTTTGCTATCGTCAACAAAACCAATATCAGCTCCAATATGTAGTCCACAGCCAATATTACTCAAATAGGAGGAAATTATGCATTTGCTGTGGACTTTTACCACATTTGGTGTCCTTGTATTTGCAGCAGCAGGATGGTGTGTGTGTGCGTGTGTGTGATTGAGACAAAATAAACTACAGTGTGTGGGTTCAGGTAATGAAGGAACATGTCCCCCAGTGCAACAGTCTGGCTCACTAAAGTGTTTTTAATGGTTTCTGGACAATAATGGAGCGCTATGGAACAGAGAAAGAGGATATATTAGACTTTGATAATCACACACACCTTAGGATATGTAGTGGCGGACCCAAACGCAGACCAGGGAGTAGAAGCAGGAAATAGTTTATTCCCAGGGAAACAGCTATGGGGGAACAGTCGGGGAATGGCAGGGGATTCCAGGCGGGGAACGACAGACAGACTGGGGAACTGAGAGGAAGGATGACTGAGAACAAAAGACAGGATCAGAGGCACTGCAAAAACAATTTGGTTAAGTAGTTATACTGCAGGGTGATTAGTGGATCGAAGGCAGCTTGGTTGCTTGAGCAGGCAGCACAGGCAGGAGGCACGGCTTGGCCGGGACACACACAGACAATACTTCTATAATCAATTCTATTGCTTTTTTCCAGCAAACCATTATTTTTAAAGTAGCACCAGTGGATGTGGGGAACTGGTGTGCCTCCTCACTCTGTCATGTGTGGTGGCCCCACAGGGCCGCTGAAACATTTATCAGATGACGGCCAAACAAACCCTGAGATGTGGCCGTGCTACGCTGTGATCATGTCACTGTCCGGTTCCGTGTTATTTCAGTGTTACTGTCACATTGTGTTGTATCTGCCTCTCTCACACACTCTCTCTCTCTCACACACACACCTCGTGCTGTTGTAATCATGAGGACATTTGCATACAGCAGACTCATTCATTTCTTAAAACCCTGAAGTCAAAACCTAATTATTATCTTCATTGACTCAAAATCCCCCCCCACCCACACACACACACACACACAAGTCTGCAAAAACAAAGACGTCTGCTCTTTCTGCTATTTATGGCCATAATTAATTATTAATTCATGAAAGATGCCGAGTTTTACGTCTCTTAGCGATGGATGTTAGTCATGTGACCTGACAGCTCAGGCAGAAAGTGTTGGGTGCCAAGACGCTGGACAGCTGGCTACGCTGCGGGATGTGCACTTTTATAGCATTGGTGCATTTGTCTGAGACTCCTTGAGTCTGTTTTTGTGCAGGAATTGCAATACATCCATATTTGCATTTATGGATTTGTGTGTAAGTAAGCGGTGGGCCACTGAGGAGGTAAAAAAAGAAGGTCAGGCAACACATGAGGTGCACTTGATTACAGAAGTGCACAGAATGATGTTGCAAAAGAAGAAAGGAGTTAGATGAATGGAAGGAGGAGAGGAGAAAAGACAGAGGATGCTGGAGAGACTGGAGGGCAGATCACTGTATATCATTTTAAAAAGTTATTTAAGGACTGCAATACCCAAAACCTCTGTGAGGTTTGAGCATACACTTTTGTTTTCTACTCTGGAGTATGTCATGTTTTATACATACAAATATCACGTGTGCCAGAGAGGAAAAATACAATCTCTCTCTGGAAGGAAAGAACAATCCCACTCCTTAATTTTGTGACATATTTTGGTCTAGCATCCCCATTGAGCCATCATTTCCACCTAAATGATTAAAAAAAATAACAGTCAGATGCCATGCAATTTATTATTTATCGTTGCATGCTCCACAGAGGATGCAACCTTTTTGATTTTAATGACCCCATAACATGAGGATAGAGTTTTCAGGTTCAGCTCCGCTACTGGTGAGGCTGAAAGATGTTGTTTTATGTTGTTTGGTACGATTTTAAAAAAAAAAAGCGCGGTTTCGAGGACAGCAGGGCTTTCGACTTATTTTCATAGTCTACCTCTGTCACGGTTCAGCGCCACACTTTCTTTATGTTATTTTTATCCTGTCTGCCTGTCTGTATACTAACTGTCCTGTCATTCCAGATCCTGCCACTCACACCTGATTACCACTCATCACCGTCACCTGGCCTCACGCCCATCTCACCTGCAGCCCGTTCCCTCATTAGCTCACTATTTAGGTCCCCTCACTTGCATGTGTCCTCTGCCAGATCGTCTTGTGTTTTGAACCTTGCTCTCCAGCATTTCCTGTGTGTAACCTGTAGTTACCTGTTAAGTAAACAAATCATATTCCGTACCTCTGCCTTCCTGAGTTGTGCTTTTGGGTCTTTGGGTTATTGGGCCGTTACATTACGATCTGGCCAATTATGGACCCAGCACAACCTTCTGCAGCAAGCCGGTTCGAGAGGATCGAGAATGCCCTCCAGCAGCACGAGGCGCAGATGGCCCGCTTCGCTGCGGAGACACGGCAGTCTGCAGCAGTCCAGGAGCAGACTATGACGACGATGACCGCCCAGATGCTACAACTGACGACGGCCCTGAACCAGCTGGTAGCCGCTGCGCCGTCTCCTGCCTCTCCACGTCCGGCCTCTACACCTCCGGTCTCACCAGTGCCTGTGCCAACACACGAGCCTCGTGTGGGTACCCCGGAGCGCTACGCTGGAGAACCTGAGGGCTGCAACCCATACATCACGAACTGCTCCATCCTGTTCTCTCTGCAGCCCCACACCTTCGCCTCGGAGGAGGCTAAGGTAGCCTTTACCATCAACCACCTGACTGACAGAGCGCGACTGTGGGGTACCGCTGAATGGGAGAGACGCACGCCGGCCTGCTCTTCGTTCCTGTTGTTTTCTGCAGAGCTTCGCAAGGTTTTTGGGGCAGTTTCCAAGGGCCCAGATCCAAGCGGGGGACTAGCGGAGCTGCGTCAGGGAGACCGGACTGTGGTAGATTATGCCTTGGAGTTTCGAACAAGAGCACGCCTTAGCGACTGGAACGAGGCAGCACAGTGCGAGGTGTTCTTGACTGGGCTAGCGGAGTATGTTAAAGATGAGCTGATCTCCTTTGATTTGCCTGTCAGTTTGGATGGCTTAATAGAATTGTCTTCCCGAGTGGACAGACGCATCCAGGCAAGGCGACAGGAGCGACGCAAGGGGGAGACAGATCGCCGCGCTTTCAACCAGCGTCGAGCTCCTCCGGCAGCCACCAGCTTCACCTTGGCCTCTCAACCAGTGGAGGTTGAACCCATGGAGGTAGGGCGCACCAGTCTCACCCGCGAGGAGCGGGAGCGCCGTCGCCGGGGAGGTCTTTGCCTCTACTGTGGCCAGGCTGGCCACTTTGTATCCCGGTGCCCAGTAAAAGACATGGCTCGCCCGTAACAGGGGAGGTACTGGTGAGCCGAACCACAAGACTCTCTCCCAACCAAAGACCCCTTTTCCACGCTCAGCTGCTACTCGTGAACGGATCACAGACCCTAGCTACGTTCATTGACTCTGGTGCTGATGACAGCTTCATCGACGAGGACCTAGTCCGTCAGCTGGGTATCGAGCGGGTACCGCTGCCATGCCCTGTTCCTGCTAACGCTCTGGACGGCCACCTACTGGGGACAGTGACTCACCAGACCGCACCAGTTCGTATGCTCCTGTCGGGTAACCACCTGGAGACCATTCGGTTTCTTATCCTGCGGTCACCCCAGCATCCACTAATCCTGGGACACCCCTGGCTCCGTCGCCATAACCCCCACATCGACTGGACCACAGGGGCCATCAGGGAGTGGAGTGCATCATGCCATCTGATCTGCCTGAAACAATCTGCTGCAGTTCCGCAGTCAGCTTGCCCCAGCTCAGCGTCGGATCTGTCAGGAGTGCCTATGGAGTACCATGACTTTCGGGAGGTATTCAGTAAGGTCCAGGCCACATCCCTGCCCCCACATCGTCCCTACGACTGCTGCATAAACCTGCAACCAGGCACCACCCCCCCCAGGGGCCGTCTCTACTCCTTATCGGCACCTGAGAGAGAGGCCATGGAGGCGTACATCAGTTCCTCCCTAGCTGCTGGGATCATCCGTCCCTCTTCTTCACCGGCAGGTGCGGGGTTCTTCTTTGTAGGGAAGAAGGACAAGTCACTGAGGCCATGCATTGACTACAGGGGCCTCAATGACATTACCATCAAGAACCGCTACCCACTCCCACTCATCTCTTCTGCCTTTGAGTTGCTGCGAGGGGCTACCATCTTCACCAAGTTAGACCTACGTAACGCCTATCATTTGGTCCGGATCCGAGAGGGGGACGAGTGGAAGACAGCTTTCAACACCCCCACTGGACATTATGAGTACCTGGTGATGCCCTTCGGTCTGACTAATGCCCCAGCCGTCTTCCAGGCACTGGTGAACGATGTGCTGAGAGACATGCTGAACAAGCAGGTATTTGTCTACCTTGATGACATTCTCATTTTCTCGAGGTCCCGAGAGGAGCACATCCACCATGTTCAATCGGTTCTCCAACGCCTCCTGAGGAATTCCCTGTTTGTGAAGGCAGAGAAGTGCGAGTTTCACGTCTCCTCTGTCTCCTTTCTGGGCTACATCGTGGGACAGGGGATCGTGCAGATGGACCCTGCCAAGGTGTCAGCGGTGACGTCCTGGCCCATCCCTGACTCGCGTAAGCAGCTGCAACGATTCCTGGGATTCGCCAATTTCTATCGGCGGTTTATCCGCAGCTATAGCACCGTGGCTGCCCCACTCACGGCACTTACCTCATCTAAAGTGCAGTTTCGGTGGTCACCTTCGGCTGAGGAGGCCTTCCAGAACCTGAAGGCCCGGTTTACGTCGGCCCCCATCCTGCAAGTCCCCGACCCAGAGAGACAGTTCGTGGTGGAGGTGGACGCCTCCGATGTAGGGGTGGGGGCCATCCTGTCCCAGCGGTCTGCCAGCGACCAGAAGCTCCACCCATGCGCCTTCTTTTCCAGGCGGCTCTCACCGGCAGAGCGCAACTATGACGTGGGGAACCGAGAGCTGCTTGCCGTTAAGCTGGCCCTTGAGGAGTGGCGTCACTGGCTTGAGGGGACCAGTCTGCCATTTCTGTGTTGGACTGATCACAAGAACCTTGAGTACATTCAGTCCGCTAAGAGACTGAACTCTCGGCAAGCCAGATGGTCTCTGTTTTTTACCCGGTTTAACTTTTCCCTCTGTTACCGGCCCGGAACCCGTAACGTCAAGCCGGACGCCCTGTCACGTCAGTTTGTGGACAAGGGGGATTCCACCCCTTGCACTGACAAGATCCTGTCTGCCCCTGTTCTGGTTGCCTCTATCACCTGGGAGGTAGAGGAGCGAGTCAAGGCTGCCCTGGAGGCCCAGCCCGGGCCGAGCTCCTGTCCCCCTGACCGCCTGTTCGTTCCCCAGACCCTGAGGTCCGAGGTCCTCCAGTGGGCGCATAGCTCCAAGCTCACGTGCCATCCTGGGAGCCAGCGTACTAGGGATGCTTTGCAGCAGAGGTTCTGGTGGGCTACTCTGGAGAAGGACACCCGGGAATTCGTCAACGCCTGCCCTGTCTGCAACCGGCACAAACCTTCCCACCAGGCTCCCGCTGGTTTCCTGCAACCTCTGTCTGTGCCGCATCGGCCCTGGTCTCACATCTCCCTGGACTTTGTGACCGGTCTCCCGCTGTCCAACAAGCACACCACCATCCTAACGGTGGTAGATCGGTTCAGCAAGATGGCCCACTTTGTCCCCCTGCCCAAGCTCCCCTCGGCCAAGGAGACTGCTGAGCTGGTTCTGCTGCATGTCTTCCGGCTTCACGGGCTTCCCACGGATGTAGTCTCCGACCGGGGTCCTCAGTTCACGTCAGTCTTCTGGAGGGAGTTCTGCACGCTAATCGGGGCCACAGCCAGCCTGTCATCGGGATTCCACCCACAGTCTAATGGCCAGACGGAGCGCAAGAACCAGGAGATGGAGACAGCTCTACGGTGCTTGGTCTCCGAAACTCCAGCATCCTGGTCCCAGCAGCTCCTGTGGGTGGAGTATGCTCACAACACCTTGACCAGCTCTGCCACTGGAATGTCCCCGTTCCAGTGTGCCTACGGGTTTCAACCTCCATTGTTCTCGGCCTTGGAGAAGGAGGTTTCCTGCCCCTCGGTCCAGGCTTTCATCCGCCGCTGCCACCGTACCTGGGCCAAGGCCAGAGTTGCGCTCCTCAGCTCAGCCAACCGGTACTCCACAGCGGCCAACCGGCGCCGCTCCAAGGCTCCCACCTACCAGGTTGGTCAGAAGGTGTGGCTGTCGACCAGGGACCTACCCTTGCGAGTGGAGGCAAAGAAGTTGGCACCCAGGTTCATCGGACCATTCGAGGTCCTGAAGGTCATCAATCCTGTAGCGGTGAGGCTCAAGCTGCCCCGGGCCATGCGGGTCCATCCGTCATTCCACATCTCCAGAGTCAAGCCGGTTCGGGAGTGTCCACTGGTCCCTGCAGTACAGCCTCCACCGCCACCGCGGTTCATCGATGGAGGTCTTACCTACACGGTGCGTCGCTTACTTCGTTCCCGCCGTCGTGGGAGAGGGTTACAATACCTGGTAGACTGGGAGGGCTACGGCCCAGAGGAGAGATGCTGGGTCCCGGCCCGACACATTCTGGATGCCCCTCTCATAAGAGAGTTTCACTGCAGCCACCCTGACCAGCCCTCCAAGGGGCCTGTGCCCACGGGGGCTACCCAGCCGAACTCTGCTCCCTCTCTTCCGTCGGCAGAGTCAGACATCGAGGAGGAGCCGTCCTCCGACCAGGACAATCCACCCGCCGATGAGGAGAGGGCGGAGATGTCGGAGGAGTATTAGTCCTCCCTCAGATCTTCTTCGTGGCGATGGCTTTGGGACGTCAGGAGCCGTCCCTTAGAGGGGGGATTCTGTCACGGTTCAGCGCCACACTTTCTATGTTATTTTTATCCTGTCTGCCTGTCTGTATACTAACTGTCCTGTCATTCCAGATCCTGCCACTCACACCTGATTACCACTCATCACCGTCACCTGGCCTCACGCCCATCTCACCTGCAGCCCGTTCCCTCATTAGCTCACTATTTAGGTCCCCTCACTTGCATGTGTCCTCTGCCAGATCGTCTTGTGTTTTGAACCTTGCTCTCCAGCATTTCCTGTGTGTAACCTGTAGTTACCTGTTAAGTAAACAAATCATATTCCGTACTTCTGCCTTCCTGAGTTGTGCTTTTGGGTCTTTGGGTTATTGGGCCGTTACAACCTCAGCTTTTGTAGATATTATAAATGTTCTAAAACACTTGGAATGACCCGCTTTGATTCAAAGTAGCATCATGACACTCGGAAAAAATGTTATTCTCAGTGTTGCGCTAACAAACCAAAAAGGAATCTTGTACATCAGAGGGAAAGTCTCTCATTCAGATTTTTTATTTTTCCCCAGCCTCTAAAATTAGAACCAGGAGGCTCTGAAATGGTAATTCAATATGTGCATCACACCACCGCAGACTTCCACACAACTAAAGTAGAGCACCATCTTGGTTATGTAACTACGTCCGTCAGTCAGTCTCTGTCATTAAAATAACAAATGAAATATTAAAGAGCGAAGGAGTTAGAGGAGGCATGTCCTGCTGAGAATTAGTCCATGGTCACCAACGTCAGAGATTTTTTTTATTTTTAACATGGGGAAGGTTGATTGAATTCCATGCTGCTTTTCATAAACAGATCTCTTCACATTCATACCTCACAGCTGCTGAGTACAGCCAGTCGTAAAGTGCACACCACAAAATAAAAGGTTTTCAGAGCGGCAGCGGTGTTGTTGCGTTGTCAAAAAGGGAGAGTGAGAGACAGAGAGAGTGCTCGAGAAAGACATACTCAAGGGGAAAAACATGAATGAAAGAAAAAACGAATGAATACTAGTTTTTGTCAGAGATTTGCGCAAGTTACCACCGGAAGGGTGAATTATTTTGTATTCCTTCATGAAAATATATATAAAAGTATTTCAACTTTTACCATGAGGAACTTTTAACGATTATGAAACAGTCTCAATGTAATATTGATGCCTCTTTATGACCAACATAAGTCGATCATATCATTAGCGAGAAGATTTCCCATTTCTATAGTTATTCTTAATGCTTGGTGTCGGTGTCACTTGGTCAGACGCCACGCAAAATCTGATGAAATCATGCAGGTTTACCGGACACTGCTTCAGCTCAGAGACCTGCGGGGCCTCTGGCAGCGACCAGACCACCACAGACCCAGACAGACCACCACAGACCCAGACAGACCCAGACAGACCACCACAGACCCAGACAGACCACCACAGACCCAGGACAGCGGCTTCTCCTCTGGCCAGGAGAAGAGCTTCACAATGCTGCTCTAGTTAGCCGTTTTCATTCTTTAAAAGTCACAAGAATGCAGTGAACAAAGTCTCTGAAAAGTAAGAATTTAAACGTTGGCAAGTTTGTCTTAGTGTCACCTTTTTTAAAGCTTTGAATAGCCTTTTGGAGTCATTTTTCAATGTGCTGGATAGTTTCAATACGTTGTTACTGTTACCTACATGATGATGATCATGGTTCACATTAGAATAAGTGTGTTACTAAACTTAAGTTACACACGTCCGTTTAATACTTTAAGTGTGTTAGGTAAGACTGCTACAGGATGCAAAGAGCCACTGATCAAACTGCAGTATTTGACAATTTGGAAGTGAAAACACATTGAACGTTGATGGTAGTTTTCTATTTCCTCACCCATATTAAAGATTCAAAGCATAACCTGCTGCTGTGGACCTCTGACCTGAATGATGTTGGTTTATGACATGAATTATGATGAACAGCAGGACGTCCGAATCAGTTTACCCCAAGGGTGAAACACTAACTTTAGTCAGTATCCTTTTACAAGCAATAAAATCTAAACTCTCAAGGATACACCAGAAGAAGGATTTATAAAGCAGATTTTTTTTTAATGGTACGGTTCACAGAATGTGACCCTAAACTGCACATAACACATCATCTTTATTTAATCCACTCTCGGATCAAATAATGCTTTCAACTCATATGTGACTAATAGAGAAACATTAACTAGTGTGTTAGCAGAGGCCTGAAGTACAAATACTGTTTAAATGTGTGGTATTACCCAGATAAATCAAAGCCCTAACTTCTTTTCCATTGTAAAGGGCATGTGGGGAAAATCATGCCTGATCCTATTTATTTTTAATAGGTGACATTGTGTGTGTTAATTTGTTCAAATGTACTTTCCTCATCTGACTCTTATTTCCCTGAATGTCTTTTGACAACCTTTAAAGGAGCACTATGAACTTGTTGCATTCAGCTCTGTTATTTTCTGTAGATGGTAACCGATATAAAAATGTATACACTATATAACACACACACACACACACACACACACACACACACACACACACACACACACACACCTCAATCCATTGTTCACTGCATTGCTCTGAACTGTTTGAGTTGTATTCCCTCAGGTATACTTTTCTTTCCAATTGTCTTTTGATTCCAGGTGAAATAACCTATTTAATAGGTATTGCTGAAAAAAAGAAACTATAGTGGAAAACAAAGACGGGCACATAAAAAGGAGCTTAATGGTACATTTGATTTGTTGAGGGTAAACCCAAGATCACATTAAAAAACATTCCACGAAGACAAAAAGTGAGTGCAGTCGACCGACAGCAGGCAAAACAGCTGCCATGCAGGGCTAGTCTATTCCAAATCTTATGAGAGGGTAAAAACATATACGGTTTCTCTTGTATTTGACTTTTGGGGCAAAAGTTGTTTATTTTAGTTTGGCTTTTTCTTATAAACTGTGTGGCTAGTAAAAGCCTCCAGACGCCGTTTGGCTGTCTTGTGCATTTATAAAAAGGAAAAGGGGAAAATGATTACGTCCAGGTATTTTGACTCATTTTACAGGTTGACGCCAGATTGTCAATGGCAACCAGTGATGCACAAACAAGGCTTGGATGCGTGCCAGCAATAGGCATTACCATTACTGAAGGTTCTTTTTTTTTTTTTTTAACTCAATTAAAGAAAAGGTCAAACTTTTGGGGCCAGTTTGGCCTTGGCGAAAAAAACAGAGATGGCAATTATTTAGGGACAAGACCAGAGTACACACCGGTCAACGTGGCAGCATTGGTCAAACATTTAAAGTAACCTGCTCACGTTTGCCTGTCAAGCGACCTCTTGTGGTTATGGCAATCAGGATTCCCAGGAGCAAAAGGTAAAAGTACCGTAAAATGCGATGTCATAAGGCGCAACTACTAAATTTAAAGAAAAAGTTGTATTTAAATCATAAACAAGCCGTGGCAGTTTATAGCGCGCTGTTGCTACCGCTGCTACCGCTGCTGAGAGGACCCTGTTTTTCTGTGAGATCACTCGTGAAGGGGCTTTGGGAGTATTTCACGTGCATTTTGTAGGTCTCTGCAACAGCTGCTAAATTTAGAATCAGAAAAATCCACAAATCAGCCGCACCGAATATTTAAGTATGTATATTTACATGTCAAAGTTGATAAAAAAAAAAGTAGCGGCTTATAACCCGAATTTTACGGTAGTGAGGTGAGGTGGATGATTCGATGTACAGAGGGTGTTGCCTCCATAACACAGATATTGAAATTAAATATTTTTCACAAAGACAAGGTGAAAAAAAAGAGTTTAAAAGGGCTAAACTGTACTTGTCGGGGGGAAAAATGTATGAGTAATTGTCTTTCTCAAGGACATGATGCCAATAAAAATGACAAATTGACATACTACATAACGACCACTGGCTTATTAGCATATTGTCATTGCCCCTGGGAAATCGTTCAGGTTTCTTTAAAAACAAAGTCGGGTCATCTTGTTGGCGCATGGTAGTACAGAGGTGTAACAGTTTCCTCAAAAAGTTGATGTACTAAAGGTTCTGCCTTTTATGTTTTTGGAGGAAATTAATATTTCCAGTCCAGATAGAGCTATGCTATAGTACTGCACAGAAGGATGGCCAGGGTGGATGCCGGACACTCAAAGTGAACTTTGACACTCTAATTAAGGTTGAGGACAGATCGCCATTCTGCTTTAAGCATTGATAAAGTACACATTGTGTCATCGTTTCATCAAGACCACTGCCGATTTACCCAACCATGAAGTTGTAATCCTCGAGATTACGTCCTTGGTTGATTTAGCGACACCTGCGGTTGCCATGGTAACAGCCAGTGTGATTTAATACCACCGGGTTCGGGCCTCAAGCGCCCGTGCTCAGTGTTTGCGAACACACGTGCAGAAATACAAATGAAGAGCAATGTTGCCTGTAGTTTTCATTAACTACTCAGTTCGTACCTGCGACTGAATCGGAGTGCACGCTGCACACGGTGCAGAGCGGCTTTCCACACGCCAGCGGGACGCAGTGGAAGGAGTTTGTCACCTCGCTGAGGATTTAGAGGTGTGCAGCCGGGCGCCTGCAGCTCGTCATCTTTAACTGCTCTTTCTTCGTTGAATTACTCCCAGCAATATTTAAAACGGATCAAGTGTCAGAAAATGAAAAAAGAAGTGCATATTTGATGAATGAATGCTGTCAGTAACACTAGTGGTAAAAAATTCAATCCGTTTCCTGTGGCTGCCTCCCAATATAAGCCTCTCGCCTTAGGATGTTCCATTTGCATGTAACTTAATACAGCTCTAATACGTTTGGAGGGGGGGAACAGCGAGGCAGAATTTAATGAGATAGAATTACAAAAACGCTGGTTTACATGCTGCATCATTTCCTGTGAATCTCGTGTCCATGTGAAGTCAGTTTTAATACATCACAGGAATGGCAGACTCCGACACTAACAATACAAAACGTTTCACACTACTGTGATGTTGAATACATGCCGTTTTGTTTTTGTTGATTAAATGCAAGCAAACTCAAGCTTTGACACATTTATTATAGATGAGCAATAAAGAGGAGCAGGAATTTCATAGCATATGCTTTCATAAAAGAATGAATATTCTGATTATTCAACTGATTGTTGAGTGGAGAAGAAGCGGGGAAAAGGGGAGATGGAACTATTCTTTTGGTCTCGATCCAACAAAAAAAACACTTTTTGGTTGAGCTTCTGAAAATAGGATTCCTCTTCAAGAGCAAATCAAGTTCAGGGGGATTTATTTAGGCAAAGAATCCAGAGCCCATAATCCTATACGTCTAAGCGAATCCTACAGTTCATAGCAGACACATTGTGACCAGAAATATGTGGACTACACACATTTTATTGTTGAAATATGTCATTCAAATACTCTCATTTCTGGTTCTTCATATTTTCAGAACCTGCCTTCGGGATTTGATCCCATCTTTAGAAGGAGATATCAAGTTAACATTATATGCCACAAAGACGTCCAATACATCGTCTGAAAGAACCTGGAGATGCAGCAAGTGTGGTGTGTGTCAAATGGTTCTAGTCATGAATCAGAAAGGAATAATACTCAATTATGAATTAATTAATTAGTGGATTAAACTACATTGTGAATGTTTAATAGTGCTTAGAACATTATGCTGGAAGTATACGATGGCCACTCACACGGTCAATTATGTCTCATAGGATGTTGCAGAAATCTTTGGGTTGATACTACAAAATGTTTTTGTAAACAATTTATAAAAAATATCAAAATATCCAATGTAGATATTTGCCGCCGGTTGATGGCAGGCACTTCTGTTTTTCAAACTTATTAGAAACCCCAATATTGAAACAAAAACTTGGAAAGCCATACATCCTCTATAACCTAAATCTCTAAATTTGGAATTGCTCTGGAGATTAACATCTTCACACATAAATACAATTGGGCTCATTGGATCCACAATAGTATCATCTTTCCAGCCATACCTAATTTATGCAATTCTGTGACAGTTCTGTCTTTTTCTCCTGCCACTCTGTCTCTCACACACACTCAATCAGTGCACCTGTTTGTCACGCTCATCTCATCAAGTCTGTTCTGTACGCCTGTTGGTCACACCTCGTCAGCTCAATCACACTCACCGGCCCACCCTACAGCCCACCCTTCGGTATTCAGTATTGTTTGTTGCCTGAAAGTGCATAGCCACTGCCTCCGGACTCCTGAGTCCAGCCACCAGCGGTCGAGGAAAAAAAAAAAAAATCGATCTTTTATCAATTATAAACTTTTTGGTCCTAGAATAATAAAATCAATTGCTTTTTCAGTCCACTAGATGGTGCTTTTTTTCTTCTGGTGAGCTCAGCAGAGGTGATTGGTAGGAAGTTTGTCAAAAAAAAAATTGAGACATCGGAGAAAGAAATTAGAAATGCGCCATCCGCTTTTAAATCAAAAGGCATTTTTTTGCGACACAGCATTTGCGACACAGCACTGGTCAAAGACATAAAAAAAAAAGCGCGAATCAAACTGGCTACTGGTCCTTTAGTAGCGCTGGAAGCGGCCGGTGTAACGGATGGCGGCGTCACTGCCTCTGGAATCCCCATTCTGCGGTGGCGCCACTGCCAGCTTGCGGATTCTCGCTAACCAGAACCACGGCATCCGGTTGCTTCCTCCAGATCCCCTCCACCCACCCGGCTGTGGATTCTGTCTGCGGCCTCCGAGGAGTTCTCTTGTTAGTTGCCTAAAAGTGCATAGCATTAGCATATAGTGGGTGTATGTGTAAGGGGAATATTTGTGGTTATTTTTATTCATATATCTCGAGGTGAGATGTCAAGGCACCCATTCGAAAATCGCCAAGCCAGTTTTCGCTTGCCAATATCTATTCTAACTTTAAAGTGTTCTTCAGCCTCATTGTCGATAAAACTAGTGTGAGGTTGTCTAGTTTCATATCATACCAGTATCTTTACTCTAGCGTTAAGCCTGAGGCCACTGCAGCCTTTGAAAGACATTCATGTCCGTCAGGATCCTGTGGATTGGTGAAATTCCATGCTGATGTTGAGTGATCAGGTCTGGTTCTCAGACAGCATTCCACTTCCTCCCAATAGTGGTGGATGGGGCTCTGTGGAGGCATCGTCTAAACTGATTGTCTAAACCACTGGATGGTTTGTTACACAGAACCATCTGATAAGCCGTCATTGTTTAGAAAAAGCTAGGTACTTTTAAAATAAAATACTTGGTAGGGATTAGATGAACCATCTGTCCATCACTTTTGCCAAAGCCTATTGGAAGATGAGTGAATATTTTACATCATGAAATGCCTTCAGAGCTACTGTTCTTTCAGTGAAAAAATATTCAAGAACAAAAGTAAAAAGATAGGCACGTCCGCCATATTGTTTTTGTTTAGTACAAAAATCCAGAGCTCAGAGACATACACTTGACAAACTCAGTTTAATATAATGTACTATAGTTTTGCTCCGGTCTGCATCTCATGAGCCTTGTGATATTTTGGTCTGATGTGTTTACATCTCTCTGAATGCAACTCACTGTAAGTGAGCTTCATATTTGGAATATTACCACTAATGAGCAACTTAGAGCTGCACAAAAGAAAACATGAAAAGATGGTCATTAAAAGCTCCTGCTCCTCCTCCTCTCTTTACAGAAGCTTTCATCCTGCAGAGAGGCAGGTAATCATGCATGATTTGTTGGGAGGTATTTTAGGTCCTTTGCTTATGGTAATGTAGATTTTGGAAAAGGAAAGCGAGACTCTTTCTACAATGGAGCCGAGAAGGTCAGTCCCTGATGATTTACATTGTGAGTTGATGTCTGAAATGCAAAAGGGCATCCTGCACATTGTAAGCTCCCAAAAGCTCACCATTTTGCATTTGGTGATGAGAATCTAAGCACAAATGTCAACTTCTTAGCTTTTGGTTCAAAGTTTAATCTTGTCCTTCAGCCATGTGATACAAGTGGTCATGAGGTCAAGGAAAAATGTGCAGGAGAATATATAAGACTTAGGAAAGAGAATCTGACTGCACTTACTCAATGATAGACGGATGTTTTCCTTTTAGCTATTTGTTTTATCCATAGTGGACAATTAAACAACGACGGTGGATGTATTCTATGGCAGAATGGTGCGCCGCTGCAATTGTTGCCGCCACAAGAAATTGTGGGACAGTATTATATCCTTTTGATTTCGTCCAATTAATGTCAAATGTACCGTATTCTGAATTCAATTAGAAAGGTAGCACTGCAGAATACTTCTTTAGCCTTAAGAGAATTTCAAAAGCTCTTATGGGTGCCACTAATACTTCCACCTTGGTCTAACTCCATGGCATCCCTTAAGCGTCCGTATGGGACACAGTGAGCTTTCAAATAACTCCAACGTTAACCCATCCGCGTCATTGTTAGACGCAACGTATGGGACATAGTTATTGGACTGAGAAGTCCTCTAAGGGTGGGAGAGAGGTATGGTGGATGGGCGTCAAGATACTGTGCAAAAGGACGCTTTTGCCCAAGAGGCACCGTTTGACGAGTAGGAATGAGATCAGGTTGATACTTCCAGGTCATTCCACTAAATAAAGAACCTTCCAAAGCAAAAAAGACTTTCCGACTGCAGCCCCCATCTCTGTTCAAGGGTGGCCTCATGTGAAGGAGCATTTTGATCTTTCAATGTCCGTCGTCTAGTTTGATGAGTATTATATATTATTATATTTTAAGTTTAACCTGAAACATTGCACCTAAATAACTCAATTCCAGTGTTCAAGAGAAACCATAATCATATTCTGGGTTATTTTATAATGACCTCAAAATCAGAATTGCACAACATACAGATGTAAATAAGAAACGCATTCCGCCGGTAGAAATCGTCCCTGCGCATATAATCAGCACACAGAACACAGTATAAATACCACACACTGTATTTAAATACTCAATGCAGTTTGATACAGACTACAGAGACAACATCTCCATTCTGACAGTGATTATCTGTGTCTTTATTAGTATAAGTAGTAGTTTAATCAACTGAAATTATACGTTTTCATTTCTATTAATATTTTAAGTGGATTTTTATACCAGGAAACAATTCCGTTACACAGATCATATTCAGACACAAACTCTGTCAAAAGTCTCTCCAGCTGTTAAAGCAGACTGACGGCGGATGCTGATCCTGCTGTGATCAGCATCCGTCGTCATCCGAAACAGACGTCGCTCCACGAGACGCTTCAGAGGAGGTCTCGTTTCACTGAAAACATATTTCCTCGTTTCCTCTCTCCTCGCATGGTTTCCTTGCGTCTCTCCACGCCTCCCTGGTGGGAGGGACTAAGACGCAAGTGAGGGAAACAGGAACGCAATTAAGAGACTTGGGACACACCCGCTGTATGAGGCTTGATTACAGAATGTGATGCAGCTAGTGGGGCTCTGCACTGTCTCCACTTAGACGATCAAACTCACACACAGGCACACTTGGAGAAAGAGAGGCTGCAGGTGGAGGCCGTCTCACAAACAACACCACCAACCATGCAGGTATCACATGTGTCATTCAATATCTCATAAAAATGTAATCTGAAAGTCTTTTCCATAAAGTTTCCTGTTTGTTTCAGATTTCTTCCCCTCATATTTTGTCTTCAGTGTGTTATCCATTACCATTATAGTTTAGCTGCTCTCAGCTGCTGTTTTCCATACACCATTTTCTTTTTGTAGTGTTCACAGCACTTATTCAGCATTTAAAATGTGTCTGAGCATGTGTTTCGCACAAAACTTATTTCAATTTTGACTGAGCTAAGCAAGTAAAGCTCTTCGTTGACTCATTGCCTCATCATTCATTATCAGCCTAAACTCGGCAACAGAGGGGCTCCTTCAACTTTGCATCATTCTGTATGGTGTTGCGTGAAGAGGGAGAGAGGGAAAAAAACATGAAAGGATTTTGCTTTTTTAATTGGAAATTTGGGGTTATGAAGTACTTTGAAGATCCCTGCTGTCTTCGTAAGCAGTTTCTGGGGTGTAATATTCCTCCTACCCCCCCTGACCAAAGTCTTATTTATTTCGGGATCGTCTACATGTCAAACTCTTAATGCTCCTTCAGGCTTCCACTCACCATCGTGGCAAAAAAAACAAACTTCCAGGGCCAAAAGCCAGACGCTGCTTTTAGTGGATTTAAGATTATTTCTAAAATATATTTTCGGACAGTGACTGCGAGAGCACTCCCAACGCTACAATCATAACCGTCCCGTCTTCATTGTGTTTATTTATCTGAATGACGACTCTTTCCAGAGGCCCTCGGTTTTTATTTTTGTTTTATTTTAGCAGTTAATGGGATTACCCGGACTGAATCCACCAAATCATTCCTTTAACAGAGTACTGCATGCTCGGTGTAACAACTACTGCCAAGGCTGCTGCATGAGCAATGAGTCACAGACGAAGGAAATGCACAAAAGAAGGAAAACGGCGATGTTACAGTGGCTTCTGCGTATGTAGAAAGTCAAAATGTCGATAAAGAAATTGGCAAACTGGTGCGTGTAAGCTTAAAATGGACAAACAGATGGATTTCAAGTAAAAAGAAAACTGTAAGAGAGCATTGAGGCTTGCGAATAAAAAAAGAAAGAGGTGGAATGTGTGAAAGAATGAGACGGAGAGAGCAGAACAACACAAAGGTGACAAGAAATCCGATGTAACTAGAGGCAGAGTCAGAGGTCTGGGTGGTACGAGGGTGAGAAAGCCACACAGAGATGGCGAAATATGCCCAGATTATTATTAATTAAATGAAAGGAAAATAGAGAAACCAGGCTAATGACATCAGCGGCAGAGACACAGAATTTAAGAAAGACATAAGAGACTAAAGGAAGAGTTTGGAAGTAAATTGGGCAATGAAAAAGAGATGATGGCCAAGGACGGGTGAAATTTGAATGAGACAGAAGACGGTGGAGAATAATGATTAGAACGAAGAAAATGTCAGAGGAGGAATGGAATCAATCTGTTTTTGTTTTTTTGTGAATGGAGCAAAACTATGAGGAAAGATGACGAGCCACTAACTGTGCAAACGGCCTCAGATGACTTCCGATGTGGATTATGTTGGGGCTGAAGTTATACAGGCGTGTTGCTACAGGCTTTTTTTTTATATAGTGTGTGTGTAAAGTATAACATCTTAATGAGGCAGACTGGCTGATCCTAGACTGCAAAGGCATCGGCTGTAATTTGTAACCACTTTTAAAGCTCAGATGGCAATTTAAAAAAGGACCTTTCAGCATCAAAAGTTGAACGCATGCATTATGCCTCTTCAAGCACTGGGGATTTAATGAAGAGCGGGCATATTGTATTTTATACTGTATGAGTAGGAAAATTCATATTAATTATTCATCTTTTTTTACTTAATATGGCATGTTTCTCTTTTTGCCCTTTTAGTTTGAATAAATGGCTTGAGATATAAAGCAATAGACATGATTAAAGCTTTCATGGATTGACGTCTGTAAGGGCCACATGCCAATAATTGGCTGGATGGTGATAACAGTCTGGCTCAGTTCCCTCTGAAAGGAGGAAAGGAGGAATGGAGTATGTAGCATTTTGTCTCGATCTCTATCGAGAGAGTTATTTGCTTTGAGTTTTTGGTCTTTTGGGTTTCTTACGTTTTTTTCTTTTTTCACATCATTCAAATCACGTCTAGTGTTTCCCATTTTTACTTTTGTAAGTTCACTCGCCCCTCTCTGCCACAACAGTCCACTGGTCTTACCTACAGCCCGGTATATGTCAGCTGTCCTCCATGGCCCTATGTCCCAAATTGCAGTGTTACAATAGGGTCCCTCCCCCATGGCCAGTGTTGATTCTCCAGTCACCATCCTCGTTGATGCCCTAAATGAGCTCCAGTCGCCAGAGTGTCACGGTTCAGCTCCACACATTCCACTAACTCATCCATCTGCCTGTTTTACTAACTCTCCTGTCATTTCAGATCCTGCTCCACACCCTCCTCATTCTGTCAGTCACTCCCTCCTTGTCAGCCCTCATTCCCGTCACCTGGTCCTCATGCCCATCCCACCTGCAGCCCATTCCCTCATTCGTCCCCTCACTTGCGCTTGTCCTCTGCCAGATTGTCTTGTGTGTTTCCGACCAAGCTCTCCAGCGTTGTATAATGGTTTACCTGTTTCTGCCCGTTCTGTTCCTGCCGGTACTCCAGTAAAGGACTCTTATTCCCTACCTCTGTCTCGGGAGTCGTGCTTCTGGGTCCTTCTCCATCAGACCGTTACACAGAGTACAATCCAGAGGTCCAGTTCTAAACTCCAGCTAGCAGTCTAGCAGCTTGCTCCATGCCGGAGTCGAATCTTCTGGTGCCAGCCACTTGATCTCAAGTCTTGCCGTTGGCCTCCTGCCCGACCCCTAGAGGGTCTTTTCCCTCGATACTGGGGTCTCTTCTTCTGCCATGTCCATTTCCCCCATTCTTCATTTCCTTGGTAACTTGTCCCCTGTCCCTTTATGTTTGTCAGTCTTCATTTGTTTGGAGTTCAGTTATGGTTTGCTGGAGTCCTTGCCTGCTGGTTTCCTGCCTGTGAGCCAAATCATTGCATCGTTTCTGCCGCCTCCTCATCTCTCTCTGCGTTTGGCTCCATTCCTGTTGCCTGCTCTCGTATCGTGACAGTTGAGGAGGTGAAAGAGGATATTAAATATATTCAAGTGGCTTTGAATGTTTTTATTGTCTCTTGATGGGCTCCTAACATCACCCTTTTAAAAAGAATTCATTGATTTTCTTCTGCAGGCCGTTTAGGGACAGAAGAGCAATCTAGAATCGAGATAACACCCGTGACATATTATTACTTTCTAAAATCGTTATGGCATTTCTGTTGGCTCGCAGCTCCGTATTTACCGAGTCCAGCAGACAAAAAGCAACATGAGCATTATTTCTAAATCGTGTTTGTGTCAATCTGATAGATAAAAGCCAATATTCACTTAGCATTTAATCTGCTATTTGGCTCTTTACCTGCTTGATGTTACACTTCAATCGTTAGCTAGTTGCAAACTTCGGTAAAATAAATATAGCCATTGTTAGAGGAACGTTTTGAAAAATTAGCTTGTTGTATAGCTTGAATTTGGATATATATTTCATCTGAAATGTTTTTTGCAAAGCTTAGCACTAGAGGCAGGAAGTCGTTCCTTCTCTCTTAATGGGAGGAATAAGATGACATCTTAAAAAGAAAATGCCAGTTTATTTTGGGCCAAAAACCAGGGCCAATATTTGCTCACACAAAAAAACAGGTATGACGCAACCAAGAATGTCATTAATTCTGCTGAGAATCAGTTCAACATTTCCAGGCTCTTCACCACTGAACTATCTTTGTTGCTGATGTGCCCTGGCAAAAGAAAGCCACCAAAATCTGTGCGTCATTGAAAAATACTAAGTTGTCCAACTAAAGCAAACCTATCTAAATATAATGAAATGCTGCATTACACTCCAAATGTGCTGAAATCTTTTGTTCTATGCATACTTCAAATTGTTCAAACTCTGAACGTTTAGCAGCTTAATGTGTTCCGAGCAGGATTTCATTGGCGAGACACGATAGAAAACCAATCATTCTCGGATTAAGCGTCTTCCGATGACTTTCCTCTCCAGTAAAACAACAGCATGTTCCTGTTATGTGACCTAATGTGTGCTTATTAGTGATGTCTAAGTAAAGTATGAAGCATCACATTGTTACAAACTTTTTAAATTACCAATTTGCATATTTGAAGGCCACAATGTCCACAATGAGGCTTGCCCCTCTGGCTACGGAGCCCACCATAATCCCAGGAAGGCTCCCTACCTGGGTCAAGCTCATGGTCCACGTGTACGTTCCTCCTCTGGTGGCTAAGGGGTCCACCAAAAGCCAGGCGGGTCCCACACCATGGGTCACGCTCCGGGTCCATACAGCGATCTGAGTGTCTTTTACTGTGGCTATGGGGACCACCCAAAGCCTGGTGGGGCTCATAAAAGAGTCCAGTTCTGGTTCCACATACTGGTTCTATTAACCCAGGCTCTGGCCATAAGAGTCACGAAAAAATAAACGCACAGTGCCTTGCTGTGGACTTGCCATGGAAGGACCGGAAAAAGGATTGAAAAAGTTGCAGGCTGGGTCCAGGTAGAGGTGGGATCGTTCTGTTACGATGTGCGAAGGAGGACCCAAACGCCGAGGCAACGATTTAAAAAAATTAATAATAATTTATTTTAACAAAAATAAGGAAACTCTCACAGTCAACAAACAGTATGATCCCACACTAAGGCAGGAGACAAACGGGGTTTAAATACACCGGTGAGGGGTAGGTGTTTAGACACAGCAGGGAACAATCAGGGATAATCAACAGACAATCACAAGGACAGGAAGTGCAGGAAAATCCAGAGGACAAACAAGACAAGGACTACAAAATGAAACAGGAAACTCACATCATGACAATGCAGTTGATTTTCTCGGTAGGTAGGGATGCTTGGGGCAGAACTGAGTCTAGGGTGATGCCGAGGAATTCTAAGGACGTGGTTGGACCTGCAGTTTTCTCGGTGGAAAGAGGTATTCAGAGTTCTTGGAACGCGCAAGTCAGGGTATTGAGGCCGAGTGCTGGAGGAGGATGGTGTGACTGTGAGGAAGTCATCCAGGACTGGTTTACCTCGATGGGGCCGAAGGCGGTGAGCAGTTCCCTTGGGATGTGGGGTTGCCTGTGGATGGGAGGATGAGCTGGGCTAGGTCATGGGAGGAAAACTCAGAGACAGTAGGGAGGGGGGGGCGTGTGAAAGGGGCAGCAGTGCAGGCTGCGTGAGGGAGGCTGTGGTGTTTCGGGGGGATTTGGTACAACCTGGACCAGTGAGGGGTGGCTGGGCCTCTACGGCCGTGGTGTGCACGGAAAGGTCATTGGTGCGGCGGCTGCAACTCCGGAGTTTGAGTGGTGTCGCTGTAGTGTCGCTTTCCTGTCGGACTGACTGAAGGGGATGTTGCACTGGGTGAGCGTTCTTGAGTTTGTGGATCATCCAGCTGCACGCCGGGTGGGGCCTGGCGAGGAGGAGAAGGGTCTTTGTTGCCATGGCCGGGGCTCCGGCGGCTGGATCTCGACCCGGTGGGCATGTGTGGGCTGATAGCTGGTGCAGGACTGATGTCTTCGGAGTTGTCCGCGGGTCTCAGGCTGGGGTCGCGGGGGAACATGGATGGTGGATCGCGGACGCTGTCGCTGGTGGTGGAGGATCATTGGAGACGGTGGGATCTCCGAATTTTCGAGACGGGACTGCTGTGTGAAGGACAGCTCATCATCCCAAAAGAGTGAGCGAAGGTTCCAGATCCATTGAGGTTTCGGTGGTTGCTGTTCTCTATTTGATTCTTTACGTGACTCGCGTCGTGTAGAGACTGAGTCGAGGCGGAAGTGGACGGGTTAGTTGTGTTTAAGTACCCTGGTGCGAGGGAGACGAGCTGCGTACGGGGCGTGGTCCATGTTCCTGAACTCCGTTTAATAGAAACATCATATCACCAAAGTACCAGTTGGGGGTGTGTTTAACTTGGCCTATATGACACTATTTCTGCCTCCAGCGCCGCTTTGTGGAGTGTGAACAAGTGGGTCCAAGTGATTGACTGTCAGGGGCGTCACTGACAGAAAGCAGATGGGCTTGATCTTTGTCTCCAGCGTCGATAAATGACAGATTTAACAGCCCTCCGTTCTCGCTGCCACAGACTTAAAGACATAATCAGTGTGATGGCCGACCAGATGAAGTCACCACTATTTATCTGCCGCCCCCTCACATACTGAGTCACCATAATGAACATGTCTTTGACTCATCATATTAGCATAGCTCACGTCATAGTAATAACACTGAAAGCCAATGATTAAGTGTTGAGTGATTTTGACAGCCTATCCGCCGACTGTCGCATTTCCCTCTCCCTCTTTCCATTGTGCATTCATTTGCAGACATTTTAACATCTCAATCATATTCTCTCTGTGTCTCCCATCTTCACTCTTTCTCCCTCCTCTTTGGTATGCAAGACTACTCATTTTCAGACAAACTTCTCACTTTGTAGCTCCCAAAACCAAACTTTGCCAAGGAATCCACTTTTCCTTATGTAAAAGCACAGTGTGTGTGAAGTTCTCCAGCTTCTCCCCGGCTTTTTGCTGTTCTGAAGAAAGCAGAGTCACTAAGATATTTCTAAGCGTGAACGTGGGAAGGCTGAATCAATAGAGACCGCTCATGTAAACGCCATGGAAATGCCTTGGGCGGGAAAGTAAATGAGTCAAACTACAAATTGCGTCAGCATGGGTATCAATAACAAGTGCACTTTCATTAAAAAAAGCAATTTGACTTTCTGTCACTGTTGCACAGAAAAGCTGAAGTGCACTTTTAGTGCAACTGCTGGCAGGTATTGTGCTGAAAGTTTTTTTTTTTCATTTATTAAATTATTCACTGTTATGGTGAACCACTGTGTGAGAGCCCAGTATGCAGAGAGATACTGGTTTGGTCTCTGCGGTAGGTAAATATTAATAACCCTGCAGCTCCACTGGCCACACACACACACACGCACACTTTATTAGGTACACTTTGCTGGACCCTCTTTTTGCCTTCTGAACTGTCATAATCCTTCATGGCGCATAGATTCAAGAAGGTGCTGAAACATTCCTCAGATGATTTTGCTCCATATTGATTATAGTGTCACGCAATTGTTGCAGATTTGTCGACTGCACATCCATGAACTCATTCTCATGTTCAAGAAGCCAGTTTGAGATGATTTGAGCTTTGTGACAAAACAAGTTATCCGTCTGGAATTAGGCATTAGTTGATGGGTACATTGTGGTCACAAATGGGATGGACATGGTAGGCAATAATACTGAGCCAGGTAGAGAGATGGATATTACTTTTACATTTAAAATTAATTGTTTCATTTAATTGATCATCTTGACCTTTCGACCTTGGATGCCTTGGGACACATTGCTGCCTTTCAGAGGGAATGTCGTTGTCTTTTGTGAAGTAATCTGTTTTGTGAAATGCGCTCTGACCCACAGAGCCTCCGTTGTAATGCTGGAGAGGGTTGTGGGTGAAAATCCAAGAAGATCAGCAGTTTCTGAAATACTCAAACCAGCAACCATGTCACATTCAGAGTCACTTGGATAACCTTTCTTACCCGTTCTGATGCTTGGTTGAATCTTCAGCAGATCGTCTTCCCCGTGTCTACTTGCCTAAAGGCATTGAGTTGCTGCAACGTGATTGGCTGATTAGATTTTTGCATTTAATGCTTTGGCACCATTGTCCTTGAAACTGTAACACCAATGAAGCCCCTCTGAATTTGTATTTAAATGTTCTTGATGATTAGACACTCAATTAGACACTCAATTACAGTAATGTGTTAATGTGTAATATTTAATGTTTAAAGCAGTTTATTATCAGCTGGTATGGCTGTCATACTAAAGACGTGTAATGTCCCTGCTTGAGGTTTTTATATAACTGCAGCAGCAATGGGGAGCAGCTTTTGGCAGATCAGCATGAATTTTAAATTTGGTTTTTGAACATGATATCTTCTTCTGCCTTGCTCAGGATGAGAATGACAGTTAATTACAAAGAAAGATATGACGAATACAGAGCAGTGAATCATCATTCTGTCTCTTTATTCCGGTGCTCATTCTCTGTCTCGGCCCGACTGTCTTTTCACAATATATTACAGCAACCGTTATCCAAAATTATATTCACACATTTTGATTCTGATCTTTTTTTGATTTAATAATAACACAAGTTAATCTTTCTTTTTTTTGTGCATTTATACATCAAAGAGATGATTCGCACATATCCCCGCTGTCAGACAAAAATGTTTTATCTTCAAAAAGTATGTCTAATCTTTGACGGACTCAAATCCCTGGAATGAGTCTCAGCTTTTTCTTCCTGGGGGAAACTTAAAGAAATCCTATATTGCATGATAAAGATGAGGTCATGTATTTTCACGTTATAAATGTATGGTAACCACTATTACAATTGCTACAACATTTAGGCACCATTTCTGACCCAAATGTAAACTAAAAGGCCACATTGCACCATCAATTCAAACATCCATCACTCAACGTTGACTAAAGTCGGGTTCAGACTACATGAGTTTTAAATCGATATAGTCCATCTTCATTTCTTTGGACAATTAGAGGAGAAATCTGTTCTGGGACCTTGTGGTGCGCCATTTATTCTCACATTGTGTAGTGTTCACATTTTCTAGATGAGGGAGAAGAACATCTGAGGTTCTCTTTATGTGCGTGACGCAATATTATGTTTGAGTCAATATTGACAGGGGAATGCAAATTAATAACATTGATGTATTTGCAAGGAATGCATTGCTCAAAACAATAAAAGGAGAACATAATAATAATCTGCTCTTTCAATAACACTGAATGCATTTCCTCTTCTGTCCCACAACAAGTAAACACATGCTACTCTTTGCTTTATTGGGTGCAAGTCTATTAAAACTGACAGCTGTGATTCAACATGCTATAAATCCATCAATAAAGAAAGAAAAAGACTCCTACATTTTCAGTCAGATGTGAGATTCAGATCAGAAGCACACACCTTTGATGCCAAAGAATGCCAGCCAACGGCTAATTTAGCTTCACTAATAAAGCTACAATATGTTACTGTTAAAAAGACTTCCAGGCTAATTCAGTATGTTGTCTTAGATAGTCTACAATATCAGCCTTTAAGCTTCGCTGCCTCCTCCCCATGTCAGAAATGTGTAAAACTCTTTCTTTGGCTCCACTCATCATGGTTTAACTCCGCCAATTCATTATCTGGTAGTTGTTCCCTTGGTTGTTAATTAGTTCTGCCTCGAGTGCACCCCTGCTGCACGTAAATATTTGTGTAACTTAAAATCCAATCAGCGCCATTCAAACAGTATTACCATCTGTGTCTCTTTGTCAAGCAAAACTCTCATATCTCCATCTAAACAGACAGCTGTTCAGCCCCCCGCTCTGTCTTCTAATGGCCTATCTTTAAATGCATAGTTAAATGTTTGTCATGGTTCCAGGCCACACATCCTCAACATGAAAGACAACTGTTAAATACACCACTTGCTCTAATCAGCCATGACAACTTCTTGTTTAGAGAGAGCGTTCTTTCAATAGGCTGTCTGGTGAATTTATTCATTACCTGTCTGAGAGCGAGGCCCCGAATCAACACCATCGGCCCCTTTTGAAGCATCACAAACAAATGTTGTAATGTAGTGGAGAGACAAGGTTTTCAACACTTCCAACGTATTTATAGAAAGGCTGACAACAGCCTTGAAGTGTTTTATTTTTAGTACTGTCTAATATCAAACAGGGTGCAGTGATGCAGGTTGCTGATAGAGAAACTGTTTCATGTGCCATTTTTACATGAAGCAATACATTATTTCATCCCGATGATGCCAACAAAGCCGCGAAGCCAATGGTCTGTTACGAGAAGTCAGCGGGGTTTGTGACCTCTGCTTGAAGTGTGTGTTTTTAGGTCAAGATGAGGACAGGAATTCAGTTGATGATTCGAATAATTTTTAATACAAAATGTGGCCTTGCATCTTCCAGCTCAGAACTTTGCGTCTGTACAAATGAAGTCAGTACATTTTCATGTCCGGTATACATAGAAGGAAATCACACATTAGCAGCATTCGTTCGAGCAAAAGATTTCACTGCACACATTTTCTCATCATGCACTGCCTTGATAAAGATATATTTACATTTGACACAGGTCTCAAGCCTTCTCATCGAAGGGTATCTTCCATCACTGTGTTGGTCCATTAAAGTTGTCCATTGTCTGTTAATGGAAGAACACTGCAATAAATGTTACCATAAAATCCTACAGTCCTGCACTGCTGTCTTTCTTAAGACCTTTCATGTTGTTTTATAACTATAACATTTTTCAAAGTATTGTTCTAGGAATTGAAATTGCCTCATAGGTCATAAAACGTTCTTTTAAAAAGGGTATTAATTCAGGTAAAAGCCTGAAACAGCAAGGTTTCACCTTGACTGCACTAACAACATATTTTACAGTCTTGTCCACAGTAATTGTTTGTGGGTTATTATGCAAGAAATATAGTTTTTTTTATTGGTCAAAGATGCATTTCCTCCCTCCAGATAAATCCCATAAAGCTGATCTTGCTGTGCTTTGTGGCTCATTAAGACAAACTGGAGACAAACTGGAGTCAACTCCCTTTCTTTCTCCTGTTTCTACCGTATTATACAGCATGCACCGCATTCATCACACATTAAATGTGTGGTTAACAGCATATGAAAGGAATATTTCCCCCCCAGGACTGGTCTTTGTTGTGGGTACTTTGATGCTGCTGGCAGTACAAAGTCCTGCAGGATCAATGTTGTATATAATCCCAGTAAGGAACATCCCCTTTGGTACAAATGCTCTATAAAAGGGTGATTAAATGCTCTGAAACGGGACTGTATCGTGGCCTCGAGGACATTCTCAGGCGGAGCATCTGTCGACACAAAAATCGAAATTTCAGATATTTCTGGCACACTTGCAGCTAGCAGACAGCAGTTGGTTTAAGTCAAGATCTAGGATGAAAGGGTGTCTCTGTCAGTCATCATAGGTCCCATATTATCTGACATCCTTTAAAAAGGCAATAATTTGTATTTAAGTGTTATGTTACTCTGCATGGAACCATCTTTTGTTTGATCTGTTGTGTCATTTTAGCTGCCATCAACACAGATCTCCACATTTCACATGGCTGTCCACCAGTGCTCACTCTTTCTGACCCTCATCACAGGTTGCAGTTTTATTTTCTCCTTCTCAGACTTTCATTTTATATTTGTTTGTGATATAATTTACAACATTACACAAGAAAAAAGCTACATGTGCGTAGAAATGTTTTTTTTTTCTATTTCCCAATACCTTGGTAATCATCTTGCAACTTCTTAGCTTTATCTTTGGACCCCTTTTGGGATCGCCCCAATCACCAGTTTAGGAACCACTGGACTTTATCTTGAGTTATTTATGTTAAGTGACTTCAAAAATGACAAACATCAAATGATTAGGACTTTTTTTTTTTTTTTTAAATGCGTAGTCAGAAAACCTTCTCCACAACAATAAGTGAGCAACATTGTAGCATATTATATATCAGGAAATACTCTTTTGAGATCTAGGCTTTAAAGTTGCAATGTAAAGGTGTTAGCAGCTTGGACTGGCACCATAGTTCAGTTCCAAACTAATAAATTCATAAATAATAATACAAGGTAAGGGAGGCTGGAACATAAAAGAGATTGGGCTATTGTTCACTTTGGTATTTCCTCAGTGAAGGTAACTAGTTTGATCAGATACATGTATGTGGCCACCAGAGGATTTTAGGGCCGATCACTAAGTGGATCACCGGAGAAAGGCTTTTTAAACTCTATTCTTTTCAACGGGAGGGAACATTCAGTCACCCTCATCAGCCTGTCTGAGGCCGAGATGCAGCCGACAACCATTGAATGCCACAGGTGTGCTTCGAAATGAAATGTTCCCCTCTGTCTTCCTCTTTATGTGACGCAGCCAAAACCGTCACCCGAAAGCTATTTGTATGTATTGACTGTGCCATTGTTAACTCCCTCCTTTGTCGGTTTTTAGTTCCGCCACCACATGAGTTAACATTTTTATTGTGGTATTGTTAATATTGTCAAATGTAGATATTGTCAAGCGAACAATAGCGTCACTTCCTACATTAGCTATCATGCTGTATGTATTCCATTAGTGTGCTCCTTAAGAGTTTTGAAATCCTCTCTGCTTTGAATGCTCTTTTCAAAACATGTGCCCCAGCTCATATCCACTGGCAAACACTCTCCATAAATTCTACCGCAGGAAATGGAGCCGTGCCATGTCGGCACCGAGCCCAGGGAGAGTACAGTTCAGCGGTTCGCAACCTTTTCAGCTCACAGCCCCCCAAAGTGAGCCGATTGCTTTGCTTAAAATGCTGAAGGCACGAATGTGCAGAACCATGAACTACGGCAGCAAAGGATTTTCACGAGGTAATAACCGTAGAAAGGTAGCGGCAATAGTTCACTTTTTAAATAACTTTTGAAGCCATGTACAGAAGCATGCTTTCCAACGTGATACAAAATGAGATGATAAAAGAAAGAACAAAGGTTTGTGGTAGTCTGGTCGACAGTTTGTATTTTCTGCTTTACAATGTGGATGAGAGTTCCCACCAATGACCAAAATCAATGCCGCCATTTCTTCTTTTTTATTTTGGCAAACTGTGTGAATCTACAGCATCGCTGTTGTGGTTCCCACTCTGTGATTAAGGCTCAGACGCTGGGTGTATTTACCAAATCTTGCACAGAGCAGCTTTAATTAATAATTAGAAGTATAATTAAATTAGGCAATTACAGTGTTCACACTTCCTCTGTAAAAAGAGATATGTATGAAATTGGCTTCCTGCCCTCTGTGGCTTCTTCTCACTTAGTTGCGGTACAAATTCAAGTTAACAAGGACACAAGTTCAGCAGCACAGACTGTACTAATACTGGCAGTAAAAAGTCCAAAACACAAAACTGCAGGGAAACTTCTTTGCTACTAATCTTTGTACAGGACTAAGCATGCCCCAGCTGTCATGTTCAGGGGGCTTCCACTCGACATACAGTAAGAGCTTATTCCTGTTATTATACACCAGGTATGATATTAACATCAAATTACATTTTTCATGTGCATACAGTATGCACCTGGTCACCGCTCCGGTTCACTTCCCCAGAGCTGAACCTGTGCTTTACAATAAGGAAACTCTGAGCTGAGAGTCTAATCTATGTAGGGGGGAGGTTTGAAAGCACCAATGAATTACCGGCGATCATCTGCTCTTTCTCCTCTTACGCCCATTTCAGATTTCTATTCTGAGCCTCATCCAAGATGAATCGCCCGAGAGACAGCTACATCAGATCCTGCGTCTCTGTAATTAGTGTCTGAGATCCCACAGAACTCAATAATAGCAGAAGGTTAACAGGTGAAAAGCATGATATCGTGTCTGTGTATTTTGCTAGGCCACTGATGTATTCACACAATCTTGATTAAGAAGATTGGCTTACATTGTAGTGTTTAATGTTTCTTAAATACCAACTAAGTCATGTTTAATGTGATAGAGATATACTTAGATTTGAAACAATGTTTTTTTAGGGGTTTTAAGTCATTTATCAAGCAAAAATGCCCACAAATTACAGGAATCAGCCTCTCAAATGCAAGAGGGAATTACTGCTTCTGTCTGTTTTGACTGGAAATGAATTGTCTTTGGGGTTTTGACCTATTTGTCAGAATACATTTTAAGACACTACCTTCTAAGAAATCTAGATGGACATTTATTTAGTCGTTGTTGATTGTCTCGTCTAATGTTATGCACCTTCCGCCAAGAAAAAATCCTTGTTTGTGTAAACATACCTGGCGAATAAATGGTTCTGAGTCTGATTTAATATTTTTCATCCCTTGTTAAATTGATAATGACTTGGTGTGAAATGGATACGGATCGGGAAAGTGTCCCTGGATATAAGAATGTACAAGAGAAAAAGTAGGTCATTCTGAAAGCTCAGAGTTTTAACCATGATCCACTCCTCCGTTTTGCTTTTGTCTGGATAGTGACTGTTTCACAAGCTATTGTGTGATGTAACACACGACGGGGACCAAACTGAGCCGTGATCCGCCCAGGGGAGACTGTCACACATTGTGTCAAATCTAAAACACAAGGTGCATATTTTGAACTGAGACTATTATGTGCTGCAACCAAACGATTCAAAGGGGATCGTGATGTGTTGGCTTCCATCATTTCCTAAATATGTTTCTGTGTTCATAAGTGAGCAGCCTGATGAGGAAAAAAACATCTGATCTTGATTGATATTAATAGTTTTTACAAGTAGGTGGTCGTGTCTTGAATAGAGGAAAAAAGGAGCATGTTTTGGCACATTCAACACACAGTGATCTTCAAAAGATATAAACTCATATCAGGCATGATGAATCATCAGACCTCTAAAATGAGCTTTGTCCCAGAATCAATGTGGTGATCCATTTGTGTACAAATCGTACATGTCTGTTGCGTTTTTTTTATCATAACGTGTCTACTTGTTATCCCGCTTGTCCAATGACGCAAACTCAACGTTGAGACGCGGTGAAAAACGGTGTCACTGTGATGACCGGGGACCGCGGTGAAGACATTTGGTGTTCTAGCCACATGGCCCCTCCTGAGCTCCAAGAACTCCTCCATTTTTTTTTTTTGTTTGTTTGTGAGGGCACGTTTTCCTTGGCTCAATCAGAAAAAAACAAGACACTGGCTACGGAGTTAGAAAGTTTCCACTTGCGTTGATAGACGAGTGCAAAGTCTGTGTGTAGCACCACCGGCTTTTGTAACAATGTCATGTGCAAAAGACTGTTCAGTGGGGTAGCAATCAGTTTTGAAAGCACCAAGGTAGCGACCATCATTATTGTTGTACAGTCATTACACTGCACAGCACTTTACAAATAGTCCACTGCAGCAGCCACAATTCAGACAGTATGAATCTTTTCACCACTGAGGTTTTTCCCCAAATGATTCCCAGAAAAAAAAGATTTAGACGTCTTCCGTTTTCCTTCGTAGGCATCCATTTAATCACAGCTTCCTCCCTCATCTCGCCTCAGTGATCATTGTACAAATTTGAGGAAATGAGCATTCTGGCAGCGTGATGGCCTCGTGCCACAGTCCAAACCCCTCGGGCCTTTTCCCCTCAGTCCCTGTTGATCACTGCAGCATTGCTGATTGGCAGACCTACAACTTTACACATCAGTGTCTGGCTTCACCACCAGTTTCAGAGCCTCGTGCATGCCAGCCGCTGACAGCTTCCGATTGATGTTCCGGTAGCGGCACCGCAGGAGGTTACTGTAGGTGGTCCTCAGATCGCGGTTGAAAAACGCATAAATAAAGGGATTAATGAGGGAGTTGGCGTATCCCAGCCACAACAGAGTCCTTTCCAGCCAGAGCGGCACGCAGCTGCACTCCACGCCGCAGACGAACGGCCTGGCGGTGGACACCAGGAAGAACGGCAGCCAGCAGAAGGTGAAGGCGCCGACCACGATGCCCAGAGTGGCGGCAGCCTTCTGCTCCCGTTTGAAGATGGATTGGTTTTTCCTCTTCCGGCGTTGGTGGTGGTCACCGGTCTTGAGGAGGCGAGAGACGCGCGTGCTGCACTCCTCCTCCACTTCGCGCTGGAGCTTCAACGCCGCTGCCACGCAGTCCAAGCTCTCCTCCTCCTCTTCCTCAGCTTCCTGCGCGCCCTCTGTCCCTTCAACACTTCCGGTTTCTCCTGACACCGCCGGCCGGTGAGCCTCGTGGCCTCTTCTCGCCCCCCGGGGAGCCGCGCCGCGCTCCCCTTCCCTGGGGAAGCAGGTGATGGTGTGCTTGGCGGCGCTGAGTTTGGCGGCACGGTAGATGCGGTTGTACATGATCAGCATCACCGACATGGGGATGTAGAACGCCACGGCCGTGGAGTAGACGGTGTAGCCAAAGTCCTGGCTGATGAGGCAGACTCTGCCGTCGTTGACGTTCTGCGCCCAGCCGAACAGAGGAGGCAGCGTGATGGAGGCTGAGAGCAGCCACACTGACAGCACCATCTTGGCCATACAGCAGCCGTTTTGCCGGACGGGATACGTCAGGGGTTTTGTGATGCCCAGATACCTACAGAGAAAGATATGTGCAGAGGAATGATTTCACAAGCAGGGGAATTCATTTCATCTGATTCATTTTCCCCATTTTTATTAAGTTATACTCAAACACAAATATATTTTTCTTGCCTTTGGTTACCCGTAAGTGATGCCCCATCCACCTTTTTAACAAGGTGCCCTTGAGCAAGGTGCTTAACAGCAATCTGTGGTTGCCATATGCAGCCCTCAGGTTGGAAACTAGTCCAAGATGCCAAAAAAGACCATGTGGGATCAGCAAACCCTCCAGGTTTAAATAAAGCTTTGGTCTACATGCCTGGGCTGTTTGCCACTATTATACAGTTTAAAACAATATATTAACCCAGCAGCCCACAACATGAATGCAGGCTGTAAAGGAACGATTTAATAATTTCATTAATCTTATAAAACGACATGCCAATACAAATATAAGAATCATTTATTACAGTCATTTTGACTTCGGATTTGGTGCAATTTTAGTAATTTTCTGCATTGCTATGGAATTTATTCAACTCCCACTTTGACCCTTTTTATTCGATTCAAATGTGGTGTTCAGATAAAAAAAAGAACCTGGTGCGCAGAGGACAACGAACCCAACCTAAAGGTCACAGGTTTACCGTTTGTGACCACGCGCCCTTGAGAGACCCTGAGCCACAGTGAGCCTCCGCGCTTTGACCAGACAAGCCCCATCGTTTCAGTGACTGAGCCACAACATATCTTTTTAGACTGGTAAAGGCATTTTTGTAAGAATATGATGTATGGGGGGAGAGTGGGATTAAAGAAAAAGGAATAGGTTATTGCCAAATGTTTCTACTGAAAAAAATCTACGTGTGGAGAGTTTGCTTTATTCAACTTTTACGCATCGCAGTTTTGGAACCAGTGATATCAAATATGGGTACAAATGAACAAAGTGTGTTGTCTTTTCTGTCAGTCTGAATAAAGATAAAGTCGCTTTATATAGTGTGACTGTTTGGCATATCGTTTCACTGCATTTCTGAATACAATCCTTATAAAAAAAAATAAGTTCATCTCACCTATCAATGCTGATTACGCACAGACTCATGATGGACGCGGTGCAGCACATCACATCCATGGCGATAAAAACGTTACAGAAGAACTGTCCGAATATCCACTGACCACCAATCAGATCCGTGATGCTGACGAACGGCATCACGGCCAGGGCCACCGACAGGTCCGCCACCGCCAGGGAGACGATCAGATAGTTGGACGGCTGGCGCAGCTTTTTGACGAAGCACACGGAGATGACCACCAGCAAGTTCCCGCAGATGGTGACCAGTGTGAGCATGGTGAGGACTCCACCGATCAGGACTTTCTCTGCCCAGCCGTAGCTCAGGATCTGCTCCCCGCATTGGGTCCCGTTCGTCTCCATGACCTGCGGCTGACTGGAGGTGGATGGAGACGCCGTTGCTGCCGCCGCCGCCGCCGCCGCTGCTGCTGCTGCTGCTTCTGCGGCGCCCTGCGCAATCTTCAGCAGCCGTGGCGCAAGAGCCTCCGAGATCATCATGATGGTGGAGTCCCCTGGATCCCCGAGATCTCCACCACCGACTCTGTCCTCTAGCATGAACGACGACCTCATGTTGCCACTACCAACGGTTCCGTTATTCGATCCCGCAACAACCATTCTGCAGCCTTCTGTTCCTTTTTATCCATTGACTTGGAGACCCGTCCGGTGGTGACATAGACGCGCACGGATGTGCCAGCGTTGGTGTGAGAAATGAGTAATTCCTTTCCACAGCCCCCGTCAGGGTAAACTACTCTGACATGCTCTCTTCCCCTCATAAAGCCTCGACGCCTTAAATCTTCTATTTAAAACCAGACTCGTCATTACGCACGTGGCACGCTGCAGGCATATTCCCGAAATACTCGACCTATAAAATACGATTTTATTTTCTTGGTGTCCACCTTGCCAACCACGCTACTTTTCATCCTCACGTGTAGAAAGACAGACACTTAAAACCTACGGTGCGCGAATATACATCTCAGAGAAGTTGGCATGTGACGTCAAAAAGCATGTTGGATATAGCCTATAGGCTTTCGAGAAGCCAATCCCCCCCAAAAAAACGTTAACAAAAATTATCCACAGACTACTCAAACTCTTTGGGTTTTTTTTAAAATTAATTCCCCGGAAAGCGTCTTGGCAAGGACAAACTGTGTCCGTGGATGAGCGTGCGTAATTGCGCAGAGGGACAGAATTTGGGGGTATTTTGGTATCGCCTGTGATATCTAGCGTTTCACCCTCTACACACTCATGCGCGCGCACATAAGCATGCACACTGGAGAAAGAGAGAGAGAGAGACAAAGGGGTGAGATTACACAGCACGTGGACAATAATTGATGGTGTGAAGGCCGTTGCCGGACATTTAGGAGGATTGCTATTATTATGCAACTAAATCCATCCAAGAAAAACTGAGGAGCATTCTGACACATTTTGGATGATAACACTACATTCTCATAGGGCCATATTTGTTTTATTTGCTCCTTGGTTAACGTTTTTCATCACTTTCATCACGACACAGGATGATTGAGTGACCTTTGTTCATGAAGACAGGTTCAATCTTCTCGACTGGTTCGTGTGTAACAATGTGATGGAGCTGGAGAGCTGATTTTCATTTGTGTTACAGTTCAAGCGGACAAGAGGTGCAATCTACCTTCATCTCACTTTTGAAACTTATTTAATGTATGTTGCTGGAGGTGAGAGCAGGAACCCAAACTGCTCCCCAAAGCCTTTTTCATAATTTTCTCATCTGAGCCCAATTATTGTATGATAACCTCATACGTGGGAGTGATACTAATGCGGATAGACGTGGATAGTAGCGCCATCCAGCGGTCAGAAGGAGCTCCTGCATGTTGCTGCGGGTGGTTTCTGCAATATAGTGCAGGATTATTATTTTTTTCTCAGTATGAGATTATGTGTTTAAATATTAATTTACAATTTTAGGTTTTACATTGCATGATGTAATGTATTTGCATTTCTCTTACAATGCCTGTAAATTAATTATCTTTAAGAGCTGTGGTTCTCAACCCGGGGTTCCTTGTAGAGGTCGTCCAGGAGACATGGGGCCCCAGGGATATATGGCTCAATTTCACTTCATTTGGATCCACTGGAAGTTATTATCTTGATGGCAACGTAAAAACCCTCGAGCTTCACCCTAAAACATCGGTTTCAGGCAATATCGACACATCACCCCTTTATTGAAGTTAACGTTAGTTGGATTGTTTCATTTTAAGGATTAAGGTGGAGCTTAAACTGACGTAGCATCTTCTTATAATAGGACAATAGGTTAGGATAGAGTCGAGTAACTTACAAATGTGAAAACTATGGTGATTTTTTTTTTAACAGGTGATATTGTTGATTTTGCCCTTCAAAGTCACACTCAATCATGGTCACAAAAAAAAAAAAAATAGCCCTCTCTGCATGAGCTCCTGTTCATTTGACACCATACTATAACCCTTGTTCATGCAGCTTTGGAAATAAGTGAGTATACTCATTGCAACCAGAACGATGGAAACAAATCCCTGCATCTACACCAATTTGCTGTCAAAGCATCAAAAACTGTCACGTCAGCAATATTGTATGAACACCATGACAATAATTGTTGTATTATTCAAGCAACATGATGCATTGGTTTCTTAGGAGCAGGTCACCGAACCTGCAGCTTTGAGGAAACTTGGGCAATGACCTTGAGCGCTCTCCTGATGTTATTATTTTTTAGTACAGTCAGCAACTTTAAAATAGTTTGTTGACAGTATTTGCTCTGAAACTGAGACCGATGAGTTAAAAACTCTGCATTGGGAATTGAGAACTTTGGAACAAACACTTATAGCCCTGACAAACCCATCCAACACCTCTGGGATGGACCGATATTGGATGTGATGTATAAGCGTCCGCATATAGAGTTCACCTTATACCCAACAAAATGGATGAACGAGGGTGTGTGTGTTTTTTTCTACAAATCATAGTTGGACAACTGTGTGAAAACCTGCCATCATTATCTCTCTGCAGACATCAGTTTATTGTTTGACTGTTTTTAATGCCGTTTTTATGCACTTGGGATTTAATATACTGACTTTTTAATCCCTGTTTACCACCTATCATCTGTAAATATTGCATTCATTTTATCATCTTTTCTTCTTCTTTTTTGCTTGTATTGCCCCATTCCACGATCCCGATAACAAGTCCCATGAATAAATGAATACGTAAATGACTGAATATCAATCAACCCCCACCTCTTGCACAGCAACAACTTGTTTTCCAATCACATAAACTGTATTTATGAAGGTCATGTTTTTGTTTCTTTGGCATTATTAATCTTTTTGTTATGACATTTTGATTTATATTGGGAAGCATTAAGTGCAGCGCGTGCATCACAGTCTGCCACAGTCCACATTCCTCTGATTGTTGGTTATTAGTTCAGTTCTCTACTGACTGTTCCCTTTGCCAAACAAAACTTGTGCTTGGACACAAACTATTAGCAGCATATACATATTGTTTACTGATCACTCATGCTAGGGGAGACCTGGGTGGTAAGTGTCACCATTTTTTGGTTTTGACTTCATCACCAGTGGTGAATTTGGTATGAAAATATTGGTGCAGCCACACAATTTTCATACAAGAAAATTTGACTTTGAAAAGCCGACGCATGACCAGCAACGAAAGGTTATTCCCTCAATAACATCTTTTGGAAGAATGATGCGAGTCCTTTCAGTAGAAAATCTATGACGAGGGAGACGTGGTTGTGAATAAACAGCTTTAACCCTCCATGTTGTTCCCTCCAGGCTGCATGTAACACCACTGATGGACAACATGGGTCTAAAGGGACCTCAGCTAATTATTTTGTTTCATATCTTACAAATTCCATTGACAAGACATACAGATAAACAGTAAAATAATTGTTCCTGATGTAAAAAAAAAACTACAACTTAGTTGAAATATTCAGTGATGAAATGCTTAAAATGCAAAGTGCCACAATAAATGAGAGCAGATGGGAGGACACCCGGTACTTCTGCGATGGTTCGATGAAAGGAGGATGGAGTTTTCATTAGTATAGTTCACTGCAATGATGAAAAAGCCAGAAACTAAGAGGGGACATTGCTTCCGAGTTGTTTTTAATGCATTTATTAGAAACTCGGAGGAACAATAGTATTCCAGAAGATGGCAGTAATGCAGCAGTAAAGATATCCGCTGCTGTAAAGCGCAGTAACGAAGAAGAGTTGTCTTCTTCTTCTTCTTCTTCTACGTGCAGCTGTTTCTCTCCAGTCCTCTGCAGATTTCTCTTAGTTTTTTTTATTACATACACATATTTATTGAAGATGTCAGAAGATTTGCGGTCCGAGCTGGAGAAATACCTGCAGAGCTTAAACATCCAGACAACGTGCGTGGAGCACCCGCCGGTAAAAAAAAACAAAAAAAACAGCTCGGGTTTCTGTTCACTCAGCTGACGTCAACGAGTCCACACTTATACATTAAATATATCGTGACTCTTTTAAAGCAAAATAACATTTATAATATACGTCATTGAAGCTGGCAGAGGAACACAATGGTGGAAAACCATTGAATCCCATTAGAATGCGACACATTTCTAAGTGTTCTTTACTTCTCTATCATCTTTAAACACAGGAAGAGACATTGCAGGAATCATTGTTAATGCACACTTCTATTCGGCCTCATCCAATACACTAAATTGTACTTACTGAAGTATAATTTTAGCGTTGGTACTAGGCTCCATGTGTTCACATATTTTGTAAGACGTGTCTGATGCAATACTTCGCTGTGACCTACAGGGGGCGCCACGTGATCACTTTAGTCGCGCACCTTAGCGTCATACTGAGGCCCTCCACGCAGGTAGCAGTTTATTTATCCTGCAGCAAAAAGCCGTGAGCGATTTCAGTTTCTAAAATGAAAAGCAGGTTCAGCATATATTAAACCTCAACGTGTCTTCAGAAAAATAGAAATGCATGACACAATATAGGTGAAATGTGTGTTTTCCATCCCCTCTTACAGGTCTTCACCGTGGAGGAGATGATGCCTCACCTGCAGGACGTGAGCGGAGCCGTCACTAAGAACCTCTTCCTGAAGGACAAGAAGAAGAAAGGCCTGTGGCTGGTGTCGGCTCGCCACGACCGCCAGGTCGGCTCACATCCGCACATTCACCCTCGCATCCGTCTGCCTTCCCGAAGAGGTCCTGCTCTCATCCCATAATCCTCTCTGTTCCTCTGCAGGTGAACCTCAACGAGCTCGCCAAGAAGCTCGGGGTCGGCAGCGGCAACCTGCGCTTCGCGGACGAGGCGGCCATGTTGGAGAAACTCAAGGTGAGAAACAGATTTGTTCTTCAGTGTCAAGTAATTTAACTATTTAATTTCTACCTGGTGGGAGTGCCTTTCAATATTAATTTGTTTTCTTCAGCCGCTATTACCATCAAGAATACTGTCCACATATTTCATATCCCATGACAGACTGGTCTGGTTTCCAGTCAGTGGTTCGGGAAGCTTTCTTTCTACTTTCTTTGTTCATTTCCTCTGTCCGTCTCCTCTCAGGTGGGTCAGGGCTGTGCGACGGCTCTCGCTCTGCTCTTCGACCGGGACCAGAGTGTGAAATTCGTCCTGGACCGGGACCTGGTGGAGGGAGGCCACGAGATGGTCTGCTTCCACCCCATGACCAACGCCGCCACCATGGGCCTCCGACCCGACGACCTGCTGCGCTTCCTCAAGGAAACGGGACACGAACCCGTCCTGGAGAGCTTCGAGTAGGACCACACCTGAACGGAGCAGAAGAAGAGGACCCGAGCGCAGCCTGCATGGGACATGAAAATAACCTGCCGAGCCAAATATTGACTTTATTCTGCTTCAAAGATTTTTTTTAAAAAAGGATGACAAATGATCCAATTAGGGCTTTCACGATATCTGACTTGTACTGCACAATTATCGCGGCCAAAAGAATGAATTCAATGAGAATTTGGCAAATGAATACAAGCTGGGGAGGTGGAGAAAGTGTAATCATTACTATAATTCATCATTTAAAAGGCGTTGGGATATTTACATGCTACGTGTATTAACATTGTTTCAATATTTCATTTTTAAATATCATGGTTATCGTCGATACCGGCATATTGCGACACTAAATGAAACGCCCAAAGTCTTCATCAGATCATGTACATGAAGATAATCATGTGACTTTAATGTAGTGACACATGATTTCAAATACTGGCGAGCATGAAGTGAACGTAAAGGGAAATCAGTTTTAGATATGTTTCTCCTTCTGTGGAAATCAACTTCCAGAGACTCTTTCCAAAATAAATGTGTGGTCCAGTTTCTGTTGATGGCGTTAAGAGCCGGGACTCTTATCAATAATGTGCCATATAACCCCTGCTGATATTCTATATTGGGACTGTAATGGACACCTCCGCCTCTAGGGGGCACTGTATATACACAGTGGGAAGGGGTGTTGTACCGCTTGTATATAAATCACCCTGTTTGAGCTGTGACTAATGGCTTTAGTAAATGGTTATTAAATATGCTTTATAGATTAATTCTGAGCCATTAATGAAAAACAAGTTGGGTCAGGAACGTCCCCCATTTAAATCTTAAATGTAACATTTACAACATAATTTGAATTGTGATAGAAACCCTTTATTAATTACAGACTTGTTTTTTAACTACTCATCATAAATAACCAAGTAACATAAGCCATTTTTGTATTAATTAATCAGTCAATCAATAATAATAACTTATTTAGGATTTGACACAAATAACCCTATTAAGGAAAAAATACAATGAAAAATAAATTAAGATAAATTAAAAGCCAGACTAAAGAGATAGGTCTTGAGTTTGCTTTTGAATAACTCTTTATTTAACATTTGTTTAGCACGACATCATTTATTTTAAATACCATGTATTAATTATTGAACAACATGTTATACTTTATTAATGACTTAATAATATATATAACTGCAGACTTAGTGGCTTATTAAAAGCAAGAAACCTTTGATAACTAATGCTTTTTTCACAATCTGGCAACCAGTTAAGGCTTATAATTGATAACGTATTAAAAAATGGTTTGTTAAATATTAATAAAGCCATGAATTACAGCTCATAGATTATTTATTAGAAATGTATTTTTGATTTTGAAGGACGGTGGAAAGAGATTACAGAAAGGATGCGTTCACTGACCCTGTGATTCTGCTCCAGACTGACCTCTAATCCCTCAGGGTGTGTCATTAGAGTAAAAGAGAAAAGTACAAAGCAGGAATAACAGGACCTTGTGTGGAAAGTAGGGAGAGGCTGAAATCCTGGAAAAAACTGTAAAATCACTGCAAACAGATCTGTCCTCCATCTGAGTGTTTTTACACCAGTAGTCATTATTCTGGAGCCGGTTTATAGAAGTATTCTAAATGAGAAACAGCTGGTGAAGTCTGTTACTGTATACTTAGCACAACCTTAAACACCAACAGCAGTCGAATGCAACAAAAACAAAATACAGCAGTGATATTAAAGCTGGGGTAGGCAGTATATTGTTGGCATCATTGGGCAAAAAATCCATAATAATATATGCATTGGTTCAGGGGGCTCAGCCAAAAAAAAAGCATGAAGGGATTTAGATTGTATCTATATTTTTAATAAGACAACCAATATGTTTTATGTTATTGACAGAATAAGAAACCAGCGAGTTTACATTTTTTTGTTATTATTGACTTATTTTGTCATCAGACGCTCTCTGTCCACACGGAAACCTTTAAGTATGGACTTCTATTATGTTACGTAAACAAACTGTGCATGGACTTGCAGTCTGTCATCCCAAAGGGCTTCACGGCCCACGGGTCTGCAAGAAGACAAGAGGGTAGTTATCATAGAACTGTATACTGTCAGGATCACAACAAGGATGAGGTTGGAAATGAATGACACTTGTCATCAGCAGAGATGACAAAATTCCAGTCGAATAATGTGATATATTTAGAAAAATCTGAAAATGACACAGCAACATATCGGACCACCAAAGGACATGCATGTTAAAGATCTCTCAACATCAAACAGCCGACTCGTGACCAACGAGAAGTGCCTTTTTCGTCTGTTGAGCGACCTCATCCTTGTAAACATTGTACATCCAACAGTTGGTTTTGAATAATGAAGTCCCATTAAAAATAGGGTTGAGCATCGTAATGGTTACTTAGCCTGGAGTCTCCCTCGCACATGTATCAAGATTGCATCTTCAAGGTTTTATGTCCAGGTTTTATACTGATTATAATTCTGTTTTTTATATTTACAGTATATATATCTATATATATCTATATATATATCTCTTTATTTATATATAAATATATATATATAGAGATATATATATATAGATATGTGTATATACACATATATATATAGATATGTGAGTATATATGTATATATATGTGTGTGTATATATATGTATGTACAGTATATATGTGTGTACATATATATGTGTGTATATGTGTATATATACATATATGTATATATGTGTTTATATGTATATGTGTATATATGCATGTATATATACATATATGTGTATATATACATATATATAGATATGTGTATATATATATGTAAATATATGTGTGTGCATATATATGTATATATGTATATATATACATATATATGTATACATATATATGTATGTATATGTGTATATATATGTATGTGTATATATATGCATGTATATATATATATATATATATATATATATATGTATATATAATATATATATGTGTGTATATATATATATATATATATGTATGTATATATGCATGTATGTATGTGTATGTATATATATATATATATGTGTGTGTATGTGTATGTATATATATATATATATATATATATATATATATATATATATATATATATGTGTGTGTATATATGTGTGTATGTATATATGTGTATATGTCTGTATATATGTGTATATGTCTGTATATATGTATGTATGTAAGTATATATGTAAGTATATATGTATGTATATATGTATGTATATATGTGTATATATGTATGTATAGGGCCCTGATCTGTGATTTTGCAGGACGTTTACTTAGATAAGGAGTCTTAAACAGCTTTCATCCAATAAGCATTTAGTCGTACTTAAGTAAAGTGACCTACTAAGTGAATGTATTAGTGAGATTCCACCTTTCCACTGAACATAATATAGTCCAATAGGCTTCAACACCATCTTGACTGTCAAAATAAAATACATCTCACTGGACCAAAGGTGCGTCGCCATTCTCGTGCTTTCATTTTGAAAGGACAACCGGACGTGCGCGTGTGTCTGATGACAGCAGCTTGGTGGGTCCTTCAGTCCTCACTCAGCCGGTCCTCAGAGTCTGAAGGTAAGCAGCTGGCTGCCGGGGGGGTTGTGACGCAGCATTCATGTTTATCGGACTCTTTAAACTGCACCTGCTACGCATTGTCTTTGCGCGCGCGCGCGTGTGTGCATGTGTGTGTGTGTGTGTGTGTTTGTGTGCGTTTTACTACTCGCGTGCGCAGTGACGCTGCACGTGCACATCACATCCATCCATCTTCCTGCTGCTGTGAAACAGATGCTACTGGTGTTTAAAGCTGCAGGCTGACAGAGGTTTCTCTGTGGATGTTTTAATCCATGCGTGCGCGCGTGTCTTTGTGTGTGCGTGTGCGCGCGTGTGTGTGTGTGTGTGTGTGTGTGTGTGTGTGTGTGTGTGTGTGTGTGTGTGTGTGTGTGTGAGAGAAATTACTTCAGCTCAAAGTGTTAGCATTTTTGCCTCTTCACTGTTTGTAAAATATTTGTTATGAAAGTTTCTGAATTATGATATATTTTATAGAAAGTGGACAGGAATTGAACTTAAAGGTTAAACTAAAGTTATGAAACAAAAAATACACGTTTTTATCATTTAAAATTATTTACCATTTATTAATATATCAAAGTGTATATATTACATATATATTATTTCATACTTTTTATATATGTTTTTTAAATTATAGATATAATGTTTATCTGTTTCTAGATTCAAAATAAAATAAAAATGATTTGTTTATAAGACTATATATATATTTATAACCTGAAATCTGTAGTAGCTGTATAGTATTTTACACCCTGGTTAGGTGTGTGTGTTTGAATTTGTGTGGGTTTAATGACAACTCTACTTATTTAATACCTCAAGATCAGTTCAGTAGTCATAAGGAGCTTCTGGGTTAATTTACTTTTCCCTCTCATCCTACTCTATTGATGTCATAGAATTTCATCTCAGCTTGAGTATAGAGACTTAAACAGAAAACCTGCATTACAAACTGAAGGTGTTCCTATCAGGGAGGCTGTAATGAAAGACACTGTCCAGTTGCAATGTGGGAATTGTAGGAGCCAGTGTTTGAGAGCATTAAAGTCAGGACATCTCCTCTGCAGCACAGCTTTTGACTGTTCTTCCTTTTCATACTGAATCACTGGAGGACAATTATAAAGAATCAAATGGATTGAATTTGAAGTTGTGGAAATATCAGCAGCTTCAGAGCAAAAGTAACTCATGAACACAAACTCTCTCTTTCTCACTGTGTGTGTGTGTGTGTGAGAGGCTCTCTCGCCCTCTCTCTGCATTCCTAATGAGTGTGTATTGTTGCATTGTTGTGTAAAATTTGCAAATGAATAAAACGTTACATACAGACACTCAGTTCCCACGCTGTGTGTGTGTGTGTGTGTGTGTGTGTGTGTGTGTGTGTGTGTGTGTGTGTGTGTGTGTGTGTGTGTGTGTGTGCTCGCTCCCCCCCCCTTTTAAAAAGACATTTGTTGTGAAAATCCTCTGTGGGAAGATTTATACATTAGCTGCCTCTGAGCCACTGAGCAGTTAATATTTAATACTGAATATAGCATTGAGGTGAGTCAAATGACATTATTCGGCCCATAAGCTGTAGTTAGTTTGATTTATTTTATATATGTATTCTCTTTTTATTATTTTCTTCATCAACTTCATTCTTTTACTGTAAATGTTGGCTGTTATTGTTGAAGAACTAGTTCAGAATCAAACATCATCATCGTCATCAGCAACGCAGCTTTTTATCGCTTGTTTTGGTACATAATGGTCACATGAAAAAATCAATACTGCGAAGATTAGATGAATCCCAATTTTGTGAAAATTCAGTTTTTGCAAGATCACAGGACCATAAATAAGTAGAGATACATAGAGAAAGTAAAAAGAAAAGAAGAAGCATACAAAGCTAAAATAGGAACGATACAAGGGAAATTCAAGACAAAGTTGCAAGTTAAAGTGACAGTGGTGTGGTTAATAGCAGCTAGTCAGCAATCTAGTATGTTAGTTAACAAGAATCATAAAATAAAATCCTCTCCTGCACATTAAAGACAGGTACGGGATAGAAGTAGAAGTATAAAGTTCTGCAGCGTGAAATGAAAACACTCAAGTAAAGTACATCAACATTGCATTGAAGTACTCTCTCGTCTCGCCTACTGCTGTCTGTCGGCTGTGGTCCTGAACTGCAGCTCCATTGCCGTGGCGACAGAGAGCAGTCTGGTCGCTATGGGAGACGAGACAGAAATAAGTGTGTGTCATTACTTGTGTGCGTATGTGTGTGCGTATGTGTGTGTGTTTTCTTCTCCCACGTCTAATTACACTGATACAGAACCCAAAGTTAAAGTGCTGCTTGTCACACACATATAACTGTGTGTGTGTGTGTGTGTGTGTGTGTGTGTGTGTGTGTGTGTGTGTGTGTGTGTGTTAAGCTGCCTAGACCGTCATGATGTAATTGTTTTTCTGCTGTTTTTATTTTTCTGCCTCTTCACAAATGAAGAGTCTTCAGGAAACCCTTCCCGGTGGTGGGAGTAAAACTACACTGATAACAGAAGTACTAGCTGCTTTGTCTTCTGTACTGTGTTCTCGTAGTAGTACAGCTTTAGTGATACGATGTTGTAGACACACGGATAAGAAAAGCAGCTGCCTTCAAGGATTTTGAATGCAGGGTTTTTGCTTGTAATTTGAATACTTTTGCATTGTGATATTGGAACTTTTATTGAGATAAATGTTTTTGGGATTGCTACTTTTGCATATGGGTACTACTGCGTGCTTAATGGTCTTGTAGTTGGACATTTTAGGGAAATGCAGTTAGCTTAGCTTAGCACAAAAGCCGTTTCTCAATACATGTACGGACTTATGTACTTTAGCGTTTGGGACGGGATGACGCAGTGCGGTCTTTCTGCAATTGGAACAGCAGCTTACTTGATGATGTCACCACCTCAGCTGTTGTTGCTAATGAGCTTACTCTGGTTCTTCACTATAAAGTATTTTTCCAATTAAACCAAATATGACAATCCTGCTTTTTCCGTTTTCATTTCAAATTGTAATAATAACTGGAAACAGGGGGAAACAGCGAGCAGCTAGATATATAACGTGTGAATAGGGTAGCTTTAGAGGAGCTGGTGGATTATTTTATTACTCTTGGACAGAGCCAGGCTCGCTCCTTTCTCCTGTTTCCATTCTTTAACATGACCCCATGACCTTTCCTGTACCGCCCCTCTCAGGACAAACATTGCATATGTAGCCGCACGACAAAAGATACTCAGACATTGACTGCAGTTGTTTTTGTTCCCCTCCCTGCCGGCGTTTCATCCCCAATATGAATTTACCCAGAGTATAATCCTCCTCTGTTTTCTGCATTTGCATATTTCATTAATTGGTTGGTTCATCCTGTGTGTGTTTACAGCCCCAGCAGGGTTTCTGGAAATAATAACGTGGATAACATTTAGCTCCCGGAAACTGGAAGCCTCATTAGATACCGAAAACTCTGCAGGAAGAAAAAAAAAAGTTTTGTCTTGATGTGACGCTCTGCAAGAGACGACTCCGATCAGAAGTCAGACCAGCACCCTGAGGTGGGAGGGGAAATTCAGACAGCACTACATGTTGCTGCTAATTTGTTTGAACATTAATTACTAGTTGTAAATATTGCAGGTGCCTACTTCAATGTAGTGGCTGTGATTGGATGACAACTTGAAGTAGGGCATCTCATTGGAGCACAGGGAACCACAGCGGGAACCGTCATGTATTATGTGTGACAAATTATCTCACACACACACACACACACACACACACACACACACACACACACACAGTAATGAGGTAGAGGCCTCTCGTGGTGAAGTGTCTGATGAGCGTTAATGGGACTCTGTGAGGAATGTTGGCTGGTCTCTACATTGGTTGACAAATATTTTGTCTTGATCAGTTTATCAGTCATTTGGCCTTTTGGTTTGATTCCAGCCGGAGACCTTTGTTTCATGTCATATCCCCCTTCCCATTTCCTGCCCACCGCTTCTCGGTCAAACTGTCCAATAAAGGCAAAAATGCACAAAAAGAAAGTCAGAATATATTGCAAATATTTGTTGAACTGAAGTCTATCTATCTATCTATCTATCTATCTATCTATCTATCTATCTATCTATCTATCTATCTATCTATCTATCTATCTATCTGTTTTTCTCTCTCTCTCTCTATCTTGTGTCTTTAACTCTCTTTTGTTCTGTTCTTGTTTGCATTTTTTATTTCCTACATATCAAAAAAGAATTTTACAGTTAAATCATATACAATATATCAGGTTGTAATGTGTAGTCTGTGTTTTTCACGCATCCTTAAACGAACCCGTCTGACTGACACTTCCCCTTTAAGAGATCCAGGAAGTGCACGAGAGCAAGGGGGCGGTGGCTGAGGGGTGGTGCTTATTGAGGAAACAGGTGTGTGTGTGCTGACAGGGATGATGTCATTCTCTTGCTGAGTCACCTGGGAGACGGCTGCTGAACGTAGTGTGGACAGAGAAAGAGAGAAAGAGAGATAAAGGAGGAGGAAGAGGCAAAGGGCTGTCTTCATCACTCCTGTTTTTCTCCCTGAGGAGGCGACGGTGTGAGGAAGCAGGAAAGGAAGAGGAGGAGAAGGAGGCGGAGGAGGAGGAGGAGGAAGAGGAGTCATTTGAATGCTGTTATCTGTCAAGGTGAGAGAGCGACAGCAGGAATGAATGAGAGAGTGAGAGCAACACACACACACACACACACACACACACACACACACACACACACACACATTTAATCTTGTATCCCCTCTGTGGCTGAACCGTCTCACCAAACTCCATTCTGAAATGCTCATTTTAACTCCTCGCTTAACTATGGTACCTTGTGTTATGTCTGTAAGTGGAGTAGACTTGCTGCATTGACCCTCTGAACATCTGTTGCATGAAGAGTTTCATCCCAAACTGAACACACAGTTGTGTTTTTCTTGTGTCGAACAAGATGTTTTCTTTAACTTGACCGTGATGTGTGTGGCGGCTCTGGTGAGGAGGAGGAGGAACAGACAGTCCAACAACAAACCGTCGGCCTCAGAGCCCAGCCTGTAATTTCTCCAGCTGCACTTTGGTTTCGTGGTCAGTTTGGCTTCAATGCGTCGTCACTCCCTGTTTTTGGGGTTGCTGTAACTCCGTGGATGAACGTTCTGCTTGTTTGTGTGGAAACTGTATTCACACTGCATTCACAGTTTCCTGCTCTTTATGGCATTTATGGCATTTGTGGCTCATTTTTGCTTTGATCTGGCCTCCTGACCTTTTAACCTCCGTTATCTGTCAAGTGGCCACCATGGCAGGTAGCAGGGGGAAAAGGATAGAGCATGAATTTGCAACAGCTGCAACTCCGTTCGTGCGTGCATCCATCTTCATGTCAACTTTCAGTCTCCTTGGGCAAAAATCTATTGTGGCCTGACCTTCGTTGGCGGTAAAGTTACAACGGAGCTAAAACCTACAACTCTACTCCGAGTTCAGGGGCCTGCAATCACTAAAACATCGTCAGGCTCAATGTGACCCCTGAAGTCATATTTTTGTCAGGCCAAACTTCAAGACCCCTCGTCTTAAATAGAAAAGTAAAGTGTTTTAGTTCAAACAGTATCTCCTTAGCCTGATCGAATTTTTATGAAGTCAGTTCGCTCACCAACAAACAGTTTGCACTAAACTACTTTGGGACTCTGGAGGAATCCACTTCTCAGCCGTCTGACAGAATTATTCATCGAACCATCAGACCCCAGTTTGTTCAACAATTCATGAAGTGCATATTTAATGTTCCCCAACTGCAATAAATGCATAAATAAGACCGATTCCATAACGATCATCCAGTCAAATCACTGCTATATGTAGAATTATCACACCAAAATCGGAGGGTTTTATTTTTGTCAGCCGGTAAATATATCAGATGTTGATGGTAGTTGATGCCACGTCTTACGCACAGCTTTTTAGCTGTTAATGTGTCCAGAAACCTTTTTACATAGTTCAATTTACAAATTATTTGTCGCTTGTAAAACAACAAGACTTGCATAAAAATACTAAGTAGTAATTCTAAAGGTGTCAAGAGTGTGACAGATTAATAGCGAGAGAGAAAACAGGTGATAAATCGTCTGTACATGTACACATATACGGTTTAGTGTGTGTGTGTGTGTGTGTGTGTGGGGTACCATCATATGACTGTGAGAGTAAACAGTGTGTCATAATGGAGAATGGGAGGGTGATGTCATTCAGGAAGTGGACATAGTGAAATAAAAGGACACACTGTAACTGTACCATATGCTTGGTGTCACATGACGGTCTGTTTAGTGTTCAGCTGCTTCAACCACAAACGTTTGTATTAATGACGCCTTTTTGATGGATTTGTGTAATTCTGCCCTTATTTTAAAAAAACTAAACGTAATTAAAATATCACATATTTATCACACGTGGAATCACGTTTCATATGACAGGAAACAAGCAACTTGTAGCTCACAGGTATTTCTCGGAAAAGGTCACACGTGACATTTATGTTTTCATGTGCAGATGTGTCTGCTTTTTTTTTTAACACAAACGTCTCCAAGAAGACTAAACATTGACTTTGTTGGCTCTTTCCCTCAAGCTTACTTTGTCCTCTGGGTGATGTACTCGGCACGTCAGAGTCAACACTGGAGAGACAAGTTCAATGTGTTTGAACATCAGTGTGAGCATCCATATTGTTCAAGGCGTGGGTCTGTAGGGACTGCGCGTTGGTTCAGACTAAGACATGTCAATAACTATGGGATGGAATTTTCATAGAATTTCTGCATACATTCCTGTTCCCCAGAGGATGAACCCTACGGACTTCAGTGATCTTCTGAGTTTTCCTCTTGCGTCACCACAAGGTTGAACGTTGTGGATATTGGATGGGTTGTGATGAAATGTGGTTGAGATATTCATGTCGCCCTCAGGATGAACTGTAACAGCTTGACAACGTGATCCTCTGAATTTTAATCTTCCACCAACATCGGATCAAGATTTTAATTTGTTCACTACTTTGGTTCATGACCAAGTAACTAATGTCAAGTGTTAATCAGTGATGATGTTTGAACCGTACACACATTACTTAAGTATTTCTCCACTTTAGTATTACTACTTTTACTTGAGTTAAAGATCTGAATACTTCTTTCACCGCTGGATCTCGTTTTAGATATTAACTTGGAATTTGGGGGCAACACAATTTAGTACATTTTGCTAATAATACTTCTGCACTTTCACTAAAAAATCATTTTGAATGCAGTACATTTACATGTATGTATAAGTACATTTACTTAAGTAAAGGATCTGAGCACTTGCATACTAACTGTCTCGCTACTTTGTGGCATGACTTCAGGAAAAGCATCAAAAGCATGCATGGTAATATCATCATCATCATCATCATCATCATCATCATCATCATCATCATCATAATCATCAGCAGCAGTATTGTTTATTGTTTGAAACAGTCTTTGAAAACTCAGTGGGAGTAAATTGGTTCAAACAGGACGCCCCCCCGCCCCAGTAAACACACACACACACACACTCACACACACACACTCAGTAATGAGCAGGAAGCTGCAGCAGGTCACCGTTTCCCTCTCGTCTGTTTTGGCCTTCAGATTCTTTGTATTCAAATCACAGCAGCTTTTTCTGCGCGAGCTGAACGAGACAAGTCTTCGCTCTCACTTCACTGAGCTCTTTGTTCCTCATCATAGAACCACGGAGAGGGACAGTAACCATCAAACACAGCACTGTGAGAAGATGGAAATGACTCATTGTTGTGTTTGAAAACACGTCGTGATAGCACAAACTGTTCATCGCAGTCTTTCATACAACCAGGAAAACAATCTCACACTGTCATCGGGTTTTTATTGGAACTAAAACTTGTTGTCAGAGTACCTGAAATAACATTAAAGGGAATGCACTACATGTTTAGTTTATGTGAAGGATAATGATGAACAAATTGGTTTAACCCTCACAAGGTTGATTGAAAATTGTTTATTTGATTGTTTGCATAATAGGATGGAGTATTAGGGGGGAAAAAGGCAATCAAAAAGATTTGAGATGAGAGAAAAAAGTTGCAATGTTGTGAGAATAAGAGTCATAATATCATCATCAAGTTAAAGGGGTGATTTTACAATTGTGATGTTTCAAGAATAAAGTCATATGATCAAAGTAAAGTCATATTTCCAAAATCTAATTAAAATATACTTCAATAACCTGTCTGTCAACTAAAACATGCACATAATCTAATTGAATCATAACATGTAGCATTTCTCTTCATAGTGCTTTATTATAATAGCTATATACTCTCATAAGAGGAACATTTATCCTCTAACATTATACAAATATTATGTATTGTGAAAAGTATTTCTATGTGCACTTAGTTGTGTGAACTTTTGTAGCTTTAGGACATTTGCTCAAGTACAGTACTAAAGTATAAACGTTTCAGATACTTTACTGAATTCTACTTCTTAGAAGTACAAGTGCTGTTTACTTTAATACAAGTAGCTCATGATGAGTAAATAAAACCTGTTCCCCCAATGTTGATTCAATATCTCACATTGCTCTTTCAGTATAAAAGCGTGAATTATTTCCACCATAATACTCTCTTACCGTACGTGAGAAAAAATACACTTCTTTTTGCTTTAATGCAACGTTTTCCTTGTCTGTGGCAGCTGTTTTCTTGCTTTGGTGACCCACTTATCACCGTTGTCCTTGTGCTCTGACCTTTGACCTCCTCTATGCTGCTTGGCCTGATCCCCTCTGGATAGAAACTGTCAATGTAAATGTTCCAACATGGAGAACAGAAAGACGGAGCTTCTCCAATTTGTTTTTATTAATTATGAAACATTTTTTAAACCGTACTTGTGACAAACGAAAGGTTTCATGAAGCAAAGAGAATAGAAACCCATGACTGCAGACTTAAAGCATGAGTGAACAGGAGGATCAGCAATTTAGTTGAACTTGAATTAAAAGAGTTGACTCGTTTAACGTTGTATTGAACAACAACCAAAACCCATCCCCTTTGAACCCCTCCAAAATAAAAGACCTTTCTCTCAGGCCTTCATATCCTCTCTCTGGACTTCCTCCATGTCAGCTGTTTGTCCGGATGGTCGACGGTCTTTCAGCTCGTACATCAGTCAGCCGGTTTGGATGCTGGCAGATTAGCTGTACATGTAAATGGAAGAGTGCTGATGAATGCAGTGCATGCTTCGAATTCAATTAAATGTGTATACTTTGCCATTTTTATATTACAATTGTGCATATTTGCTCCTCTCGCCCCATTTTAGCATAATTTTGTCTTCATTTCTGTTTTTTTTAGGCTTGCCCAAAATGTTTTCTACTAAAAGATGACTATTTTTGTTCCCTTACATCTGCGACTATAAAACTGTCTTTTTCTGGCGAATTTGTATGCACCAATTGATGGTGGAAACGTCTTTATTTGTGTGAAGGATAACCTACCTGGGTGACATTTCAAAATGGAATTGAATGCAGTAAAAGTCCCTTTTGTTACTTTAATGTTTTTATTGATTGACCTTTTCTCTAGTCTAGCGCCACCCTCAGGATAAAGTTTACACAGATGTTTTCAGGTGTTTCCAAAAGAGCTCTGTTGACTTTCCCAGATAACATCTGTTTACACAGATCGGCTCCCATAAACATCCACAGCGATAAACGTCATCGCATCATGATTCTGTCACACTGCAGTGGAACTTCTCACCGGGGGGGGGGGGGGGGGGGGGTTGAAAATGAGCCAGACCTCTTTCCTCTGCTGGAAACTCTGAGAGCTGCTGCTGTGCTTTTAATTTGAAAACATTATCAAGTGGCATTACAGTCACTTGAGCAATTTGACCGCATCCTGTGCAGGTTTCATTCAGAAGTAAATTAAGTTAGTGAGCCTGAGCGAGTGTGGCTCTGTGACAGATGGGATTTAAAATACAAACCTGCTGTAATACCCGTGAAGTACAAGTATTTGTTCCATACATTTACTGCATGTACTCTGTACAGGCAGATCCTTTCAAAACAAGCATCCATCTGTCATTCATGAGACTTTCCATTTGCTCCCTCTCTCCAAACTGTTTACTTCCTTTTTAGTTTACTTCAGTGGTGGAAAACATATTTAGATCCTTTACTAAGACAAAGGTACTTTTACCACGTGAAAATACTCCTCTACAAGTAAAAGCCCTGCATTAAAAAATGTACTCAAGTAAGAAAGTATTATCATCAGATTGTATTCACGAAGGCCGACCAAAAATAAAAGTACTCCTTTTACAGAATGGCGCTTTTCAGAATAATATATATATATTTATATTTCAATGAATGTATATACTGCTGGATTGCTTATTCTATCATAATGGAATATTTTGTTTAATTAATCTGAATTCGCAAAGTGACTAAAGGTGAAGTGCAGTAAAACGTACTTCTCTCTGAGTGGAGTAGAAGTATAAAGTGGCATAAAAAGGGAATGTAAAGGATACTAAGTAAGGCCTCTGCAGCGCTCTTTAGCCTTGTTTAGCCCCGTTCCACCCGCTTCAGCCCTATTTAATAGAAACCAGGTTGAGCAGTTTCCACCAGAGGAATGTTTGAGGGCTGTGGTTCAGATCTGATCTCCACCCAAACACTCGGCTCCACATGAGACAAACTGCTTCTTCATGTTTTATTTCATTAAACATCATGAATTTATTTTTAACCACATTTTGACTGCCTGCCATCTCTCACACATATTTCATCCTCTTGTTTATACAAGTCGGCCTTCTTATGAAGCTCTGTTGCACTCCAGAGAATATTGTGTTTGTGTAAGAAGTATTAGATGGGGCAGCATGCCGTTTGTAGTAGTTATAGAGACGCTATGATATTATGGATATATTATTATGGATACTAAGTGTAAACATTTCTCGTATGAGAAAAAGAATCCGAAGACAGGAGCTCTGATTAAAGTTTATTTTATTATTACGTCCACATGATAATAACAGACTGTTTTCTACAATTCTGTTTGGATGAAACAAACAACATAATAATTATAACAATATATTCACATCCGGAGATGCGATGGAGTAGAAACAATTGACTTTTAGAAACCAGAATAATTCCGAAAAAGTCTTGCTATAGTTTTTCAAGATAATGTAGTCCGTTCCAACATGTGACTCCACCTGAGAACGATGTCCAGATCAAACAAACGAGAAACGACACATTAATCAGTGAGCCTGAGAGATGTCACTTGGAGTATCTTTGAATTTAGCATAGAGCTAGCTGTTTCCCCCGGCTTTCAGTCTTTGTGCTAAGCTAACAACGCCCTACAGCAATGGCCCCCTAACATTAACCTAACTCTAAATCTAAAAATGTTTTTGTGTGTGTGCCTAAACCAAACCATAACCACCATGGGGTATTAAACAGATTTACTCTGAAACAGAGATTCACTATTTGTATTTATGACATCTATGGCATGTGTCTTGCCTACTTTGTGTCATAACTGCTGCACAACAATTTCCCTCAGGATAAATAAAGTGTAATCTAAATATATCCTAACTGTTTTCAAAGCACAGTAATCCTGTTGATAGGGGCGTCAGATTAGAAAATATTTCATATTTCATTTCATTAAATGGACAGAACGTGTTTATGTATTTAATCGGGAGGACTGTTGGGTCCTCATCTCATTGAAAATCCCAAAATAACTCAGAATGTGCTGTACGTCTGTTGTTGTTGTTGTTGTTGGAGGAGGACTGCAGTGGTTTATTAATCCTCAAATTTGATTTGAATTGGTGACACAAAAAAACATGAATCAATGTATTCATGTGGTGGTGCCATTCATTCCTTAAGTCACGGTTGTATTTGCATATTCATGAATGAATATTGGTCACACAGTTTGTAGAGTTACTTCTGGTGGAAGTATTTGTAGTAGTAATACTATGACACCATTTTGAATAGTGTTTGCAGTAGCTGGTAAAGTATTAATATGTTGGAATTAAATATTTATCTGAATGCTCACCTGTTAATGAATAATGAAACGCACTATAATGACTTGTTATATACTGTGTATCAGTCTTTTTTTTTTTTACAATAACCTTGTTATGAACATTATGAGTCACCTATGCAGTGTGTGTTTTGGCAGACTGTGGTGAGCTGCCACATATTGATCCTGACATGTCCTCCTGTTTCTGATGTGATCAATACCATGATCAATAGTCACACACATGCTCGTACACTGCTGTTAAAGCACAACTTCATCTCTGTTTAACTCTTTTAAAGATTTTATTTTTAACACCAAACTCCAGTGATTATCCATTACTTTTCAGATGATTAGTTTCTTTATCTGAACACATAAACATGATATGAACTAACAGCCTCTTAAATTGCTGACTTTGCTGCCCCAGTTTTATCTGAAACAAGGTTTACAGATATATTTAGATAAACAGAAGGGTAAAAGGAACGATCTGACGTTTTTAAAGTCTTGTTCTTGTTCTGTAATAGGGAAACATTGTTTTTACTCTACTGCATTTATCTGATCATTTTAGTTCATTTACAGATTAAGATGTTGGCATTCAAAACATATGACAATGTACAAGTACAGTTAGTAAGCAAGAACAATTTTATAACACCTTTCAAAATCTAGAAACATCTATAATTGATAATAATAATAATGTTGATGTTTGGTTGGACAAAACAAACACTGTGAAGGTGTCACTGTTAACGGCATTTCTCACCGTTTCCACAATTTGTAAAAACCAGACAATCAATCGATTAATGGAGAAAATAATCATCAGAATAATCCATACTGAAAGCTATCATTAGTTAAAAATGAGCTCAACCTCAACCAACTAAAATCCTGCTTTTACAATAATGCATGAGTCATAATAAATCAACGATCTAATATATAATAGTATCAAAGGGGACATTGCATACTATTAATACTTTAACTTGAATTTCCCTGATACTACTGACGCGCACACTCAAGCTCACGCATTGACACGGACGCACGCGCTCATGCACGCGCACTGTGCTGCAGGTAGTAGCCCCTCCCCCTCCGAGCCGCCGCCGCCGCTTTAAACACAATAACCACCGCTTCTCCGGGAGCTTTGTACCAAACTGCCCTCAGGTCAGCTGCTATTTCTGCCTCTCCTCCGGGTCGCGTGTCACAGGTGAGCCGCTCTCAAACGTCCATGTTGTGTGTGTGTGTGTGTGTGTGTGTGTGTGTGTGTGTGTGTGTGTGTGTGTGTGTGTGTGTTTTATTCTGTCTACGGATTTGAACGCAGCGGCCGTTGCTCTCATTCAACCCCGGCGTTATAAGCTCGCGCTATACGCCGTCGGTAACGTGACCGGTTGGTTTTACAAACGGCTCGATATTGAACGACACGTTTAACGGTGCCGCAAAAATGTCCAGCCGGAGTCGGTGCTCGGTGCTTTTAGCCGGACTGCGAGATGAACTAACGGGTTTAAAGGCAGCGGGGATGCCGTTCTGCCTTCATTGTTCTCCGTGAAGTTTTGCTGGAAGTGATGTAATGTGGAGCCCGGGTGCCTCTCTGTGTGTGTGTGTGTGTGTGTGTGTGTGTGTGTGTGTGTGTGTGTGTGTGTGTGTGTGTGTGTGTGTGTGTGTGTGTGTGTGTGTGTGTGTGTGTGTGTGTGTGTGTGTGTGTGTGTGTGTGTGTGTGTTTGTGTGTCTGTGTGTGTGTGCGGGTCGCGCTGCGCTGCGCCGGACTCCGTTTAAAAAACACACCATTTTTAAAACGCCGCATCGCTTTTCATCAACTGTTCACATGGCAGGCGGAGAATTTGCTCTTGTGTGCTTGTGGTTTTTGTTTTAATAAAACCTCAGCTCCTGGTGTTCTTAACACTGTTTTGGACGAAGGGCATTTTCTTACACGAATAGCGGTTGAGGTAGTTTTAATAATGACTTATTTTCTTTGCGTATAAGTGCTCTAAAGTTGGTCCAATTCCTCCCGATTTGAAGTTTTGTCCACGAAGGTCTCTTGAAAACTAACCGTTTTGTGTTCTTCGGCCAGGTAGCGGTTACATATTCAAGCCATCTTAAAAGTGTTCAATTTGTGAACGGAGTTTGGTGAGAAAGTTTAACCGGGCAGGATGCTCTGCAATCCGCTGTGCAGACTCAGACCTCCTACCCGGTTACTAATACTTGTTAGTTGTAGTGTTTCGAGATGAATCAGAGACTGTACAACAACCTGTAGGTCTGAATGATGGAGCAGTAATGCTCTCCTGTTTTTAAATACATAAATATGTGAGTGGAAGATGAGTGTTTTTCAGTGTGTTGTGGTTTCTCTGAGTGCAGCTGCTGCGCTTTAAATTAAAGGCACATTATTCAGCAGTGTTCATGGGAAAATAATGTGTTGAAAGAACAGGAGGAGGAGCTCCTCCCAGTCTGGATGATTTACTGGTTATTCACTCAACTGCTGGAAGCTGCTGCTGCTGCTGGGAGGAATGTGGGGAGTGAAAATTAGAACAATACATTCACCACAGGGGATGTGATGGAGGGGAAACAACAGAGAGTCTCTTGGCTTTTATCAAACTGGAGAAAGGAAAAAGTTCTTTAGATTTCCCTTTTTTTTGAAAACATTTTTTATGAAATCATAGCAGCTTCATCCATCTCGGTTTGAAGTCTGTGGGTTGGCTACTGTGTGATGAAGAATCACCCCATTTGCGCCTATTCTGTACAGTATTTAATCTGCATCTGTATATCAGTGGTGTAAGAAATACTTTCTTCCAATTAAAACATGTTTTAGTGTTATCATAGGATATTAAATGTATTACACATTTAAAGTTGCAGTTTGTCAATGCATAGCCAATTTTATATGTGACATTCTAATGGGTTGTACATTATATCACGCATAGCATGTTGTATGCAAATTAAGTTATAGGATAAATGTAGTTCACTAAAAAGTGAAATATTACCCCTTGAGATGGCGTAGAGGTACAAAGTTGCATGACATGGAAGTACTCATTGAAAGTACCTCAAAACTGTACTTAAGAACAGTACTTGAGTAAAAGTATGTTATGTTAATGATAACATGGTAGTCGTGGGTCTCTTATATGTACATCTGGTGTTAAAATACGTTATTTTTATGGAAGTTGACCCTTCACAGGCCGGAAAGCAGGGACCACCTGGACCGCTGACCCGCTCATTTTCTGCAACAAGTGCAACGTTATCATGGTGGGATCAAGCCGACGTTCGCTTTCAGCCTGAATCCAAGTTCCTCCCGTTGGTGGAAAAAGACCAGACTGTTTCTTGTCTTGAACCAGCCACAGTCCCCGTTCACCGCAGCTGAAGTGTCCTTGACTGAGTCAAGACGTCGGCTTGTCTGAGAGTCTCGGAGGGACACGACAAGAAGCTAATTCCTCCTTTCACTGGGTGGAATTAAGTGATTGAAGTGCTCCACATTCCCAAATTCTCTTGAGTTATTTTGGTGCAGTTGCAGCTCTGAAGGACGGCTGTATATTCATGAGCTCTCCTTTTTAGTCATTAGGCCCCAAATCTTCCTCCTCGAATGACTGCCAACGAGGTCAGCAGCAAAAAGAGCTTCAGTTGCTGCGCCCAGAAAGCTTCTTAGAAAATATTGTACTCGATTCTCCCAAGAGTTCCATTAAAAAATATGTTTGATTTAACTCGTATAGACTTTGTAGCAAACAAAAAGTCAAAAAGCTTTTATCTTAAAAGTCATGTCTGTGTCATGGCAGCGAAGAAAATAAGGTTAAATGACCTAATTTCTTTTAAAACAGTTGTTTCCTCTTCCTCCTCCATCGGCCTCCTTCTGGGATTATCCACCATCACCTCACACTATTGAGCGTTTTCTCCCTCCGTCTCATCACACACATTTCATTTTTAGAAATATTGATATTGTTTGTTTGCTGGACTGTGCTGAATGTCCTGCAGAATACCTAAAATCTTCTATTATATCAATCGAGCACCTGAAATCAATAGAAAATGAATATTATTAAGTATTTATCTTGTATGTTTTCTAAGAAGAAGAGAGAAAAAAGCCAAGCATTTCATTGTTTTATGAGACAGTAAAAATATTTTTGCATTTTGGTCCGTGTTCTTCCTGAATGTCGAGTCACTGCTCCTCTGAGGCTTACTGGCTTCGTTGTGTTTTGTAAATTTCACTGAGGATGAACAGTGAATCTGAACAGCAGCTTGGTGAAAATGAGCCTGGAAACGATTGAAATCTGGCATCGGCAAACTCACCTGACAGGACAGTCTGATATCGAATCAATACACTGTCTGTCTGTCTGTCTGCTGCCAGACCCTTTATCTCTGCCTCACCATGGCTCCATCCCTGCTGGCTTCATCCCAGTGTTCCCAGTAGCATCAGTCTCCTGGTAGCTCTCCTGTCAGCCCTGCAGAGTGGCTGCATGGAGCTGGAACCGAGCCAGTCTGGCGAATTAGAGGTGATTATAGCTGTGTGTGTGTGTGTGTGTGTGTGTGTTTCTGTGTGTGTGTTTCTGTGTGTGGCTGTAAGCCTCTGCGACAGACTGGCATTTAGTTATATAACCAATTTTACACCAAAGCAGTCTCAGTGCTCACCAGGAGAGGAAGCGGCCTCTTATCAGCTGAATTAATCCGGACTCTGATTGGTTAGTCTGCAGTCCAGGTACGCCGACAGTCACCTGGATCCCATTTCATTCTCCATTCTCCTCCCAATTGTTTTCTGACCAGTATTGCAAACTGACCAAGGTATCTCAGTCTCTTTTGTTATCACCTTCTTACTTCTTTTGTTAAATATGTATCGTCATCAGTGACATAATCATTTATAATCCCAAGGTACACAATGAGTAAAATTCATGCCATTCCCCACACAATGTATGTGTGATTAACTTCTCTATTCCCACATTTCCGCCATCAACATTAGCTGTTCATTGGCCCCTCGCATTTAGCTTCAATGCACATCGTAGAGGAGCTTCACGGTCTGCCAGATTTGAGGAGCCTATAGCACGAGTTTTCCGTCACCGTATGTCTGCATCGTTATGTACGTTGAGCTTTGTATTTCCTTAAATGTAATTCTTCAACCGCAAATACCCCCCAAACAAGTCCTAATTTTCTAATCCATATCTGTTTCAAATCCTGGAGACTCATATTTCCACGTTCAGTTATTTTAAGTTTTGATTAAGCATCTCTCAATGTCTTTGTAATCTTTTTATTTTTTTAATTCCAAAACTTTCCATCTCCCTCTATTGCATTGGAGACAGATATCTCCTAACATGGACAAATAAAACCTAAACTACCTGTGCTGACAGATGGTCCAATTAGGGTGAAATTACCCTCTTTTTTTTCTTCTTTTTTTTAAATAAGCTTCTTTTCTCATTTCCTGAAAAGTTCTTAATACAGATTTTAGTTTTATTAGCCAGAAGCAGAGATATCAGCCCGAGTCCAGTCATGTGTGGGTGCTTGTCTCAGTTATTTAGTGTGAATGTCACGAGGGTTTTATTAAGGTCTATTTCTCTAATCCTACTGGCTCCATAAGCCCCTAACTGCCTCTCACTTAGTCTTCATTTTACACTTCTTTCCTTTTTTAATTAACATTTAACTGGTGTTGATTCGACCTTGGGACCTTAATGTGTTTCTATACGATATAAAAAGCTGCAATCATTCAGGAAAAATATTTTTTCCCACCTCATTGCTGTAATGTGATGGCAGCTGGAAACGGCTTCTCAATGGTTCATAAATCTCGCCAAGACCTTTTTGTCTCCATTTAGTTCCTCAAATTCAGACAAAAAAAACAACTCTTTTTTTTTTCTTCTTTCTTTTGAGTTGAGAAAGAGATGAATAAATGTGTAAAGATGATATTTTCACCAACAGTGAATCATCGTTCTTGGCTTTTTCCCCAAATAATTCATCAAATTCTTATTTGCACCTGCTGGAGCCAGTACATTTAGCTTGGAAAAGTATTTGAAAGATTAATCAAATATGAACATAATCACAGAATCAATTTAGTTTATTGACTGATCGTGTTCGCGTCACGGTTGGTTGGTTTTTTTAATCGAGGAAAAATGTGTAATTTCTTTCTCTCAATAAATGAATTTGTCAATTGACGACATGAGCTCTGGTTCCAGTCACTGTCGTGTGCTATATAAGCTTGGTCTTGCTCTCGGATAGTAGCCCACTTTCTTTTGGGGGCTGCTGCATCTCGCTGTTGAAAGCTTTTTGATCTGTTATTGTTATTTGCTGTCATCTCACAGAGAATAAATAAACAAAAATCAAGCTATGCACATAATATTTTGACACTCTGGTACACTGCTGCGTCTACTCTGAACTGATGACCCACTGCAATTAATTAAATGTATGTTATTAATGGAGGAGAGAGAGAGACAGAAATACAGATAGACTTTATCACACACACACACACACACACACACACACACACACACACACACACACACACACACACACACACACACAGACAGTCTAATCCTGTGCAGACAGTCTGATCAGGCTAATCCCTCCTCACCTCCCTCTGCTCTGACCGGCAGTTTACCTCTCTTACACACACACACACACACACACACACACACACACACACACACACACACGTATACTTACTTTCAGGCTTCTCATCTGTGTTGATACTTATTTATTCTATGCAGAGCTAAAATTAGGTAAAATCCCAGTGTTTGACTTAAACGGTCTCTTTAAGACTTTCACAACATCTTTAGTCTTTCTTCTTGAGGTTTGCAGAGCATCTTGTGTTTTGCCTTTTTTTTCCCCTTTTAAAGCTGACAACTTTAGAAAAAGTTAAAGATGTACTGTAGCGTTGTCCCAAATCTTTGGAAATGTGTGTTTATGCATGCATTTAATTAGCACACCAAGTTATTCTGGTGTGTGTGTGTGTGTGTGTGTGCGCCAGCTGATCCCTCATGTTGTAAACAAACGCTCCTTGGAGTGACACATCCGTGATCTCACACACATACATGTTCAGAAGTACAGTAGCTGAAGTGTCTTTTATATTAGTTGTTTATACTGCATGTGCTTATAAAGTTGTATTTTCTTTTTTACATTTTGTCCATTTGCACTCTACCATTTTTATTGCAACTGCTGAAAAACGATTTCCCTCGGGATAGATACATTTTTTTTATCTTGTCTTATCTCATCTTGTCAAAAAGACTATGCCTCGGCAGCTTTGACATATTTTACTGTATTTGCATTATCTGTCTGTGTTTTTTACATTCATTCATTGTGTGTTTTGTATTACTTGGCAAAAAAGAAAGGCTTGAGGTCTTTGGCAGCACAAGTAGACCGTCAATACAATAAAGCACTGAGATGCAAGGTTTAGACGAAATGAGATGAGAAGGACAATAAAAGGCTGTAAATGCCTCCGTCTGTTTTTGTGACTGCAGTGTGAAGAGGAGGAGGAGGAGGAGGAGTTTCCTCTGTTTTTAGAAGTTGTGCATTGTCTCTCTAACATCTTAAAAGAGATTTAAAGGCCTTAAATCCATTTTTTTTGTTTTGTTTTTTTACAGGGCAATGTCGGCATTACTTAACACTGTTCACATTCTTCTTGACTTTTAAAGTTTTAGACTATTCATCAGCTTTGTTTTTAACGTAAAGTCTAATATTATCCCCAGGTAGAGGTACAAAGCCTTTACGTAATGGCCAAAGAAAATACTTCTGCTTCTGTTGGCATGTATGTTGGGATCAGTTGTCTTTAACACAAGTTCTGCAGGTCTTATCAATTAAATATTTTAATAAAGTAACTGTCTATCTTTTGGCTGTTAGCTAGTAAGCTCAACTACTCATAATGGGTTTGTCCATATTATTATTTGAGTCTTTTGTGTTTATGGGAGATTTGTCTCTTTTTAACGAAGCTGTTTGACTTGCAAACAATACATATTGACTAGTTATTTTACAAGGAATTATTGTTCGAAACAATTGGGAAGTTCTGGCAAAAATGTTATCGACTTTGATGTACTTGATGAATAACAGTTAATTTTCTGTCATTGTTTGATGGTAAGAGGGTATAACATTGTTCTCAATGCGGTATTATAGAAGTCTTAAATATATATTTGGTAAATACTGCACACACTGTCGAGATTAAACTCAGCACTCCAGTAAAAAAAAATCCCTGAGCTGTGATGACGGCCTCTCAGAGTCTGAATGGCGTGTGCCTCAAACTATTTTTCTTTCTTTTGCAGATCCGTCCTGAGCCTCTGACCTGTGACCCCCTGACCGCTGCGGTTGGTTCTGGCTGGTGTGATGATGATGACATGAGGATGAGGATGATGAGGATGAGGCGAAGTCACGGCTCAGCTGCACATATTGCGTGAAAGAAGGGCAAAGGTCGTCGCGACTGCAACACATGGACACAGAGAGGGATGAGTCCTTGAACGTTTTTAATGAACAGAAGAAGACCGTTTGAAGGTCACACGGAGGGCACAGCAGTATTTATAAAACCTTTGGAATTTATGGGGCTAAAACCTGAGATACAGAACTCCTGGATATCCTTGGAACTTTTTCAATCTTTTGGTGCAATTTTTGGAATAAAAAAATGCAGACAGTAGAGATTATTTCAAGTTAAAGAACATTACAACGTTCAACTAAATCTTTTACTGAGGACTTCATTTGTATTCTTCTTTTTTTGGGCAGAACTAATTTTTTTTCCCTTAAACCTTTTTGCAGTTTATTTTAGTTTCCTCCTTCTCGCTCTTGTCCATTCTGTTATTGGAAGTCTTCATCATATTTAGAATTTCATCCTCTCCTCCGCCAGAGGAAATGGCTCAGTCTCCTTCGACACGAGAACGGAAGACGGCAAGCTGACTCCTGCTAGGAGCGAGGCCGCGAGACGACGAAGAAGGAGGAGAGAGAAAAGAGGAGCGAGCAGGGAAAATGTCGTGGAAGAGGAACTACTTTGCGTCAGGTGGCGGCGGGGGAGTTGGAAGCGGCGCCGGTGGCAGCAATGGTGGTGTTGGGATGCAGGGGATGTTGACGCCTCGCACCATGACGTCCATCGCTCCCAGTAAAGGGCTGAGCAACGAGCCGGGACAGAACAGCTGCTTCCTGAACAGCGCCCTGCAGGTACACTTTCTGTCATGTCTTTCCCTCTTTCACGCACATGCATACACCTTTCTCTGTGACCTTTTGACCCCTGTTGTGAGACAGGATGCCCAGTGTCCCTGTAGTAAAGCGCACATGCTGACTTTCCTTCTCAGGACCAACAGTGTTTGAAGACATGATATATAATTTGAGTGTAAATCGTTCATAATTTATTCAATCGTTTTCATTATTGATTAATCTGCCAATATCTTCCAGATTAATTGACGAATCGTTTTGGTCACAGTTTCCTCTGAGCCCTAGGAGATGTCTTCAGGTGTCTATTTCTGTCCAAAACTCAAAGATATTCACTTTAGAGCTGAAACTATCAACATAAAATGAATCGGCAACTATTTAAATACTCACTTAAATACATAATTGATCAAGTAAAAGTGCTTTTTGTTATTGAATTGTTGATCAAATGACCAATGTGAAGGCGTCTCCTTGGACTGGAAACTGTGATGGACATTTTCATTATTTCCAGACAGATATGAGACAAAAGTATTTAATAGAAAAAATAGTATGCCGATGAAATTTTGACGAGAAAAAAAAGGTCACTTTAGGACTGTAACGGTTCCTGTATTTGCGCAGAACCATCTCGGTACAAGGGGCTACGATCCGGTGCACGCCGGATACAGGGTGTGTAGATTGGTGCACGTGATGCGGAACTAAAGCTCACAGGTGTGAGTTCCTAATTGAAACTTTTAGCTGACCGGCACAACAAGCGGATTGGCGTACTAGTCGACCACACTTTGGTGAGAGCAAATGAAACGGCGGAGCTGTAAAACCCGCCTGCGGGTTCAGCAACAACAGCAATGGAGAGAGAGAGAGTTGTGTATTGCACAAGCACGATGTGTCGGCATCACTTGAGGATGTGCATGGAAATACATCAACGGTGTGCTTTTCAGTTTTATGGCCTATTGTGACTTGTTTCATTTTGGGAAAGTATTTGTTCAGTGTAATGCAGAAGTGTTTGAAATGTTTCTTGAAACATGAAAATAGCCTGCGTTTACCAAAGTTACTCCATCAGAATCCAGCAAGAGGAGTTTGTCTGTCTTTGAACTACTGTTGGAACAAAATACATAAACAAATGGATTGTTATGCGTTTGTTTCACAGAGATGCTAACACAGCTGTAGAATCTTCATGACTGCAGTATTGGCACTCAAAATGTTTCCGTGCATCAGCATTACTCAGCAATACTTTGACTGAATGCATCCAATGTAGATGCTGAAGAAGCCTCAGGTCCACCGCAGTGCCTTTTGAGCCAGTCAACGCTGTGGTTGGTAAACAGCAGTTAGACAGATGACTCCCCCATCCACATAACAACCAGTTTGATAATCTCCTCCATACTTATGTGAGCCTGTAATGAGCCTCCTCCAGGAGCCTGTAACACCTCCCAGACTGCACATTACACTTATTTATGACTCAGCCTTTTAAATAGGAGGTCTTGGAGGAGGTGTGTTGTATGCCTCGACAATAAGAGCTGAGACGGTGTGAGAGCAGTAATTATTGGTGTTTAAACAGAGGCTGACTCATTAACCCTGCAGGGTGGGGCTGCTGCTGAGATGACAGACTCTGCTGAAGAGGAAACACTCATTACATCGGTTCACGGAAGCTTTGTGTGGGCTCAGCAGCAACATTGCACACGGCCAGAGGTCAGAGGTCAACGCACACAGACATCGCAGTGTCATCTGGCATCAGTAGAAACCGTTAATCTGTAAAAAGTTGTAATTCTTAAATGTGAATTTCCGTGTTGGCGAGTACTACTGCATTTGTTTTGAAAGTAAAGCCTTGTGAAGACTGATACATGTCCTTAAGTGACATCACTTGAGTCAGCGTTGGTTGTGTCTGAGGCCACAAGTTTGAAAAGGAAAGACATCTGGCTCACCAGACCTCTGTGGTCCCCTGTTCTTGCTTTATAAATTCGGATGTCTAATTGAACCGGCGGTCGAGTTGCATTGTGGGTAATGTAGGCGCCAGGTTTTGACGAGGAGGAAGAATGTGCGTAATGAAAAGGACAACATCTCAGGTCCTGCTGCATCGATTTTTTTTTTGTTGATCTTTTCGTTATGTGCATCATGAGTTTGACTGCATTTTTTGAGAGCATGCATAGTTTCATGTGACTGCTTCACAATAAAAGCCTCCCTGTGTTTCAGTTAAAGTGTTTGGATGTGAAGCAGCAGCACCAGTGGGAAATGTTGTGTTAGCATTAGCAGAAATGTAATCCAGCTCTGATTCGGCTGCAGGAGGGTAAACGGGGGTGCTGATTTTCAATCGGATCAAATTACAAATACTTGCACTGTCTTTCATGCTGCATTGTTTTCTGTCAATCCTTCGTGTTTGAACTACACTAAAAATCAAAAACATTTAAGAGATAATTATACTGCATTGGTTGGCTTTTGCGAGGAAAATAAAGTCAAACCATAGAACAGTGCACTCTAATGTTTCAGCTCCACACATGCTTGATAAACCGTTCATTAACAGATTAATGCATGAACATAAATCAAACTTCAGCTATAAAATAACTTTATACTTGTAATATATTGTAACATTTGGTGAAAAAGTAAACGGTAAATATGAGCATATGTCTGGAAAATGCCTAAAACAATCAATTGATTTTTGAAAAACAGTTTCTTAACAATTGTATGTTTATTGTCTAAACAACATTTTTCCAGAACAGACATTTTGATTTGTCATATGAGCAAAAGCACAGATATAAATTATAATATTAACAATAACGACGACTCGGTTCCATAAGTGTTCCTCTACATGTAATGCAGCTGTCATTAATGTTACTAGATACACCTCTGCTTTTCAAAATGCCAACTGTGTTAACTTGTTGAAATCCAGGAAATGTCCTTTGAATGGGTTTCTAACTTTCATCTACAAACGTCTCCTTTTTACTCAAAAGATTTCATTGGGATTAACAATATGAACACTGTGTTCCTCCAGTAAATCTAAGAAGTAACTTTCGGCCTGAGGCATCAGTCTGCTGCCCTGCAGGATCCTCCGGTGCCCAGTGTACCGTGAACTCTCACACTTCCTCGTGACTCTGCACTGACCACCTCCACCCCCTCCTTCAACAGCCCCTCCGCTCTCTGCCCGTCTGTTCTTCTTGACTTGTCACCGTTGCCTAACGTCAAAACAAAGTGATCAAAAGGCTGCGAGCAGCTGAGCTGAGGGAAGTGGAGGCGGCGTGGCGTGGGGGTCCGGGGGAGTCGTCGGGAGGCTTAGCAGCTCCGACATGTGACGAAGACAAAGTGAAGAGGAAGAATATCGTGGTAACAATCTGCTGAGGGTTTTAGTTCAGCTGTTCACGCGTCTTCATCTTCTCATCCTCCCTGCAGCTCAGAGCATCCAGCTTTCTCAATTTGCTTCGTTCGACTTTTTTTTAACCGGGCAGTAATTCAATTAATACCACATTCATTTAATAGAGATGGAACACCATTTGGTGTTTGCAGGTTTTAAACACATTACATGTGAAAACTTTGAATATCCATCCGATCTATCCAAACCACTTTATAGATTGATTTACTTCCTTTACGGCAGCGGTTGTTTTGAGGTCATTGGTATGGAAACCCACTTTTACTTTTTCACTCCCCTGCACATCCCTCCATACCTCATATTTAAATACACTTGCCACCTCCACATACCACTTACATCCCACCTGAAAGTACTGCTATCTGTTGACTGCACTTTATTTTAACTTGAATTTTATATTCTACTGTAGATTTAATTGTAAATATTCATGCTCCCCGTTATTTCACTCTGTTTACCGTTAAATGTTATGCACCTTCCGCCAGGACAAATTCCTTGTATGTGAAAGCGTACATGGCAATACATGGTTCTGATTCTGATTGATACTATTGACATCCCTGTTGTAATCAGCTGTAATTATGTTTTTCTTCTTTCCACCCATAATAACTATTTTGAGATATACCCTTAATGGAACATATTGTAAAGAGGACTTCCTCCAACCTAAAAGCATAAAAGACCATTAAAGGTACAGCGTGGTCCTCTCAGCCACCTGACTGTACCCAGGAGTGTAGAAATAGAATCCGTCTCAGTCGAGGTTGAGAAACCTTATTTAGTATGTTTTTAAGAGTAGAACTCACCTCCTTCAGATATTTAAAGAATTCATTAATATCCACGGTGCAGCCTCCCCCGTTCCTCGGTGGTTTACCCCCTGCTGACACTCCCACCTCACAGCTCACTGCTCCACCAGAGAGCCGCTCCTTCCTCCCTCTGTCTCATCCCTGCTCCACCAGATGGGTTTGAGTCACAGGTTTTTCTCAGTGATGCTTTTCTTTGTCAAATATCACATTAAAGTGAATATCTGACTGTTGGTGTGTGACATAAAAAATACATTAGAAGAGGTCAACTTGGGCTGTGGGAAATTCTAACACGGATTTTCACTATCTGATATTTTAGATTAAATAATAAAAAAGGTACAATTTAAAAAGTGATTTATAGAATGAAAGTACACAGGATTTGTCTTGTTCAGGTCTGTGCTGAAGGTTTGTTACCTTGCTGAACTGCTGAACGCTGCTGCTTCGTCCTGCAGGAACAAAGTAACATATTGGACCTGGTGGGGGGGCGACAGGAAGGAGAAAACAAGCGCATCCAAAGTGCTGACACCACAGTATGTTTCACTGAGGACTCCTGTCCAAGGATGAACCCGATTCACACCCCAGAGCTTTAGTTCAGCACACCTTCTGTCCTTTTTAGAAGATGTTGATGTATGTATATTTATAAATCATGAAGAGAGAAGAAATGGCACTTACAGAATCAAAGGTGACGTCTTGAAATGTCATTTTTCTTTCTTTCTGACAGTCGAAACCACAAAGAAATAGGGCAACTAAAATGATTGATTGATTTATGAATATAGTTCTGTCAATAGACTAATCGATTGATCAACTAATAATTACAGCTCTAGTGGAGTTTTTGTCCCTCTGTACATTCACGAGGTGAAGCCATACAACTCTGGATGACACACACTTGCCACAAACTGAGGCAAAGGTTTGTTTCATCAGAATTGTTCATCACTCCAAGGATTCAAACTACACCAGAGTCTGAGCTCCAGACCGCTGCGGCTCTTTTTAAAACCCTTCTCATTAATAAAGTGATGAAAAAATTCCTCCATGTCTGAATTCCTGCTGCTCAGCAGGAGAGAGAGAGAGAGAGAGAGAGAGTAGTCTCAAAGTCTCTGCACAGAAAGAAAAAAAAAGATTCTTATGAGCTGAAGTGTAAATATCCTGGGTTGAGCAGATAGGTACAGAATATATACATAAACCTCTCATAAAAAGTTTCTCATCTGCAGTTCGAACTGAGTTTCTATGCTCATGGTTTCTGATCCTGTTATGAAAACCTCTGGCTGCCTTCACAACCCACCGTCACAGCTGGTTAAAAATGTGTGTGTGTGTCCATGTATTCTTGGTGTATTCAGATGGTTTGTGCAGGCTGAGCTGCAGCTCCGTTCCATAAATGTACACACCGTACCTCGTTACCTTTTTAGATCCGCCGGGTGGTTTGTGATGTCGATGGTCTTGTTCACACCTACTGACAATTCGTGTTATTTTCCTTTTCTGTCGTTCTCTTTTCATCCGAACATATTTCTGTCCTTGTGCTGCTGCAACATCATAATGATAATAATGGTGATGGTTATGATTTTGTTTGTATGTGACGGCAGGCTGTCGGACCTGTCGTACCTCTAAACTCAAATCGTGGTTGTTGTGACGGTGTTGTGTTGCAGGAGGCCGTTCAGTCCTTTCAGTCGGACACGGTTAACTCCCGCAACTCGGTGGACACGATACGATTTTAGCACGTTTATCAATTTACCTGACTTTCTTTCTTAATTATTCATTCCTTCCAGAGAACTTTCTGTAATCGATGCGTCTTGTCAGTCCAAAACATAAAGATATTTCCTCTACTATCGTATATGACATAAAAAAATTTAAAAAACTCAGATTTATAACCATACTTTTATACTTTGTCTGCGCTGTAGCTGAGTTTATTTGCTCCAAAGTAGCTGATGAATGCATGACTTATTCACATTTCTTTTTTGTTGTTGCTACATTTCAAAAGTTAGCTTGACAATTGAATGAAAACATGGCTTTTGTGACATTTGTTCTCTCTGACACGTGAAACATCATGTTCTGTCTTTTTTTACCCTGCATGTCTTGTCACCACACACATGCACACACTTTCTCTCAACATCACTCTCACTTTAACACACTCCATCTCTCACACACACACACACACACACACACACACACACACACACACACACACAAACACTGCTCTTCGTCACGCAGGAGGCCAGATGGTTTCCTGAAGCAGATGGAGAGAGTGATGAACACAGTTTGACACGAACACACACACACACACACACACACACACACACACACACACACACACACACACACACACACACACACACTCTCTCTCTTTCATGTCTTCACTTGTGTTTTTTGACTCTTTCGCTCTCTCGCACACATTTCAGCTTGTCCTCAGGTCACTAAACTAAAAAAGCTCTCTGATTGGCCAGCTGTGTTCTCAACAGTGCTTCTGTGCTGACAGGTGATTGGCCGGTATCTCACATCACATTGAGCCATTTAGTGGAGTCCGATCGGCCGCTGCAGCACTGAGACGCATCGATTTGCAGGCAGTCTATTCAGATGTTTAGGATTTGAAATCTTAAACTCTGATTGGAGAGAATCCAGTTTTCTGCTTTTAGTATACGTACTTATTTTTTTGGAAAACATTTTTCAAGATTGTTTTCTTCATGTGGTCGTTATGTGCTCTTTAGGCTTCAAATTGTACCGCAGAGTTGTGGACAGAAAGGATTTTGAAGAATCTTTCAAACTGTTTAACCGGGATTATTTCAAACTGTAAAGTCTTTACTTCCTGCTCTTTGTCTGCTGAGATTTTGGGATCAGCTTTTGGCAGGTATTTGTTGTTTTTTGGGGCAGTACAGATTGTTATGTCAAGGTTGTCAGTTTTATTGTTTTACAATCAGACAATCTTCATTAAATCCTGAGTGGAACTTCCCATCATTCCTCCTCCTTATTTCTTTAGTTTGTATGTTTATTTCCTTTATGTTTTTTACTGATATCATCCCTCCGTCTTGTCTCACAGGTTCTGTGGCACCTCGACATCTTCAGGCGTAGTTTCCGCCAGCTGACGACTCATAAGTGTATGGAGGACTCGTGCATTTTCTGCGCTCTGAAGGTGAGAATCACCCTTTCTGATATCTGAAGCTGATCCCGGACCAGCTTCCCGTTTCTAACACTCTCCATGCTTCTCCCCTCGTTCTTCAGAGTATCTTCGCCCAGTTTCAGTACAGCAGTGAGAGAGTTTTACCGTCCGACGCTCTTCGCAGCGCGCTTGCCAAAACCTTCCAGGACGAGCAGAGGTTTCAGCTCGGCATCATGGACGACGCCGCAGAGTGCTTCGTAAGACGGCAGACGCTTCATGCAGCGCCGCTTCGCTCAACATTGTGTTAAACTTTCAGTCATGGGTTGATGATCATTTCTGTTCTGTGTGTTTCTGCAGGAAAACATCCTGATGAGGATTCACTTCCACATTGCAGATGAGACCAAAGAGGACATTTGCACGGCCAGACACTGCATCCCCCACCAGAAGTTTGCCATGACGCTCTTCGAGCAGGTGAGACTGAGACGTGGTCTGATTGTGAACAGTGTTCACCATTTACAACTATTCATTTAGATGTAAAGATAGATTCACAATGTCTTAACTGTTCAGGCGGCCCATTTATGATTCTTTCTTTCAAAGATGTATTCCTTTCAAAGTTTAATAGCAGCAGACACAAACATGTTTGTAACATTTCTTTCATGGAAAATTCAAGTGATTGTTCATAATAATCATTTTTAAATGAACACACTTAATGATGAAACTGACTCAATTATTCATTCAGTCTGCAGTATGAAACAATTATAGAAATTGTGAATAAATCTCATGAAGTCGCTTGTTTGGTCCTTCCATTCGTCTCTACTAAGCTCCACAATTAAAAGATGGTGAAAGAAAGTTTTGTTTGTCAAGGTTTTCAGGGCAATAAATGTCCTCAAAATACAATATCATATTCTCTATTGAGATGTATTTTTAATATCATCATCATCATCATCAAACTGTCGTAGTCAAAATGTCTGAGTTACCAGATGTGATGTTTACCTGTGTGTTTGATTGTGTGTGTTTGTGTCAGTGTCTGTGCAGCAGCTGTGGAGCATCCTCAGACCCTCTACCCTTCATTCAGATGGTCCACTACATCTCCACCACCTCTCTGTGGTAAGTGTGTGTGTGTGTGTGTGTGTGTGTGTGTGTGTGTGTGTGTGTGTGTGTGTGTGTGTGTGTGTGTGTGTGTGTGTGTGTGTGTGTGTGTGTGACTCTATGTTTAGCTCCGATCTCAGAAGAGGTAAGTTCAGGCCCCACACACACACACACACAGACACACTCTCACATTCCCTCATGTCGCTAGGTTACACTTCAGGGTCACCTAGGCAACTAACTAATCGTTGCCTCCATCATGTCACATACACACACATGATTTTAGCTTTATATACATCTTATTTATTTTGCATTAATAATGCTATGTTTTTTTGTGTGTGTGATAGCCATAAACTAGAGCTATGAAATGAATATCTCCTCGTTGTCCTCAGTAACCAGGCAGTGAAGATGTTGGAGACGAGGGAGAAAGCCACTCCTGGTATGTTCGGAGAGCTGCTGCGAAACGCCAGCATGGGAGACCTGCGCAGCTGTCCCGTGAGACATTTTAATAAAACATGAATTGTTATTAATCAAGTGGTTACAGCTTCTCAGATGTAAAAATGTCAATTTGAATGTTGTACATGTTTTTCTTCCTCCTCCTCCTCTTCAGAGGCAATGTGGTCAGCAGCTCAGGATTGCTCGTGTCCTCCTCAACAGTCCGGAGATCATCACCATCGGTCTGGTTTGGGACTCCGAACAGTCGGACCTCGCCGAGGACGTCATACACACCCTGGGAACCTGCCTGCGTCTTGGGGATGTATGACGTTTTTTTATTAAACAAACTTCTTGATGTACAGCAGAGTCATCAGCACGCGGTGTTGGACAATCAGTTCAGCTGCTTCATTGAACTCTTCTTCTCTTTTGTTCTCAGTTGTTTTACAGGGTGACGGAGGAGAAGGCTCGTCAGTCCGAGCTCTACCTGGTCGGCATGGTGTGTTACTACGGGAAACATTACTCCACCTTCTTTTTCCAGACAAAGATCCGACGATGGATGTACTTCGATGATGCACACGTCAAGGAGGTATATTCAGACATGCATGGCGACATAAGGATGTGTTGGTAGTAGGGCAATGGGAAAGATTATTGGTCAGAAAAAATAAATATATATATATATATATATATATATATATATATATATATATATATATATATATATATATATATATATATATATATATATATATATATATATATATATATATTATTTTTTCTGACTTAGACTGGCATCTCCAGTACCACTATACTTCGCAGCCAATCGCTGCAATTGTTCTTGGATTTAATGCGACATTTGATTATCCCACTAATGCAGCTGAAGAGAAACTTTTTAAAGTTTATCGATGTTGAAATTATCAATGAATTCAAAAGATACCCAGCAGTATATTAAGTAACTAAAATGACTCCTAAATGTTACACACTCTTCCTTTTTTAAGTATATTTGGATGTCAAAACTTGTTTACCTAAGAACGCTTTTGAATGCAGTAGTTTTATTTGTAAAAGAGTATTTATACACTGATATTATTACTTTTACTTAAGTAACATATCTGAGCACTTCCACCACTGCAGGATATTTATTGAGGGTCACTGCAGGTATAGAAGCCCAAATCAAAACAAGTATGTGGAGGAAATGGCCACATGTTGTAGTCGTTGTTCTTTCTCTTCCTGGTCATCCTCACACCTCTCTCTGACCTCCCTTCTTTACCTCCTTCTCCTCGTTTTACTTTTACTTTTCTCTCTTTTCTTTTATTGCTGTACTCTAATAACATGAATGCACTCATGAGTTATCACATTCCCCCACTCCCTCTATGTCCCTCTCTCTCTCTCTCTCCTGGTTGCGAAAACAAGGATATCCCTCTATTGTTGGTCAGTCCAGCTGGACAGGGCCGAGGGTGTGGTCAGAGCACACACACACACACACACACACACACACACACACACATTACATCACCCACATACACACACACACTCCCACAACAGACGATTTTGCTCACACATCTCTTTCTTTCACACATTTTTCACACTCTGAGCGCTACATGGTTGACGGACGGGTGAAGTTTTGGGTTTTGACGTCCTTTTAGATCTGACCACTGGTTGTTTTTTTGGTGGTGGGAAAATGGAGTAAAGGCTGAAATAACAAGCGGGAAGATTGGTTTCACAAACGGAAAAGAAAACGTCGGCTTCCTGCTTTCTGTCGAACAGCCTGATGAAACCGCCTCAAATTTCAGCTGCTGTCACTGTTTAGCTGCGGAGCAGGGTTTTCGAGGTGAACGGGACGTCTGTACTTCGGCTGGTAAATTAATTTACGGCAAAGGTTTTATGTGAAAAAGCTTTATTTCTTATCATGTGGTCAGTAGGGCTTAGTATTGTTTGTCTCTACCTAAGTTAAAATACTTTTTGTATTGTTTCTTCAGACACCTAATTGAATCTAATTAAATTTAGCCTTCAACTATATTATACAAAAGTAAATCAAAAATACTCAAAGATCCAATCGGGATCTGAATTTACTCTTTTGTTGTTTGTAAAGGCAGAATTTTATTTGTGATCCTTTATATTGAGACATTTTAGCATCAATCTTAAAATGAACTGAGCCGCAGAAGATATGAAATGCTTTTACAGGTTTGGACACAGAGGTCCTGGTTTCAGCGGCGAGGAAAACCAAGTGCATGAGGATACATTTCTTTTCAGTTTTGGGAAAGTTATGAATTACAAAAATAATTCAACTATGAAGAAACCAAATAAGTAAAAGTACAGCATGTATTTATTTAAACTTTTGTCCACTACAACAGTAGATTGCAGTTCTCACTTTGGGGTTTTTGTACCGTCTCCTTTTGCACTCATCGTCCGCTGTCGCTCCCCTTCAGATCGGTCCCAAGTGGAAGGACGTGGTTTCTCGTTGCATCAAGGGCCACTACCAGCCGCTGCTGCTGCTGTACGCTGACCCGCGTGGAACGCCGGTGTCAGTCCAGGACCTGCCATCGCGCTTCGACCTCCACCACCTCACCAAGGCCTGTTACGACAGCGAAGACTCGGGTAACTACAACACAGCTAGGAGTCGTAGTAGTAGCACAACCGCAAACATTCAGGTAACTAAACCAGAAACGACAGTACTTGTTGTAGTAGTAATAGTACTATGACAGACAAGACTGACAGCTAACGGTTAGAGAAGTAGTTGTAGCAGTAGTCGTACTGTGATGTTCCAGCGTGTCTGATGTTGGTGTATATTTGTGCGTGCGTGTCTATGAGCACATCGCCACTGACGCCCCCGACTTGTTTACTAATCCCATCCCCCTCCACCCGCCCGGCCAGGCCGCGAGCAGTCCATCTCCAGCGACACTCGCACCGATTCGTCGACGGAGAGCTACTCGTACCGACAGCCCTCCCACTCGCACCATGAGTCCCTGGCCAGTCACTACTCTTCTGACTCCCAGGGAACAGTCGTCTGCACCGAGCGCCCAGACGGACCCCAGCACACCTCGCTCTGCAGCCTGGATACCGTAGGTGGGTAGCTGGAGGAAAAGTTGTCTGGGTGAAGCATAGGAGGGGAGAAGTTAGATAGTAGTGAGGCGAAGTAATGCCTCCAGGGAAGTGTTGGCGGGAAAGTTCACTAGATCAGATCAAAGGACGGATGTGCCTGACCATTTTTGTAAGGCAAAGAAGACAAATAGGAAAGAAAGACTTTTTATTCTTGATTAATCAATCTGTTGATTGATCAATAACAAGTTAAATATAAATAATCAGTCAACATCTGCAATACATAATATCTATTTGAACTAAATGTAAAATAATGTTCTCAGTGTGAAGTCTTCATATTGTTGACAATAAGCTGTTGTCCTGCAAGTTGTTAACCAATCGCAGCTCATCTCTCTGACAACACAACTTTCATTTTAATTCATTCATTTATATTTAATATATATTTGATTGGATCATCTTTATTATGGGCAGAATAAAGCAGAGTGTGTTTGTATTGTTTTTATGTTCCGGTCTGAACTTGCTGTGCAGTCATTCACGCTCTGCCATTGGTCTTTACTCCTGCCATTGTGTTGCATGATGTGGTGACCATGCTGTAAACATCTGTCACCGTGCTTCTTGTTGCTAAGGCCACGTGACGGACAGTGAGCAGCACCAGTCTCTGAGGAAGGGAGGCGGGGCCGGGGATAGGAGGCGGAGCTCTAGCCGTCACCGGCGATCTAAACTCGACAACGAAGCCCCGGCGGCTGGTTACCACAGTGAGGGTAGGCAGGAGTGTGTGTGCTAATCAGGGGCCGGGGCACAGGGGCCAATCACAGGGCAGAGAGGAAGCTACTAAAATTGTTGGATAAAGTTCAACCAACACTGGATTTTTTGTTTGTTTTTAGAGATTAAGAAGCCTGATGACAATATATCTGCTGATATTCATTTTTTAACATGAACTGTTTAGATAAGGATCCCTTAAATTTGTTTTTTTTAGGAGCCGTGTTCAATACATATTGCATGCGTCACATTTCACAGCTGAAAAATAAATAAAACAAACGTATAAGCACATTTAAAAAAGTAAACTTCATGAAAAAAAATATAAAGGAATGTAAGGTGAGATTCAAACATTTAAAAACATTTTTCCTATTCAACTGTTCTAATATATCTGTCAGGCTCGAATGTTGACATTAACTAAAGTAGGTGATCTGGCAGTTTTCCAGCTTATTACATGAACTGGTTAGATCCTATAGTGATACATTGCCTTGTTTTATTTTGTATTTTCTTGCGACCAACAGCAGCATTTTAAAGACTGTGAGGAAACTGAGCTTTTAGGGAAGCTGTAATACAATGTCGAGATATTCCTTTATGTTAGCATTTGGTCGTTAAATGCTTCTTTCTGGGAAAAGAAAGATTACAAAGAAAGAAATACAGTTTTGTGACCACAGGAGGAGAACTTGTGTTGCTATCATCATTTTTTTTAGTTCATATTAAACCATTCGTTCTCTCTCCCTTCATTCATTTTTGCAGTCACTAATGTAATCTTACTTTTCCCCTTGTCTCTATATGTTTTTGTTACTTTTATTTTCATTCTCACTTTCTCACAACTTTTCTCCTCCCTCCTTTTACTCTCTTTCCTCCCCCCAGGAGAGACGTTAAAGGAGCAACAGGTTCCTCGTCACCTCCCCAAATCTTCCTCCTCCTTCTCATCCTCAACTAGTCGCCTCAGAGACTTCAAAGAGACCATGAGCAACATCATCCACAGCCGACCCCTCTCCTCCTCGTCCTCTTCGTCTTTACCGGCTGCCGTCCTCGCCTCTGAAATCAACTCCTCCACCAACAACCACCACTATCCTGCCACCATTTCATCTGCCTGCACTTCCTCGAGTAAACCCCAAGACTGGGAGGCTGACAGCACCAGCACCAGCAGCGAGTCCAAGTCCAGCTGCTCGGGTGGAGCGGGTTCAGGGAGATACCGGCCGGCCTGGAGGCCCCGAAGGGAGGCACTCAACATCGACAGCATCTTCAACCGCGAGAGGCGAAGGCAGGCGGGATACAGCCCGCTCGGAGCCTCCCTGACAGACGACTGCGTTGTTCCGGCCTCGGGGGGAGAAGATGCCTCCCTCCCGACCCAGGAGGACGCACGGTCCGTCAGGCCAGGCTCCTCCTGGACTCTTCCCACCACCTCCAGCAGCTACAGAGGAGACGCACCTGCAAGTGGAAGGGGACGTGAAGGACGTGCCGAGCTGCCTCCTCCTCCTCCCCCTCCACCCAGGCTGATCCAGAGGATGGAGAGTGGATATGAGAGCAGCGAGAGGAACAGCAGCAGCCCAGTCAGCCTGGATCTGGGCGACAAGTGAGCTCACAAAAAGTCCTGGTCCAGAGCTGTTTGTCCACTGATTTAGGCCTTATGATTGAATTTGTATTCTACTAAACACAGCTGCACACAGAGCCTTGACATTGTGTTCTTATTCTGTGTTTGTCTGAAATAAATTTCCTACTGAATGAGTAGCAAGCAAACTATTTAATAGCAAAAAGTTGCTTTCAAGGTAGAAAAAAGGACATACCTGTCCAGTGGATATCAATTTTAATTGACGGCAGAAGCTGTTTTATTGGTTGATAGGATCATAGATAATTGTATAGAATTTACCAACCCATCAGTTCAAACAGACTTTGACAGAAACCAAATGAAAGACAGCGAAAATGGTTACAAAACATCTGGAAACCTTTCTGATAATTCCTGTTGACCACCATCCATCATGCGCATACACTCAATATATATATTCCTTCACAAGAGTTCAATAAAATAATCCAAAAATGCTTTGTTTCGCAATAATTTAGTGAAAATAGGATTTGGATGGATTTCTATGAGGCCATGTATTGATTCACAACATTTAGATAATGCTGCATGATCATGAAAGTAATCGATAAATGCAGCTCTAGTTGTTTCTGTGGGGTCCAGTGACATCAATCTGAACTGTCAGATGACTGGTTTTCAAAATATCAAAGACATATTACTGGATGTGCTCAAGCATGACTCTCTGTCTCTCTCTTGTCTTCAGGGACTGTGTCGTGAAGAAGCCTTCCTCCTCTTCCTCAGGACCGGCATGGAGGAACATACGGTCTAAGAGCAGTGGAGCTTTGCTGCAGGAGCTCAGCTCTGCCAACAGGGGGAGCCTCGGTACGAGTCCGACACATAAATACCTCACCTCATGTCTCCATGCGCATCTTTCCATTGACTCTCTAAGCAATCGCGCCACTTTGTGTTCTGCAGACCTGAAAACCTGTTTATAATTATTGCACCTGCTTGAATTGAGCTGTACACACCTGTACTTGCTGTAGAATACCTTCTTTACGACATGTTTTAACAGCTAGTAATGCAAACAGAACGATGCAGCACGGCAAGTCCCATGTCCCATTCAGAACCTCAGTACTGCAACTAAAAATCCCCTGCATCCCCTCCAGAAGGTTTTTCTTTTCATCTTAATTTAAGGGAAGGAAGCCTCGGACATTGCTCCTTCTGAAGATGTTTCACTTAAACAGACACTAATTTCCCCCTTGATGTTAGTCAGAGAGACAAATCATCTTGTTCAACCACTCAAACTGGAATCAGCTGACAAATATTGAATCCGGCTGATCTGAACGTCTAATGAGAGAACACAAAAATCTCTCCTCGGGCTGTTTTGTTGCTATAGTTCCCAGTGATGACTATTAACGTGTGTGTGTGTGTGTGTGTGTGTGTGTGGAGCAGCGCCCCCCGTTGGCCGCAGCGAGTTGGACGAGCTGCAGGAGGAGGTGCAGAGGAGAGCGAGGGAGGAGGAGCAGCACCGCCGGCAGGAGAAGGAGAGGGAGGCGGCGCTCGGCTTCAACCCCCGACCCAGCAAGTACTTGGACCTGGACCAGCTGCAGATCCAGGGTATAAACACACACACATAAACATTATGATTTCAATATCTATGTATTAACAATGCATCATGGGACATGTGGACTCAACTTTCTCTAGAGGAGGCAACATCAATAAATCAGTAATTCAACAGAGATTCAGTCCATCACTGATCCAACGGTTGGTCATCTGTTGTAAGGTGTGTTTGTGTGTGGTCAGCGTGTGTGTGTGTGTGGTCAGCGTGTGGGTGGTGTTGTACAACAGGAATGTTCCACATTGAACAACTGAAAGGGCCGGACTTAGCTAGAACACAAAAGACAGAATGACCCACGCAGTAATAAAGTGTGTGTTTGTGTACCACAGCTAACTACACAACTGCACTTCACTTATACTTATATTATGTTTGTTTTGTAGTTTTTCTTCAGTTGATTTTGAGCTGATTGCAAGTAATTCTAACACCAAACAGTCCCTCAAAGTCTCTCTACAAATAGAGAATGAATGAAGTCTTAACTGATGTTTTGATCTGTCGTTTATTAACCGTCTTCCTCTGAAGTCAGTCTGAGAGCAGATTGTCAGAATTAATGGACCTCATGCAAGAAAATGTTTCACTTACACTTGTATTCGTACGGATGATGGGTTTGTACGAGTGAGCCGTCTCTGAGTGCTGTTTGACATATTCATATTGATACTGTAGTGTTATAAAACAGCATCAATTTATATTGACGCTGATATTGTTAGACTATATGAATACATTTAGTATTATATAAATTTAGATTGAAGAAACTAAATGAATAATGTCAATTTATGTCAATTTATGTTTTCAAACCAAAATTTCTACAAAGCAATACATTCTAATCCAGGAGTGAAAAATGTAATGTCAAGTCTAAAATGTAAAGGTGCATTCTGACACTGAGCTGTACATTCACACTTTCAGCAGGAGTTGGATGCTTTCCTCGTCACCGAGCAGCAAACTCATTGCGTGTGCTTCTGTGTGTGTTCGTTCTGCAGGTAAAGGTGATAACTTTGAGAGATGTGTGTCGGAGGCGGAGCTTCTGCTGGACCAGTCGGTGCGCCTGGAGCAGGCGGGCGAGGTTTCTGCCGTGCTGTCGGCCGTCAACGAGGCCGTCTGTAAGCTCCGCCCCTCTTGCCTCACACGCAGACAGATTCAGTATCTCGCACCAAATAAACACACTGTGAATGAGGTCACCACACCCGGCCCCCCCCCCGCCCACCAACCCTCTGCTTTGTTGCTAATGGCAACCAGAGGCAGCACAGTGGACTGCTGATGACTGCTTGACATCAGCCAATGAGATTCCAATGGGTTTGTGTGTCACTGAGGATTGTTCTCTCTCTTTCTCACACACACACACACACACACACACACACACACACACACACACACACACACACACACACACACACACACACACTTCAGTCTCCACTACACCACCGAGCTTTCTCCTTCAACCACAGACGCACTCTCTGAACAGTTGGATTCCACATCTCTCTCGATTTGTTTGATCTGACAAACTGACACACACACACACACACACACACACACACACACACACACACACACACACACATACACAAACCTGACAGCTGGTTATAACAACAAAAACAGATGAAGACATACAGATCTATGCTGAGACATTAAAGGACAGATTGAAAAGCATCAAACATTAGAAATTGAAGGCATCAAAGCATCAAGACGAGAAGCAGTTTGGTGCGTCGAGCTTTAGAAGATCTAGAAGTCTCCTCTAAATAAAAGCCTGTCAGAGCAACGCCACTTTTAGAGACTTGACTCGCGGCTTTACTTGAAAGGAATATTTCCAGTTTATTTGTAATTCCTGTCAGTGATACAAACATTATATTTACCAAGTTAATCTCTGGGAACACATCATGACATCATGAACAAGAAATCTTTTTTGATTTTTTTATTATAGAAAAAACTGTTCCGTTCTCATTCACAACAGGATATTGGCTCTTAAATCGAACGTGTTTAATGCTTGCGATTTGAAATCTGTGCAGCCAGGATTCATTTCTGCATAAATGGAGAGATGTTAAAAAGCACTCTTTAAAAATCTGACCATATAATCTTTAGAACCATCAGAAAACCATTGTTGGAACGGGGGAATGGGATGTATAGTGTAGATTCTCGTGTAGCGTATACCTCCCATAACAAGAAACAACTGGAACGACCCTTTAACTTGATAGGTTGGTTTGAGTTTATTTTGGCCCACATGTTTCTTTATATTTTGTTAATTTAAGATTCTGAATATAATTTCACCATTTCATCATTGAAAACCAAACCTTCTCATTCCCATCAAACACATGCACACACACTCACACCATCATCATGTCCGATATTTGATTTTCTGTCGGGTGTATATTTGCTTTTTAAGATTTTTGCATGAAATCATCATAACATGTTATTTTCTACATCTTTTGTTACCGTATTTATTCTTTTCTCTCTTTTTTTTTCTTTTTTTTTCTTTCTGTTTTGTATTTTCTGTTGACATGTTACCCGGCTGCAGCCAAACTGCAGCTGGTGGCAGCTGAGGCCGGAGCTAGTAGTCACAGCCGGCTGCAGCGCTGCATGAGGAGAGCCCGCAGTCTGCAGCAGCGCATGCAACTGCAGCAGCAGCAGGACTCAGAGGCAGTCAGACAGCCACCGCAGCAACAACAGGAGGAGGAGGGGCAGCAGCTGCGGGAACAGCCCAGGTACCACCTGTAGTCTGCTCAGCCAATCAGGAGTAGCATTAGCACTCGGCAAACGTCACAAGTGTAAAATAAAAATAAAAATCTCTATTTTAGAAACTTTTAGAATGACATTTTAGAGATGCACTTAGTTTAGCTTTCTAAACTTTTTTTCTATTAGCTTTCTTTCCGAGACTGAGATGAGATGATGGATTTCAACCTCCTCTGTGTGTATCCATCCGCCCTACTATAGTGCAGGTTACCAGGTACAGTTGGTGTACCTGGTCTTGACGTGGACTGGCAGTCTATGACGCCAGCAGCAGAGTATATTGGGCCACATTATTTACAGCAGAAGAAAAACATATCGCTCAGTCAGCGAGAGCAGCGGTACCGCAGAGTTCTGGTTTTCGTCTCTGCCCAAGACTTCAAGAAGCTGCACACAGTCACTGCAACACTTCACCTCACACCTCAGATTGTCACTTTGTGGATGTTAAGACCCAAGAAAAGAAGCGTCGGCAATATGCAAAACATTCCGCTGGAAAATGACGAAGAACCCTTTTGTGAGATAATTATATCGGCAGTATTCAGTATGTTTTTTGTTTCGCTCCAACACTTTCAAGTTGTGACTGTAATGAAGTCGACTGAGAGATTGGTGAGAGATTGTTGACGCACCCCAGGAAACAACCTCCGAAACACACAATGAGCCCAAGCTTTCCAATGACACCATCTGTTGCAAACATACTGCAGGCCAACACACACACACACACACACACACACACACACACACACACACACACACACACACACACACACACACACACACACACACACACACACACACATAGAGACTTCCTCACCCGCCTCTCTCTCTCTCTCTCTGCAGTGAAAAGCTTCTCTCGCTCCAAATACTTTTGACAGAGAGACACGACGACCAGTCAGCTGCCAATCAGGACCAACAGGCCCCGCCTCTCTCTCCCTGCCTTGTTAAGCCCCTCCCTCCCAAAACAAACTCAGTGTCTGACCCCGCCACCAGCGCCCATACAGGTTCACCCAGAGACAACAGCAGGCCCGGAGGCCCCTGCTTTCTCTTTGGGAAACCCCTCGCCAACACCAGGTCCCTCCCTGCCCTGTGCGTGGACACCTGGGAAGAGAGCCCCCTGGGAGACTTGGCTCCACCCCCTCCATCTGAGGAGGCGGAGCATCCTACCCAGTGGACCAGATCGCCCCCTGTCGCCATCCCAGCGCCCCCACCCAGGCCATATTCTCAAACCCATTCACCTGTTAATCTGATGATGGAGGAAGCGCCTAATTACACCCTACATCCACAGACCACGCCCCCAACCGCTAGCCCCAGGGTTGCCCCACTCCCATCCTCCTACCCAGTCAGGAGCTGGTCCTGCTTGGACCCACGCGATGTTGTCGATTCTCCTGTTCCCGTTGAACCCCCAATCAGCGCCCCTCTTTACTCAACCCCAGACGGCCCTTCCACTGCCCTCCCTCCGCCGACCGTGAGCTGGCCTGATCCGCCCTCCTCCCCGCCCCCCAGTCAGGACTACAAAGCAGCCCTGCCTGTGGAGCGCTGGGCGCAAAACGTCAATAGATACTACGGCTCCCAGAATGCAGGAGGAGGAGGAGGGGGAGTGGAGGTGCCTGATGAAGAGCTCTCCGAGCTGGACTCTCTGTACCAGGCCAGTTTGCTGGCTCCCAGCATACACCGGGGCAGCCGTGGAGTCAGTCCTCAACCAACCAACAACAAACCAGGTAGTTACTGCAGAAATACAAGTTCAGTTTAGGCATCCAAAACTCCAACAACAGGAGAACCCAGTTAATCTTTCATATATTATGTTTTGAAGTAATATCTCAAGTTAACTCGATGCTCATAATTGATGCTAAGCTACCGTCAACAAAACTCAACGCTGTAATAACAGCAGTCGCACTGCTGCAACACAACCTTTACAGTTATTGCTGCATCCACTGTTAATAATAACATATGTGTGTGTAGGTGTGAGGAGAATGCTGTCAGGACCTGGACGATCCAAAACACCAACGGCTGAGATCGAGAGATACGCCTACAGAACACCCGTTACAACTCATAAGGTGTGTGTGTGTGTGTGTGTGTTGCATGTTGCATGAAGCAATTGCACGACTGCTCCCCATGAGCTCAGTTTCTTTTGTTAATGTCTTAACATGCCTCTCTGTGGTCTCGTTAGCAATTTGTGACTTACGTTTAATTACATTCTAGGTCTTGCCGGGGTTCTTTTTAAATGTTTTATTAGGTGTTCTTTCAAAGAACAAAGATAAACAAAAGGGATACATACATGCCACCCAGATAGAAAACGTTTCCCAGGCCTCGCTGCTGATCTGTGCTGCAGCTAAAGACTCCAGACATCGGTTTATACCATAGACTGTATTTAGGAAGTGGACAGAGTCACAGAGACTATTGGTTTGTGGACTGTGGTTTCGATTCCACAAGTTTGTTATTTTAGCTGTTGCCAACTGGTTTTTGTTTTTTTGTGACATGAGAGGGTGGAGCAAAATACAACAAAACATCTTGAATCAGACCTTTTTTTTTTTAAGGCAAAGGTCTCAAATTAAAAACAAACTTTGAAAGGGTTATACTTTCAAGAGTAAAATGCTGAAAACACGCAGACTGTACAACGACGTGGTAGCAACCTGTCAATCACAAGGTAGCCACACCCTGAAGCATACCCTGCTTTATGGTCTCTGAATGATATATTATTAAATGAACATCATGCTGTATTGAAGAAGACTTGAAACTAGCAATTAAAAGATAAATGCATGCATACAATGTTAACTGAGGTAAAGCATGTGAGAAGTAGAGTCATTTTCTCATAGACTTCCACACAATCTGACTCCTTTTTGCAACCAGAGGAGTCGCCCCCTGCTGGTTATAAACAACAAGCAAGTTTAAAGCACTTTGGCATTTATCCCTTTTAAAACCCGAAGGTTAACGCCTGGCTGAGACTAACATAACACACCACAATGTCCAATTGAACTCTGGGTAGTTGAGTTGCTTTGTCGATAATGTAGAAGCAGGAAGAAGAATGAATAGGCTTTAAGTTTTGGGGTATTTCTTTCTTTCTGGTTGTAATTGTATTGTTTATGGGTGGAAGAGGGAATCCAGTATCTTGATGAAGTGAAGTTTGTAAAAATGTTATTCCCTGCTGCCCTGTTTCTCTGAGCAGTTGCCGTCAGGCGAAGACGAGAGCTACAGCGTGGCAAACCTGCGACGCATTGCCCGCAGCCTGAGTGGAACCGCCATCGGGTCGCGACCCCAAAACCTCAGCCCCTCCGACAGCTGTGTAAGTTACAGTCGACTGGTTTTCCTAAAACATCCTGCTGTCGTGTTTATACGACGTACCTGCAGACTGGTTCACTTTCTGAGCAGCAAAACACGTCAGCCGCTTTAAAAAGAGCCACCTGTTGACATTTGTTCAGAGCAGTACACTGTTTTGTACAATTACACCGTTCTTTAATATATTATTAGGACTTCATAAAGCTGTTCAATAAAGTCGTACTGTTAAATGTCAACATTTTGGCAGTATGTTAATGTTTGCAAACAAATATATTCATTGTTTAATGTCGTTTTATCCGATGAGAATATTTATATCGGGGTCATCTTTCAGTAGAAGGATTTCAGACATTTTTTAACCATCAACTTGGCTTTTTTAAATTCTAATTTAGTGGTTCTTTGTCATGTTAAAGAGCCTCTTTCTTAACCGAGGAACACCTAAGAACTGACCTTTTTAAGGGTAAATAATAAAATGGTAATTAACAAGCCACCTGTCTGCTGCTGGAGTGATGTACGTGTTTATAAATGTCCCTACATCAGTAAAACCCCGTTAACATATAATCCTCCGTACAGCCTGTGCTCCTCTGCAGAACCTCTTTCTCTCAGAGTGCCTCCTCTCAGTTGCCGCTGGCGTTCAGCCATCTTGTATTCAGCCCTCAGGAATCGCCTTGGGCCGGCGCATTAAAGATTGATCACTGATTTAGTTTTCCATTAAGCTTTTAACCTTGGCACTCGCCGCGAGGCGAAGCCGGCTTGATCTGAACCGACAACTGAGGTTTGACTCCAGATATCCAACCGTCAAATCCTCCGTCTGTGGGAGGAATCCTGATGTTTCACTTTGGCCAGAGGGTTTTATTCCTCCGTGTTGGAGGGTCGATCGTATCTGTGATAGGCCCGCTGCGACGTTGAACTCACACGGGTGGAGGGTTCAACTAAAAACAAGGTGAACTCTGACCTGCTGTCAGGGAGCCTCATGAATGATTCAACCGCCGACATGAAGAAAAATCGGCTCTGCTCAGGAAAACCTTATTTTTATCGTTTCTTTATCGCAGCTTTGACCAGTTGAACAGAATTAAAGCTCTCGCTTATCACCATTTACTGCTGATGCCACACAAAGTGGCCCGTCCATCTCACTCTCATTAAGATTCTTTAATTCCCATCATATCAGACGAGCCAGCCACAAAATTGACTTAATTTCAGAGGTGTGGGGGTTTTTCACACAAGATTTCAAAGACCGGGACTAAAACCAAAAGAAGAATAAACCTTAGAGCTCCAGTTTTCATCATCATATTATTTATATAAAAGTATAATATAAATATAACAATATATAATATGATATCTTATAATATGATACATATGTCTAAAATGACTATGTATGTCTCTGTCCAACCCACAGCTTCAGCGCTCTCCTTGCGTTCTGAGACAAAGCTGTAAAAAGCCAAAACAAAGTGGACAAATCAGTAAAATAACTCCTCTTCACCTTTTTGTTTTCCATAAAACCCCCCAAAAAACTTGCATCTTAGAGATACAAGGTTTTCACAGGTGTCTGGATTTTATTTTGTCATTTTTCACAGTTTTTCCTCCATGTTAACTTGTTTACATTTTTTATTCCCCCTTCTATTCCTTTATTCCCCACTATCTTTTTTTTAAAACTTTTTGTACTTCTCTCCATCCTTTTGACATTTCTTTTCACTTTTCATTCTATGTATTTATTTTTCTTTTCTTCTTTTCTATGTGTCATCTTTATACCTTTTTTTCTGACCTAATTTCCTTCTCCATCTTCCTCATCACACCTCCTACTTATTATTCCTTTTCTCATTCTTTATTCTACCTCATCATCTTTTTCCTCCTTCGTCCTGAAGGAGCCCCCTGTGGTCCGGCCCCCCCTCAGACACTCTTACTCCTCCTCCTCCCTCCCCCGCCACCCAAGCACTTCCTCCGTGCACGTCCCCTCCTCCTCCTCCACCTCCTTCACTACAGACCCATCCTACCACCATCACCACCACCTCCTCCAACACCACCAACCCCGACACCACGGCCCCCCAGCTCCTGCACCTCCTCCACAGCACCCTCCCTTGCAGACATCACGGCCCCTGAACTCGGGCCTCTCCTCCTGGGGACACTCAGGTAACATACTGGCCCTTCACCTCCACCTCCACGCTCCACCAGCACCACCAAACCACAACAACCACCAAATAATAGTCATGTCCAAGCATTAAAACATCAACTCGCTGATTTCTTTTTTTATGTTATAATGTGGGAATTTATTCAGCAGAGGTTTAAAGTTTTAAAAAACGGCTTTACCTCTGTTTTTGTCATTGTAGCACCCCAAGGGTAAATTTATTTATTCCGCAGAACTATATTCCTGGCTTTGGAAGATCATTTATGTTGGGAAGATGAAGTTAAATCTTATCTAAAGATATTGTCTGAGTCAAATAATAATTATAAGTAACTAGCTACAGTTCAAATATGGTTCTGTAACACTTATTTAGAGTGTATTGAGTTGGATGTCCTTGAAAGTAAAGCTCCATTTAAATAGAGAAACATTTTCCGATTTAACAAGAAATGATTCTGGCTGCAGCACCAAGTTTTACAAGCTTCAGGACATGTGACTGTTTAATTGTTTGTTTCCAAAATAGATTTTCTACATTGTGTTCTAATTGCTCCTCCTCCTCCTCTTCCTCCTCCTCCTCAGGAGCTGGACCGAGTGTCCAGCAGCAGTTTCTGGTTGTGTCTGACAGGCATCCGGCTCTCTCGGGTCAAAGCCTCCACAGCGTCGCGTTGAGTTACGGCACTTTGCCGCGGGCTCCTCGGCGAGCGCCTCCTCCTTCCTCCACCTCCACCGCCTCCCTCCCCAGACCCAGAGCGGGCTCCGGTCCTGCCCCCCCGCTTCCAGGCCCACAGAGTCTCTACGCCACCCTTTGCCACCCTCGCCGTTCTGCCAACACCGCCACGAACGTTCACTACCGGCAGCCATCGCTGCCAATTAATGTCAACGGGTCCACCGGTTACGCTCCACACCTCCTCAGGGGCCCTGGAGAGGCCCCCCCCGCCACCCAGCCGCTCCGCCTGGACGTGCCCCCTGAGACCGACTGGCGCCGTGACGCCGAATACAGGACCGTCAGCTCCTCCTGGGACCCCCGCGCCGCCCGCCAACACCAGCCTGTCCAGCGGATCAACTCCCACCAGCCGCCCCGGCCCCGCAGGGACCCCCAGCTCTGCTCGCTCTGCCAGCAACTTCCTGCGGAGCCGTCACGCCCCTACTGCCAGTCCTGTGGCGCGTATGTGGCTCGGTTCCGCCCGGTCAGCTGATCCGGCCTTTAAGCTACAGGTCCCGCCCCCCCTGCAGATGCCAGAAGAGTCCTGTTCCAAATGTCTTGTATCCATCAAGATAAAGATTGTTTTTTTTGTTTTTTTTTATTTAAAATGTGCCAATGTTTCTTGCCCATAATCTGGTCATCATCTTGGTGGATATCTCCCTTTGGAATAAAACTCTTGGTTCTCATGTCTGCAGCATCATCTGGAGAAACAAACCGCTCGTCTTGCAGAAATGTGCCAGTTCAACCATCACCCTCCATGTGTTGTTCCTGGCCACGCCCACCACAAGGCCACGAAATGAAACGTGACTCACACGGACGGATCTCCTATACACAATCTATGAATGTCTGCTGGATTTAAGCACATATTCGATTTCTAATCAAGACAAAGCACCGCGATGCAGACCAGGACCACGAGAGGAAGGCTGGCCGAGGAGGATGAAGGACGGAACTGAAAGAAAAGCAGAGTGATGATGATGATGATGATGATGATGATGATGATGATGATGATGAAGACATTGCTGCGAACCGACGGTCTGTTCAAACTGATGACAGTTTGATCAAAATATGAGGGAAAACTTGCATCAATAATCGATAAACAGTTGGAGTTATTAGTCTTCACCTGCTGGATGTCAGATTGATAATATACATGAACGGCATGTTTATTTAATTGTGAGAGGAAAAAAACATGAAAGCCGTTGAGTTTTATAGTTGAAGAAATGATGGTTTAATTAATCTAAAACTATTTAGATAATTAATTAACCATTTTAAATTATTTTCCCAGTAAAAATACCAAAATGACTCATTCCAGGTTCTCAAATGTGAGAGTTTGCTGCTTTTTTTTTGGTCTTACTTGATCATAAATTGGCATATTTTTTTGTCCAACCGGCAGCCAGAAACTCCTTTTTAATTTAGTAATTCACTACTTTTAATACTTATTAGCTCATAACTTAGTGACTCTAAAATCTGCACAACACACTTAGTTATCAGCTGTGGATCATATTTCAGTTTCTATTTTGAAGGTGCCAAAACGTTTATTTTAAAGCTTATAGATATGGCATTTTTTTTTTTTTTTTTAACTGATTTCATTTCTTTACATTCATCACAATTTTTATAAAACAGAAAATTGTGATGAATGCTTCAGAACAAATTATTCCCAACATTCACTTTGATGAAGTGTTGAAGGTTTGTTGATTCCAGTTCATGCAGAGGTTCAACAAACACTTTCATTATTAATTTAATTATTCTCCCAATTAATCGGTTCATTTGTTTAGTCTGTAAAATATCAGATAAACATCAGTGAAGCTGGAACGAGAGAATTTTTGGACATTTTTCTGTTTCATAAAAATGACCCAAAAATAACTATGAAGGGATTATTTCAAATCGCCGCCGCTTTATTTTTCTGATTGATGTTGTGGAATTGTAGATGATCAACTGATAATTTCATTTTTGGGAGAAGAATAACGGTTTGGGATAATTCAGTTGAAGATCGATGTGTCTGTTTTTATGATATTCTGATCTTTCATGCAGCTGAACAGGTTTTTAAATGAAGGACATCGAGGCGCTCAAGGAAGTTGAAAAGTTGCCGTTTGTGTCTCAGAATATAAATCTACTCTACTTATTACTCTATTTATTTTTGTAGGCTTGTCAGACTCAGTTGTGCATAGATGAAACTATTCTACCTGAATATACTCTACTACTATAGTCTAATTTTCTAAAGGTAGTTAGTCGCCTTGTTTGGGATGTGGAGCCTTCTTATACTGTACACAAGGCTGTTAGTGATTAATAACTAAAGCTTTTATTTTGACAGCTAATATTTAGCATGATGTTTTATTATAGCCTTGAGAGACTTTGGTGTATTGTCACAACAAAATATATGCAGATCTTTCTTAGCGCAGCAACTGGACTGCATTTAACTCTTAATAACTATTTAGTGCACTTCAGAATTGTTGACGATAGATTTATTTCATGTGCTTGTTGCTGGTTTCTGTTGACGTTCTCCCGTTGTTAAGGGAGACGCTCTGCGATGCGTTTATGGGCTTGTTTTTGTATTAATGAAGGAACACCTTTACACAAGTATGCTGTTTTAATAATTTCTGCAGAGCTAATATGTCCTACTGCCAACCTAGCCTGAAAAATACACAACAACTGGAGTCAAACATTCATTCTGAATAATTTCAGATGCAATCTATCTGCAGATTACTGAACATGTTGATAATTCTAATTTAAAAATGACGGAAAGAACTAAGGAGCTAAATATTCATTAATTAGTTGGACCTGATTTATTGATTCTGCATCGCTGCAGCCACAACGATCATCTGTTGTTTGAGTAACAGGATCATAGTTTACAGAATAAAACTTTTAATTAGACTTCAGACCAGTCCTGAGTTCATTATAATAGTCATAAAGTTATTTTTTCACCATGTCAAAGTTGATGGGCTGTTTTTTTTTTTTGCTTTGCCAGATTTTATTTTGTTTTTTGGTATATTTTTATGCTTATTTTTCTACATTGTAGACTTAACAGAGATGAAACGATGATTAAAATGTTTAAAGGAAAAATTATGTGTCTGAGATTTTATTTTATTTTAGGAAGAAATCATCAGCTGTTGAAGCTGCTCGCCTGCTGAGTCACAATTTACACATCAAACACCTGAAACACATAATTATCATTACAATTATTACTGTCATTGGTACATTTACAGTTCACTAAACCCTTCCTCTGGAAAGCAATTTTCCAAACGCAGCTTAGCAGCAGTGTCGAAAAGCCTCAGTGTCGAAAAAATTAATTCTTCATTAATTCTGAAGGTCTTAATAAAGCATGACGTAAAAATAAATTAAATGCCATGCTCGTGTATGGCGGAGATGGCCATTGTATAGTATGCCCCAAAAAGGCATAAGGTCTTGGTATATGTCGGAAAAAGGATAACTTTTTTAAGTCATACTGTGCTGAAAAAAGTAACACTTTTTTTTTTACATAATTTACTTTTCATGAATTTTTCATGAAATTTAATGATAAACTATACAAAGGCTATGGCATACACCATAACATGTTGTATCACATCTTTCTTGACACACTTTTATGACTTTTTGTGACTTTATCGGCATACATTACCATGACTTTTAAAACAAATTAAAATGCAAGATTTGTTTTTAAACTTTTTATGGCATACTACACTTTTCCCTAATGATATTTGTATGACCACTATATTGAATTTTTTTGTAATGACATGCTGCACCATGACTTTTATTTCCAGTATACTACACCATAACAATTTTCTATCATTTTTCAGGACATACATTTTGCTACTATGACTTTCTTTGGCATGCCATGACTTTTTACTTAAATATTTATGACACCTTTTTTAAGGCATACTATAACATCTCTAAAAAATGTTTTTACTGCTGACTTCTTTTATATAATGAAGACTTTTTTTCACATTTTTACTAAACTACTATATAGAAATATTATCTTATCTAAGCTTGTTTTTTTTACTTGGTATCAGAGATACAGATCAGGGATATGCTCAAGTTAAATGTAGTATCTCGAAGCATAGTCATTTCATTTGTTCTCTTTATGTAACATAGATAATGGATCAACTTCTGTAGATAAAACATCTTTATTAAGTTACACACTGAAAGTTTAGATTAGAATGTTCCATCATCTGACTTTTCTAAAAACACATTCATGACTTTGTTTACACCAACAAACGGCTCAGCTGTTCCTCTATATAAATATATATATCATATACTGCTCTGTGCTTTTTCCTTACTATATTGGTACTTTACAAACATTACACTTACAGGTGACTTTAGATACAAACATGTCTTTATGTAAAATAAAAAATTCCCTTAAAAGACACAGATGATGTGATGACTTTTCTCCTCAGCCTCGGAGAGAAACTGTGTCGGCAGAAGCTGATCTGTGGTCAGATTTGTTTCTGAAGATGAAGATGAGCAGAGGAAGCTGAAGATGAATCAGGACTTCAGGTTAAAGTGACACTGCAGGGTGAAGTGTAACAGCAAGCAGACACCAACCAGATAAATCAGACACTTCTGACTTCTATTATCCTCAACCGTTGTGTCTGACATACATTAAGTAATGTTATGGGATGTGGTTAGCCTAGCTTAGCATAAACACTGAAAGCAGGGGGAAACACTTAACCCGTTTTGTGCAACACAACCAAAAACTGAACCTTTGCCCTGTCTCATTTTGTGTCTTTGTGGTTGTTTTGAGTCTCTTTGTAGTTGTTTTGAGTCTCTTGTGGTCATTTTGGGTCTCTTTGTGGTTGTTTTGACCCACTTTGTCAAATAATTACATGTAAAAAAAAAAAACAGGAACGCGAAAACCATTTGTAGTTTTGTGCTGGAACAATTTCTTGTACAATCTGTGTTTTTTTACATTTCTGTTTGTGTTCTCATTTAACAAACAAAATGTAACATTTTAATCAGTGAGCTTCAGAGGTGCTGATGTGTTTTCTTTAGGACACAGCCAGGCTATCTGTTTTCTACCTGCTTTTAGCCTTTATGCTAAGCTAAGCAAAATAACTGCCTGTCAGCTCTGTACTGAACACAAAGAAACACATGCTTCAGTTTGAGGCTTCGCTTGAATTTAGTGGCAATTGGAGCGAGTTGGAAGATCAATATTTTAGCCTGCAGATTTATCAGAACTGAGTGGTGGTTTAAGGGTTGAGGGCGCTTTTGGAATAAACCTCCACTAACTGGAATATGTTTGCATATGTTTTAACTCCCAGAGTCTCTGATCAGTGTCTTTCCTCCATCAGTTGGTCCGGTGCAGCAGCAGTATGGTGAACACATTGTCCTCTGACTCCGTCCGAACGGCTCCCTTCAGTTCCAGCCTCACCTCTTCCCCCTCCCTCAGCGGCAGGAGGCCCACATCGGTGACCGGCCCAGCCACTGTCGCCTCCCGGCGGTGTAGAGACACCGGAGGCCCGTCCGACCCCCTCCTCAGGACCACGTGGGTGGGGCCGGGCCTCAGGTCCAAGGTGAGGACGAACAGGTAGATCCCGTTCAGCGGAGCCGTGAAGGTGCCGGTGTCGGAGTAAGACTGACCCCGGTTCAGTGACGCTTCAAACGCGATGACGCTGTTCGAGATGCTCAAAGGGGAACCGGCCACAAGCAGCAGGGACTCTCCTGACAGGCTGGGCGGGACCGGAGCAACACCTGGAGAGGAGAGGAGGAACAGGAGTCTGTAAAAGGTGTCTCTTGATGAACCACAAGCAAGAACAACAAGCCTACTCGTACTGGCAGATTTGTTCTTTATTGAAAAGTTTACCTCTATGGATGTTTTTACTCTTTTTAGTTGTATGTATTGTGTTGGTTGTTGTTTTTGCATTTTTTTTATGACATACTATGAATTTTCAATGCAACTTTTAGTACATTTTCATGGCATGCTATACTATAATAGGAGTAGTAAGTTTTGTAAAACATCATAAAATGTCAATTTCATGGCTTTTTTTTACAAAGAAAATCTGACTTTGTATTACATTTAAAGACAGCATGACATTTTTGTGAATTAAGATATATTTCACGACACAAAAACCTAGAGACTCCACTCACCTGATGTCTCCCTCCTGCTGCGATGGTTTTCTCCTCTTCCTGGTCCTCCTCCTCTCTTCTTCTCTTTCTTTCCGTCTTTGTTCTTCACCAGCTGCCACAGTTTGTCCAGCTCCAGCGTGGCATCCGATCCCGCCAGCACGTCGGCGTTACTGAAGACGTTCTTGAACACCCTGAGGTGTTCCTCCAGACCCCTCTTCAGCCTCATCACCTCCAGCTGCAGTTTGGCCTCCACGTCAGCGGGCGGAGCCTCCATCTCGCTTGAAGCGTTGCAGGATTTCTCCTCCAGCCGGACCACCTTCAGCCTCAGTTCCTCCACGGTTTTCTCCAGATTCCACAGATCACTGCCGTCCCCTGCATGCTCCGGACGCCTCCCCTCGGGGTGGAGGAGCAGCTGGCGCTCGCGGGCTGGAACTCCATCACCGCTCCTCCTCATGCTTCCAGGGAGCCAGTCGTCAGAGAGAAGATGGGAGGAGGAGGAAGAGGAGGAGGAGGAGGAAGAGGAGGAAGAGGAGGAGGAGGAGGAGGAGGAGGAGGAGGAGGGCTGGTCAGCAGATGGCATCTCCTCTTTACCTGCTGGGCAGCAGAAGCAGAAAGAAATGAGTCACTGTGTTAAAAAGAGAGCTGGAGTTGGTGGTCTCGAGGTTTAAGATGCTGACAGTGTATCACAACATCCTCTTTGCTGTATCCAATAAAGGCAAACTATTCCTTAAATGCTGTCAAGTTGCAGTGCAAATTCACGTTACTTGTATTTTGTATACTTCAATATTTCTTTTTTATGTAACTTTATACGTGTACACTACATCTCAGAGGGACATCATTCCTATACACACACAATGGAAACATTACATTAACAAAACATTTTCATTCCCAACTCGTCACCCCTTCCGTTTAGGAAAAGTCGTTTGGCTTAAAATCATTATGTTTTTGACAACTTGTAAATGAGAACGGGCTGGTTCCCCAGCTCTATAACACTCAATGGGAACATGAATAAGATGTTCCCCAGCTCTATAACACTCAATGGGAACATGAATAAGATGTTCCCCAGCTCTATAGCACTTAATGGGAACATGAATAAGATGTTCCCCAGCTCTATAGCACTTAATGGGAACATGAATAAGATGTTCCCCAGCTCTATAGCACTTAATGGGAACATGAATAAGATGTTCCCCAGCTCTATAGCACTTAATGGGAACATGAATAAGATGTTCCCCAGCTCTATAGCACTTAATGGGAACATGAATAAGATGTTCCCCAGCTCTATAGCACTTAATGGGAACATGAATAAGATGTTCCCCAGCTCTATAACACTCAATGGGAACATGAATAAGATGTTCCCCAGCTCTATAGCACTTAATGGGAACATGAATAAGATGTTCCCCAGCTCTATAGCACTTAATGGGAACATGAATAAGATGTTCCCCAGCTCTATAACACTCAATGGGAACATGAATAAGATGTCCCCCGGCTCTATTGGGTTTCTACATGGGCTGCCGGTGCCTATTTATCATTAGAGAAATTGGCAACGCAGTGACAAAATCTTGAATCATATTTGATATTTGATATATATATATATATATATATATATATATATATATATATATATATATATATATACTTTATTCATCCCCAAGGAGAAATTTGTTAAAATTGCAGTTCACAAGCTTCACGAGCAGAGATAGACAGATGTGTGAGAGACTCTGAAAGGAATCAGCAATCATCTGTTGCAAGCACTTCTGTCAGGATACTGTGAAAGTTTGAGCAATTATGACAAAACATGTTCTTATAATAGTTACAGACTAAACCTTTAATGCAGCAGTAATATAATCCAAAGCATCATATAGTGTATAAAACACTGACTAAAGCTGACTGTGGGTCAGTCAGCGTGTGAAGGGGGTTTCTCCCAGCCGCCACTAGAGGCTGCTACAAAGCTGTTCAGACTATTTTAACACAATGCTCACATAATGGATATTACAATATGGTTGAGGAGAATACATGTATTTAGATACATGTATTTATTTATTTTGTTTATTCATATTTGTTGTATAAGTATATGCTTATATCGCACTCTGGATTTTGTCATCCATCATTTTCGGTGTAGTCGTGTTTGTGGAAGTTCTTTTAAGATGGAAATGTCTTTTGAATTTGTGCCAAAACACTTTCACACCTGATTGGGATTCACCTGGATAAATAAAGGTTGATATAAATAAGGGTCTTTAGAGACCTAAATATACATAGAGTACCAAAAGACAAAAGTACAAGTTAGGATAAAATATACACAATATTATTAGATTTTAACTATTGATACATTCATGTGTTCATCAATGTCATGTTGCAGCTGATAAAGGTGGACCTCATTTTAAATATTGTATATACTGCTGGGTAACTTTATCAATACAAATACTTCTACTCCGCTACATCTATTTAAGAACTTTAGTTACTCTGCAGATTCAAAATATACTTGTTAAGTGGCATACAGTGGAAATACTCATGTAAAGTACAAGTACCTAAATTGTACTTGAGTAAATGTACCACCAAAATGAAAGTCTTTGTATGTTTTATAGCTGAAGTACAAACTAAAGCTTCCTCCGGGTGCGTCCTACCTGTGTTGCCGGGCAGGGAGGTGATGCTCAGGCCGTGTCCTCTCAGTTGCTCCTGCAGGTGCCTCAGCTGCTCCTGCAGAGATGGGATGGACATGGCCTTCCGGTCCTCTTCGGGCCAATCCATGAACTCCAGCACCTCCTCCCCCCCCAGCAGCAGCTCCAGCACGTCGCTGTGTCGTATGCCGTCCGTCAGCAGAGACTTGAAGGAGGCCGACAGGTGGTGCATCTCCCCCAACAGCTTCCTGTCCGCCTCCTTCAGGCCGGAGACCTCGGCCACAGCGACCGTCACCGAGCTGCTCAGCCGGGCCAGGCTTTGATCCAGAGTCTTGGTCCGGTTGTGCTCTGAGGCCAGAGACCCCTTCACCTGCAGGATGAGGGAGAGAAATGAAAGCATGATGTTTCATTTCAATTCGTATTATTCTAGTGTTGTTTTTTGACCAACATATCTGTATCTTTATCTATCTCTTTTTTATTTTTAAGGTTGTTCTCTGTTCTGATCTCAACTTTGAGGGGCCTTAGCTCCTTTACTATAAATAAAGACCTGAAACTCAATATAAAGCTGATAGTAATTGTATAGAAATATGTCTCTTTAGTAAAAAACTATCAAAATAATGTATTTGTCATACCTGCTGGAGGCCATGTTGGAGCGCCTCCACTGCCGGCTCCCAGTATCCCGCTTCGCTCCACTGCCCCGCCACCCCGTCGCTCTCCTCGTCCAGGGCTAACCTGTTCTCATTGGCCAGCTCCGTCACATTAGCCACGCCCCTCTCCAGTTGAGCAATGGCGGCCCTCAGCACCTTGCAGTCGCAGTCCATGGTGGAGTTGTGCTTGTAGAAGGCTTCGTACAAATAGTCCACGTCCACGTCCATCTCAAGCAGCCGCTCGCCCTGCCAGCTGAGGTTCCCCGCCAGCTCGCCCACCCGCCTCAACACCGTCTCCCTCGCTGCCTCCACCTCCAGCCCCGTCTCCATGAACTGGACCTGACTGGTGCGGGCCGTCTGGTTGATGTGCTTCTCCAGCTTGTTAAAGTCTTGCCTCAGCTGCTGGACGTCCACCGACGTCAAATCCATGTCCTCCATCAGGCCGTCCACCTGCACAACAACATGATGAGGATTTATTTAACTTAATTTAGGGGCCGCTGTTCAACAGGACTCTGCGCTGATTGATCATGGCTGACAGTGACTGTGAACAGAAATATGGGGAACGTAGATCCAGAGGGAATAAATGTGTTTTGGTTTGACCGACCTTCACTGTGTTGTTGACCACCATGTTGTCCAGTCGCTCGATGGCCTCCCAGAGCGCCGAGGAGGTGTATGAGGGCTGCAGCGGGGGATGGGGGGTAAGCAGGGAGGGAGGAGGGGTCAGATCCCCCAGCTGTTCCTCAGTGGTCAGATCCTTCAGCTGATACTCAGGGGTCAGATCCTGGTCCTGATCCAGCTTCAGCTCAGTTAGTGTAGTATTCATGGCCTGCAGGCTGACCTGGGGTCAGAGACAGCAGTTACATGGCTGTGATGGTGTTTAATTATCCTTATCAAATAAAGATACATTTTAAAAAAAATCAGCTGATTACACCTTCATGGGCATTAAAATACCAGTTTGTTTCTTTCAAAATACAATTTTTTTTTAACTAATATTACTTTGAGGTTTTCTTGTCTGCGAACCAAAGAAAGATAAGACCTTTTAAATCTTTAATTTGGTTTCATTTTCTGGATTTAAAATTAAAGTAAACAAAAAATGAATTGCTTTAAAAAAACGACAGAGATCAATAAATACAAAATGAAAATAGCTAGTGAATGGAGGGTCCTCAATAGAGAGCTGTCCCTGTTGTCCACCGACCTGCAACATCTTCTGGTGGCGTTTTAGCTTCATGTCGATGTCCATCTTGAAGCTGGTGAGGTTGTAGTGCAGCATTGCATGCTGGGAGTGCAGCCTGTTCTCCATGTCTGTTCGCTGGTGCTCCATCTGCCTCTGGACCTCCCTGACATGCTGAAACGCCTCATCCAGTTTGGCGTCCAGGCGCTCCTCCGCTGCCTCGTCGAACTCGGGGCTGGCCGGGGGCCCGGACTGCATCTCCACCTCCCGCTGGCTGCTCTTCAGCTGGGCCACGTCCCGGGACAGGTCCCCTACCTGCCGGCTAAGGTGCTCCAGTGAGCGGTTGAAGCCCTGCAGGAGCGGCTGCAGCTGGGACATGACCAGGGCCATCATGTGGGGGACGGGGAGGGCGATAGGGGGTTCTGGGTATGGGAGGTCAGCATCCACCTCATCCACTGAAAACATAATTTACAAATTGCAGACATTGTTTTCATTCTAAGCTTCTCACCAAAAGCTATCCACTGATTAAAGATTTAAGATTCAAGATATTTGTATTGTCATATGCACAGATAACAGACAGTTACTCTGTACAATGAAAAGCTTATTTTGCCTCTTTACACACAAATTACAATAAACTTAAGGTAAAAAAAAAAAAAATTAAGAATACAAAAAACATTGCTATAAATGCTAATAGTATCAGAAAATATATGTATTGCACTGATCATATATATTACATATAGATATTGATAATAACTAATAACCGCTTCTCATATCCCCAGGCACCAAAATAGTGTCGTACTGACTCAAAAAAGTCAAATAACAAATATATAGAATGATCAAACTAAAATATTGAATCACAACAATGCCAAATTTACAATATTTTAATATTTAGAGGAATCAATACTGTCACCAGAATCAAGGATACAGTTAGCATGGTAGCATGCTATTTTATCGTTTAACTTCTTGGTGTCACAATATAGTGAACAGCAGCTCATAATGTTAGGATTCATTTTCCTCTGGGAAAATATGAACCAGACTTCAGCATTTTTAGAAAAGCTAAAATAAAAAATGCTTTTCTTGCACCCACCCACACTCACAAAAACACAAAGCTAATCTTAACAAGCGAGAACACACACACACACACACACACACACACACACACACACACACACACACACACATGGTTATACATGGCTCTCTGGGGACATATAGCTGGTTGGCTTCGCTCTAAAATGGAACCAGTTTTTCTTTCCAAACTGGAATATAAACACAGTAAAACCATCCGCCTGGAAAACGCTCCAGCAGGAAAAACAAAAACACCTAAAAACGGCTCCGAAGCCTCCAAAAACACTGATGGTGTCACACAGAAGAGCTGTCGGAGATTGAGTCAAAAATGACACAAGCCGAGTTTCCAGCTAGGGGACATGTTCGGAGATAAGATGAGTTTTCACGGTTTGTTTCTGTTGGTTCAGAAGAGGCCGACAGAGTGAAGCCAGAACACACACTGACCGCGGGACGCTGCCGGTCCTCCAGCTGGACCTCATTCATCGGAGGCCTGAGCCGCCTCGGGGCTGCGTGGATCCATTTGATCCTGAGTGTTGTTGTTATTTCTGGAGTTTGAAACAAACCCAACTGTGCTTACATTTCCTGCTATTTATCTGTATCCTGATGATGTTTGAATCCAGAGCCCCATTAATCTCCTCCCAGCGGTCTTTCCACCAGATTTCTATCACATTTACTGTTTCTTGCATGAAATCCTTTTAAGCTTTCATGGCCTTCAGCTTGCTGATAGATATTACTATTCAGGTATCACTGTTTTTACAACCACCAGCAGACAATAATTGTGACCAAAGTGAATAAAAAGTAATGTCACGGTATGACAAAACAAGTTTAAATAGTTTCCTTTTGTCCCAATAGTTTTCCTGCATCAGGGGGACAAAAAACACAATGTAATATATGCCAGTTAAAACTGTTTAAAGGCAGTGGTGGAATGTAACCAAGTACATTTACTCAGTACTGTTCTTGAGTATATATATATTTGACATACTTGAACTCAACTTGAGTATTTCCATTTTATACTTGATACTTTTACTAACGGCATTCAACTGATAATGGGTTAAAGGAAAGGAATATATTAAATACAGTATATTATGGAGCGAATATACCAGAGTAGAGAACCAAAGTTGTCCGCTTCTCGCTCAGAAGAGAGCGAAGAAATTCAGTCTTCATGGTTTCAGCTGAATCCCAGAAGTCCTACTGCTCACAAAAGATCCTAAAACAGTCTCCAGCAAGCTTTCACCAAAAAAGGGAGATGCCACACGTCTTTCACAAGGCCCCGATATAGCTTCAGCATCATGCTAGCATCATAACATGACCCACCGTGCGACATCTTCCTTAAGGCCCTGACACTGGTGCCAATCTATTACGCCTAAAAAAAGATGAAGTCAGACCAGTAGACTCCAGCACACATGTAACTTCTGCTGACAGAGTCTGATTCAAGCAGTCGAAGCAGATGGCCGCCCACCCAGAGCCGACGTTTCTACCATTTTTTTCTTGCCACTGTCACTCATTGGCAAATGTTGAGTCTCAGTATGTATATATATAGAGCATGGTCTAGACATACTATGTATATGTATATATATATATATGTATATATGTATATGAAAAGTGTCTTCCAATAACTTCTGTAATGATTTTACTGACAAAAGAAAAACATTTTTTTAACTAACACAGCTAGCGTGACACAATCCCACACTTCTTGAGATGAGAATGTTCTTATCAAATTAGGAATTTATATTTACATTTCACTTCTTCAAAGGGCCGTTTGAGCTTTAGGTTCAGTTTAGGGTGAGGAGGGGTCAGGAATGCATCATGGCAATGAGGGTCCCCACATGTATAGAAATACAAACACGAGTGTGTGTTTGCCTCGGGTCACTCCATTGCTGTCCTCTGGAGACACAGTCCAGACACAACCACCTTAAACACACACACACGCTTTCATCACAACCTGTTTTCTTTACAACAGACCCAACTCAACCGCATGCTGCAGGGTCCTGAGAGGTCAAAGGTCACAGTACAGTGAGACCACGCTGCGACAGGAAGTTCCAGGTCACCTCCAGCTTAGAGTGGAGGCTGTGGGGGCGTTTGGAGGTTGAAATCCAACACACCCCGGTCAGCTGGCAGTGTTTCTATCTAATGATTGTGTGATTTACGGACCCGGAGACGAGTCGACTTCCTGTCCGGACAAAACAAACTGTGGTTCTGTTTTCTTCTTCTGACGTTTTGTTGTAAATGTCACAATTAAAAAGGTAAGGCGATACTTTAATGAGGCATGTGGGGAAACAGAGACAACACAGCCGCTGACTGAGCACGAGGAAACTGAAGAGAACGGAAACTTCTGCATTTATCACCTGCCTAATGTTTAAAATTGACTTCTGCTTTTATTACAATTTGTTGAAAAGTCTGCATTATGCATGGTGAATAAACATCCATGAATCTGCCTAGAAATCATAGATTTGTTTTCTTCTTAGAGTCGCAGAACCTGCTTGAGAATCATAATGTTTTTAGGCTTTCTTCAGTATCAAAGTAATCCAGTGATGGTTGTCTGTACATCCATGGGTGCATCATAAACATGAGCTGCTAACAGGTAATTCTGCAAACTTAATATTTCAACACACACATTTAAGTACATTATCATCCTCCTATAAACATACATGCAGGGTTTTCCGAACTGCCGGGAAGGAAGGATATCAATCTAAAAAACTGAGGTAGGATTTGATGGCGCAGCAGAATACTCCTTTAAGGATGATGTAATGCTGGCCGGTGGGAGGTCAAAGGTCAGAGAGAACTGAGCACTGTGGGAACCTGAGAGCGAAGCCCATCCCCAAACAAGCTCCACACAGGACGGAGGAAGTTTGTGTGTGTGTGTGTGTGTGTGTGTGTGTGTGTGTGTGTGTGTGTGTGTGTGTGTGTGTGTGTGTGTGTGATGTAATGCACATGCTGGTCTGATGACACAGGAGGTGTAAAATAGTGTCATCTTTTTAGTCCACACACACACAATGTATAGGAGACAGAAGAAAGGGAGGATTTCCTGTGGAGGAAGTGTGTGCATGTGTGTGTGTGTGTGTGTGTGTGTGTGTGTGTGTGTGTGTGTGTGTGTGTGTGTCTGTGTGTGTGTGTGGGAGGGGGGGGGGTTATCGGAGGTGTCATTTGCAGAGGAATGAAGCTCAGCGTTATAAATCCCTCATAGGATATGAATGAGACATGAGGATTACTATCAACTCCAACTGCCTTCACACACACAAACACGCACGCACGCACACACACACACACACACACACACACACACACACACACACACACACACACACACACACACACACACACACACACATTAATAACAGTAGTTGGATCATTATGTGTAGTTGGTTGACGTAGATCTCATTTTGAACTATTAACCAATGATTATTTTCATTTTGGATGAATTTTGCTGATTATTTTCTCCATTAATCGAATGATTGTTTGGTTTGTAAAACAGTCTCGACCGCAACAATATTACGAAAACATTAAAATTATTGACATTATCCAAAGGAAACATCTGTAAAAACATAAGATGTCATCATGTAAAAATACTGCTGACACCTCAACACCTGAACAGGCAGATATTCCTCTGACAGCCGATCATACTCTCATGCGATCCAAAATATTCACTTTTAACATCATGTTCCTTTGACTGATCACCAAAAATCAACAGCGAGAAGATTTCTCCAGCAGCCATTTTGATTGGTCAAAGCAGGAAAAGCGTTGCATAAAAGATGCTACAGGTCACAGCTTTAGAGTCATATTTGATCAAAACTCACCAGTAAGATTGTATTTCTGCTGCCCGTGGTGCTGATGGGGCTGCTGGGGCTGATGGGGCTGGTGGGGCTGCTGGGGCATGATGGGGTGATGGGGCTGATGGGGCTGGTGGGGCTGATGAGGCTGATGAGGCTGGTGGGGCTGATGGGGCTGGTGGGGCTGGTGGGGCTGGGGCAAGATGGGCTGGATGGGCTGGTGGGGGTGATCGTCATATGTGTCCTTGGTATGATGAGGAGTGGGATGGGGGTTGGGGTTGTGGTGGTGGTCTGGGTCCGGGACCAGGTCTGTGGTGTTGTACTGGTTGTCCTGGTAGCCGGTGTCATACAGCGCCTGGTGGTCGTTCTGTTCGCTGTTCGGGTCGGCGCGCTGCTGCTGGAGCTGCTGCTGCTGGAGCTGCTGCTGCTGGAGCTGCTGCTGCTGCTGGAGCTGCTGCTGCTGGAGCTGGAGCTGGAATCCTGAAAACACACACAGGTGGATAGATACGTGAAGAAAGGAACATTCTACTTCTGCTCCACTACATCTCAAAAGGGAAATATTGTACGGTTTTACTACATTTATCTGACAGCTTAAGTTTCGTTACAAATTAGAAACACTAAATATTGACACATAAATGTGGTCTGGCAGTAATAAAAGCTCAATCGGGCTGCACGGTGGTGTCGTGGCTAGCACTGCCACCTCCCAGCAAGAGGGGCAAGGGTTCGATCCCCGATCCCGGATGGTCTGTGTGGAGTTTGCTCGTTCTCCTGCTTCCTCCCACATTCCAAAGCCTTGCAGCTGAGGTTAATTAGAGACGGATGCCCGTAGGTGTGAATGGTTGTCTGTCTCTATATGTGCCCTGCGATAACTCTGCCTTCACCCAATGTCAGCTGGGATCGGCTCCAGCACCCCCTGCGACCCCGATTAGGATAAGGGTCTGGATAATGAAGTGGAATGTTGATCACACCCTGAACATGAATACAAGTAAATACAAGCAATTATAAACAAGTTATCATAAAAATATAATGAACACAAGAGTTCAGAGGCAGCAGTGGATGTTTCCCACAAGACTAATTCAATGAAATTTAGCATTGATAGCGGCTTACTTCTTGTAATACTTACTGAATTTATTATTCATGTTTTTTGATAACAGTAAAATCTTGTTTAACCGAAATGAACTGAGAGTGAGATCAACAGGAAGTCAGGCAGACGTCTAGAGAGTGAGACAGAAGGGGCTGATGGGAAACAGGCTGATGTATTTGGGGATTTCTGAGTTCATTGTTCAAACTTTCAGTCAGAGCGACAGCAGGAACAAGGAGCTCCACAGGAGTGACCTGCAGTCCACATGCAGGGCAGAAATACCCCACGCTGCCTCTGCAACACTGGAGATGAAACAAAAAGAGGAGGAAGTCCTGCAGAGTCATCAAATATGTTCACAAATTAATGTTCTTTCTTATCTTCAATTTTAGCCACAAAAACACATTTTGACTCAACATGTAAAGTTATTTAAATGTTTTGACTGCAAACTTCAGCAGTACCTTTCTGTACTCTCTCGACGTACACTGGGTGGACACAATAACAGAAACACATCCATTGTGTGAACAGGTTGTAAAGTTGAATGTGATGACTCAGCTCTGAGGTGTTTGTATTTTAAGGTGTTCCTGTTATTGTGTCCAGTCCGTTTCTGTTGGGCCGCAGGTCTGTTGATAATTTAATTACGTTGACTTCAGCTTGCAGGAAGTCGGTTCAATCGGAGGCGTGGTGGGAGCGGACTGTACCATTGGAGGTGTGTGTGTGTGTGTGTGTGTGTGTGTGTGTGTGTGAAACCGCCTCTTTGTTTGTCTTTCTTTGTTAAATCAAGCCTCTAAAGGCCAAAGGTCTATTTTAGTCTGAATTCTTTCCAAAAGAATACTGTTTTGATTCTCAGAGTTCTCAGTGCCACTCATGGTACAAATATGTCATGTTATTTTGTACATGGAGGACAAAACGCTGCACAATGGTTCAACCAGACTGACAAATGAAAGTGCTCAAAGAGACAAAGATCCTCTGGAGCAACAGTTCAATAAGAAGAGAAGAAATCAGAAGTTTAGCATCAAAATGTGTGCAGATTTATATCGGAAAAAGTTCCTGTTTCAGCGTTTCAAGTGCACAAACATGCTTCTAACAAGGTGTAACTATAAAGGTGCACTCAGTAGAATGCAGATCTCCATCAGGTGACGACAACTGCGGTATTGTGTGAATACAACTCACAATCCAGGCACTGATGGGCTGTAAGGCATCCTAAAACTCAAAAACAGAAACCGATGAATGCAGGCAATAAACTCCAAGTCATCGTTTAAGACACGTCATACAATCTTGCCAAAATAAACTTGAACTCACCAAACTGTCTGCCCCGCGTGTCAGCGGCTGAGTGATATAGATCTTGACATAGATCTTATGATATTTTTGTGCATTTTCCTACAAAAGCCGACAACGCGTGTCAAATTCCGCTCGTTAAATGCACACGGTCTTTTCAAAATAAACTTCCATCTCCAATCTAAAAGCATGAAACGACATTCAATATAGCGGCCATCTCAGACATCTGACAAAAAAAATAAGGGTCAACATACACAAACACTGTTCATCATCCACTCCCCAGCATCTGAAACGTCCATCAGCAGGATCGTGAGCACCGAGCAGTCATCTAACCCCCACCCGGCTGGGCTGGGCTGAAGTTAAAACAAACAAACCTCCTGTCCGCTCTCGCTTCCTTTACTTCATCAGGTCACAGTAACATTCATTCACTGTCAAGCTGCGGTGACCTCTGACCTCGCTGTAGTGTACAGTGTTTAACAGTATTGGTGCACTCGCCCACTCTTCCAGTGTGTGTGAGTGTGAGTGAGTCACTGTGTGTTACAGGCTGAGGATGGAGGAGGAGGTTAACACCACTCTACTGTTTCACAGCTTCCTCACTTTGTTCAAGAGGAATGAGTCAGACTGCTCTGACACTGCTAACTAAGGGTGTGTGTGTGTGTGTTCCCATGCACGGATGCAGAGAAAAACAAAGGAAAATTTGATTTTAACAAGGTCTCAGATGGAAAAAGCTGAAACTCGGACACGTGGAAGGTGAGCGGTGTCATCGTACCTCGAGCGAGGAGCTCCGTTCTCACGTCAGATCCTTCAATCAGAGATGCTGAGCTTCCAGAATCCAGCTGTGCATCTGCCAGAGTCAAACACAACAAGCTTTAAACACACTGGAAACATACACATATACACACACGTTTATGGATAACGACTTTTGTATTTTCATTGATAAACTTTGAGTTTCAGTACAAACAAAAGGCTGAGAATAGAAGAGAGGACGTCCTTCTTTAGATAACAGTTAAACACTGCAGTTTCCCACACAAAGACATCCAAAATCTGGACTGAATTAAATTCCTGAGCGATACCAAAGTTGAGCTGTTTTTGCAAAAAAAAATAGACTCCTGCAGAGAAAATTAGAACAGGGAGAACGAGAGGTCGAGTTTCTATTCAGAAACACACTGAAACCAGACTTTGGATCTTTTCCCACACAATTATCTGTATTTATTGCGTGAATGCTGATTCGGGACGTTCACCAATAACAGAGTACTTCCTAGACCGTGGTATTCCTGCTTTTACTGAAGTACCAGATCTGATCTGAGAACTTCTTCCTTCACAGGTAACAACAAAGCGATGCTCCTGCTGACCCACCTGCGTCCTCACAGTTGTGTCCTCCGTGTCCCGGACAGCAGCGCCACAGCAGAGCGGTGAAGATCTGCTGCTTCTGCCTGTAGACCGGCCGGGTGGACAGCTTGTACCTACACACACACACACACACACAGAGAGAAAGAGAAAGAGAGAGAGAGAAATACGCTGAAGCCAAAACTCACATTTGAAACTGAACAACACCTGAAATTGAATGTATCAAATCACAACATTGATGAGACGGAAAGCAGCTGGAACAAGAGGACAGAGATCTGATCTCAGATCAGCGCTCTGCTGCTGCTGTCGGGAAAGAAATTTAAACCCCTGAAACTTTCCAGGAACTGGAATCTGTTTGACAGTGTGGATGAATCATCTAAGGGGCTTTCAGCGGGGTTCCCTAAGTGCAAATAGTTTGCAAAAACTTTGCGTCATGTCCATCTGATCCTTCAGCTAAAGTGGACACGAGAAAATGTGGAAAATGTCATTTAAGTTTTTTAATGAAATGTTGTGACTGTGGATCAGGTTTCAGGAAATGTCTCTTAGTTTGGTCGTTGTATTAACTGTTCCAGTCAGTTTTAATGCAGGCACACTGTATTATTATCTTGTACATTAGCTTTATTATTTCTTCCCCACATTACAACTTATGGATAATCAGCGATGGAAGAAATATTCAGATAATTTGCTTCAGTAAAAGTACCCACACAGTGAAAGTACCTTTGTATTCAAAACTATACTGTATATGTATCTCTGAGATGTAGAGGAGTAGAAGTATAAAGTAGCATAACATGGAAATGCTCAAAGTACAATCACCTTGAATTTGTACTTAGGTAAATGCACTTGAGATAAACTACATATTAACAGTGAAATTAGTTGTAGTTATCCATGAATGATATCTGAGAGGTTATGTATCTGAACAGATTCCTCTTAACTGAGAAGAAGATTTCTGAATGAGGATTTGATCGTCTTCATAGAAAGGCTTCAGGTCTAATTCCTCAGTCCACTGGATTGTAAAAAAACAGGATTTTACTAAGAATCATTATAATAATAATATGAATTTCAACGAAAGGAGGGACGTGTTATAGCCAACTGAGGAACAGGAACAAGGCTGTATCCTGTTGTTTGGTACGTTTGGCATCTTTGCTTAACGGTGATAAAATCGTTTCACTGCTCATGTTGTGATTTCGTGTTTTTATTTCACAAAGCAAAACATGAAAAATAATTTAACAGCACTGTGGGACGCGTCCATTTAATATTCTCTGTTTTTCTTTATGTCTTGAATTCTCATTTTTACTTTTTCTGTTTATGCATTTTGCATTGATCCTGCCACCGACCGCTTCTCTGTAGAGGTTGTGCGTATGGCAAATAAAGAACTTTAATTTAGTCTCATGCAAATAATACATTACTATCAAACCTGTAATTATAAACTCATCTGTTTGTTTCGTTGCCCAGGATGTGAGGAACACTTTGGGCTTTTGGCAATTTCTCAATATGTTCACTATTTTTACAAACCAAACAATCAATCAATTAATGGAGACTAAATGCATTAGTAATATTAATCTGATTATATAATGTATATGTATACAACGGTCACATGGGACTATATCTTCTACTTCTAATACTTTAACAACATTTTACCGATTATAATTACATACTTTTACTGAAGTAACATTTTCAATGGAGGACTTTTACTTGTAACAGAATATATTTATGGTGTGGTAGAAGTACTTTTACTGAAGTGAAGCATCTGAATACTTCTTAGCTGCTGGCAAACACACACACACACACACACACACACACACACACACACACACACACACACACACACACACACCCACACCAAAATACTCTCGAAATCTGATAATAACCTTATACCACTCTGCCTGTACATTACTGTAATAGGATGACTCGGGTGACCCCCTTCAGGACTTTTCCTCTACTACTTCCTCACTTCCCCACTGACACTCATCTTTGTGTACTCACATGATCAGCTGACAGTCGGGCGTCCCACTCGGACATGGACTCTGAGACTTGATGGTGTACTTCTCCGTTCCGCACGCCACCGCCATGGTAACCACACGCCGCTGCACGAACGCACACCAGTTCCTGCACAAGAGTCAGAGTCAGGATGCTGACTATACATTCGGAGGGAGAATTTGCTTGTTTGCAGTTTGTTGTTGCCTCCTTCCTGTTTGGGGTCAGGGGTCAAACATGGTGTCCTCTTCTCACAGACCTCCAGCATTTAAGTTGGGGAAATAATGTACTTTGTTAAATTTGGACAGAGCCCGGCTAGCTGTTTCCCCCTATTTCCAGTCTTTATGCTAAGCTAACCCGTTGCTGGCTGTAGCCTCACATTTACTGAACCGACAGAGTATATTTTTTTTAATACCAAACTATTTCTTTCACAATACAATAATGTTGGAACACACAAGAGGAAATAGTGCCTTGGGGAATACTTTCAACAGCGGATGAATCCACATTTGGCGCATTTAGCTCGATGCACTTTGAGGTCTGAACATGAACCTTAATGACAAGAGGTTCCATTTAAATATAATTAATTCACACACACACACACACACAGTGTGGTTTCAATCAGACTCAATGAGCAGCTGTGGCGAATAAAGCCGACTATCAACATGTGTGTGTGTGATGAGGTCATAGGGTTACAGACGTGAGATAAGGTGTGTTTAGGGTCACCACAGACCACAGACCACCTCTGTGTGTGTGTGTGTGTGTGTGTGTGTGTGTGTGTGTGTGTGTGTGTGTGTGTGTGTGTGTTGTTGTACAGAAACACGCCATGAAGTCACGGAGAAGAACCAAGAGGGGTTTTTCCTTCATGGGTTTATAACATTCAACATAATCACAAAAGATACATTTACCCCTTAAAAACTCATTCACTCTGGGAAAACATTGCCACCAAACAAGAGGGCTCGTCAGCGTTGGCAAATCCTGGGGCACACGACTTCAAAGAAACACAAAACGACTATAAAGAGACGCAAAACAACTAAGTGATGCAAAATGACTACAAAGAGACACAAAACGACTATAAAGAGATACCAAACGACTACAAAGAGATACCAAACGACTACAAAGTCATGCAAAATAACTATAGAGATGCAAAACGACTACAAAGAGATACCAAACGACAACAAATAGATACCAAACGACTACAAAGTCATGCAAAATGACTACAAAGAGATACCAAATGACTACAAAGAGATACCAAATGACTACAAAGAGACGCAAAACGACTTAAAAGGGATGCCAAACAACTACAAAGAGATGCCAAATGACTACAGCGATACCAAACGACTACAAAGAGATACACAATTACTACAAAGAGACGCTAAATAACTACAGAGATACCAAACGACTACAGAGATGCAAAATAACTACAAAGAGACACAAAACTATTACAAAGAGATGCCAAATAATAAAAGAGGGACACAAAATGTTCACAAAGAGATGAAAAGACAGGTTTTTATTCTAATTTAGGACATGTTTTGATCCATGGGACTGTTGTCTCGTAATCATCATACGGTTGTAGAACATTCAAAGATTGATTTTATTTCATGTAAGACTATTTAAAGTTGTTTACTTGGCTTTCATGTATTCCAAGGCTTCTGTTTGTGTCGTCTTTTTCCTCATACACCCTCCGTCTGATCTGTTCTGCATGGTGTGGATGTGTGTTTACTGTATTGTTGTAATGTTAATGCAGAGCTGTTTGTCTCATCACTTCCTGTCTGCTTCACTCTGGTTGACAGTGTCACCAACAGCTCCACTTTCATGTTTCACAATCACTCCTTTTTCTGGAAGAGACTCTTTATACAAACACATTCATTCAGTAAACAAACACATTTTTCATTTATAGATCAACATCCCTCTTTTCTGTTCCTGTACAAAAAAAAATGCTTCTTGAACCAGCGTGTGTACACATTTGTGTCATTTGATTTGGATAAACATGAAACCATTAATGTTCCAAAAGAGCTTAGTTGTCCTCCCGGGACCTCCTCATCTATCTGAGTGGGTTGACCACGGAGCATTTTTATTTTTTTATGTTGTGGTGGACTGGGGAAGCTAGACCAAGTTTATTTGTTCTCCACATATTATCAGTATACTGCAGGATAAAGTCTCCCAATAATCTGTTTGGAGGTTATTAAACCATAAAAGCTTTGGTTCAAGTGTTTTTTTCCCCACCGACAAACAACAAAGTCTTAATACAGAGTTAGAAAATGGGGAGAAAAAGCTTACTCAAGAAAACTGATGCCTTTATTTGCTAAATACTGTAAATAAATGACAGAAATACACAGCGTAACCCCTCAGCAGTGTCTCTGTGCAAATATGTCATGTCCTGCTGGATAATAATAATAATAATAATAATAGCTTTATTTATATAGCACCTTTTGAAAACAAAGTTTTACAAAGTGCTCTACAGAGAAGCAAAGTATAGTTATACATAACTTCAATAGAAGTAAACAAAAAAGGACCATACCATAAAAGCAATGAATACATCGAAATCAAATAAATAAAAAGAACAAATGCAATCGAAGACAAACAAACAAATAAATAAAATAAACAAACAAACAAAAACAAGGGAACAAAACAACTGCATAAAAAAATCATAAAGCGACATAAAAAAACACTCAGAGGGGATGATGAATGACTAGCTATGTCCTGACTAGCTATGTCCTGTTACTTTAATTAAAGGCCATTATATTATTATTATTATTATATAATATCGTATTTTAAATTTTGTTGTGACCTGTTGCCTTTTGGGTAAGTGTTTGTTCATTGAAATGCTGAAGTGTTAAATGTTCCTTTACCAAAGTTGCGAGGCATAAAATATGTGACCTCAGTCCCCAGCTGGAGCATTGTGTCTGCTCAAAATGATATCTGCTGCTCTGAACTCGCCCTGAACCACGTGAGTACCAGATAGCAGCTATTACACAGGGATCTAATTGTAAATCCATTGTTTCTACATCGGAACAAAACCTTCTGACTCGGAAAAGCCCCATGTCATTTCCTGTGGAGAGCTATGACATCACCGAAGACACACACATGGCGGGGGCCAGGAAATATCCCGAGCTGCTATAACACACACAGACAAAAATACACACTTTGAAATACTGTTTTATGTATTTTTGGTGTTTGTCTGTACGCCAATTATTGATTAATTTAACTACCAGAGACACTTCTCACGTTGTCATTTCATACAAAACATATATTCTAATGCTTCTGCTGTTGCCTGGGCCCACACCTTTGTTCTGTCTGATATCTGGCAACTTCTCCTGCACCAGTGGGGGAAAACGCATTCAGATCTCTTAATTCAATAAAAGTAGTAATACTACAATGTATACATGCTCTCTTACTGCCGGGCCACGCCGCCCACCTGAGCAGAGCGCGTGCGTCGATGAACCTCTTGCTTTTCTGCAATCTCAACTGCGACACATCTAGAGTCTCGCCTATTGTTTTTTCCATGTGACGGTTCTGGTTCACAGCAAAAATAGACAGAAAAGATCTGGCTCACGCAGGCGGTGTGGCAGCTCTAACCTGTTAACATGGACGCCGGAATAAAAAGCATGAGGTTCCGCGACCCACAGGCAGACAGTGTGGCCTGCATGAGCATAACAATGCCTCTGACCACGACCGTGAGATTCAACTCTTCTTCTTTGTTTGGGAGGAGAGGGACACACACATCTGACAGAGATCTGCACTCTCCATAGCTGTCAGATACATGTAGTTCAGTAAAAAGTACAATATTTATGAGATGTAGGGGAGTATAAAGTAGCAGAACATTTAAATACTCAAGTGAAGTACAAGTACCTCACATTTGCACTGCATCCTCCATCCACCCTAACCTTTGACCTGTGACCAGTGTGCAGTAGATACATATTTATACAGGGTATAATTAAAAGGCCGTAAACAGGGTTCACGGTCCAGACTACTTTGAATCCACAGGTGAGTTTCAAGACATCAACAGGCTGAGTGGAAATGTAGATGTGAGGGGGCTGGAACGACATCAGAGTATAAATCTTTAATCTTAATCTTTGAGTTACATTTTTCATGTCAGACTGAACTCACATCAACTGAAGCCTCTCTCTTTCTTGTTTCTTTGCTTGTTCACATGATGCAGCTTAAATCTCAGATGTTATTATCTAATATATCTGTCCTCGTTTAGCCTGCGACTCCCCGTTTGTAAAAGCACAATTAGACTGGGGCACACTTTTAAAGAGGGGAGAGGGGGGGCATTTATACAATGAAAACAAATGTTAAGACATTTAAACTACTGGTGATGAATGAATGCCAATAACTTTAAACTCAAATATCAAATCACATCAATAAATAGCTGCTGATTGTCACTCCAAATATCCTGCAGCTATGGACAGATTTATGAGACGACAGACTCCTTCTGTCTTCAGGAGCGAGCAGTGTTCGAATTACACCGTGGTTTTAGGAGGAGCCCTTTTTGGGGAGGGTCAGGGTGGGAGGGTGCTATACACATGCGCACACACACCCATTATAGTGCACTTCTTTTGTGCAAAGGCATACTATCAATGCATTTGAATTTATATAGAGAAAATGTTGTCTGGTCCAAGAAAGAAACAGAAACAATATTGTTCAGTGGAAGGTAAGTGGTAAGCGGGAATTATTAGACACAAAATGATTAGAAATTGTGACGCACAAATAAACACGCATGGTTGACAAGTGCTTGACTATTATTTTGTAATTTATGAATGTATACAGAAACAAAACAGTCGCACCACAAATGTAGATATTTGAGAGCTGCCCCTAAATTTCTCAAACAAGGCTTTTTAGGAAATTCCAACCCTGAGAGCAAGACCCTCAGACTGAAGGTTGCAGGTTTAGTCTCTTTGCAGCCGTTTCTATTGTCGTCGTGCTAAATGAACCAGGAAATAACTGCTGGTTTGTGTTGAGCGTGTCAGACTGAAGAGATGGAACCTTTCCAACACAAACAGTCATCTAATTTAATTTGGTGCCGTCCCTCGTGTCTAACATCACAGAAGACACCTCTTCTTTATTTGGGGCTGAACCTCAAAGCGTCACAGGAGCGCAGCTGCAAACTGTCACCTTTTAGCTGTGTTTTTGTGAGCATTCGATAAAAAGATCCCTTTCAGAGCGAGACCCCGACTCATCCTGAGAGAGACGGACACAAACAAGCTGTGAGGTTTCGGCTGCAGGTTTCAGAGTTCAGGTTCAGATGTGAACGATGTTTGTAGGCGAGCTCGACTCTGAATGATGACACCAGAAGACCCCGAGGACCGGAGATAGAACAGAAGACTGGAGGGATCTGCATTGACGAGTGACCCGCAGGTTTCATTCAGATATCAGCACGTTATCTATTCTTAGTAGTGTTTGTCCTCAGGGTGGCTTGATAGGAAAAGGTCATGGGGTCATTAAAATGTAAAGGGTTCACCATCTGGAGAGCAGGAACATCTGCAGCGAGTTCAATGGAAATGTGACATGTGGATATTTATCTCTTGACCAGTGTTTGACTCGGCTGTTGTTCCTTTTTTCTTCTTCCATACTGATAATGCAATCTTTAAGGCCTCGTTCTCTTTATTATGGTTCGGTTGGGTTCAAAAGGTGTCACGGGGAATTTAAAACATATTAAAGTGCAAACATGTAAATGTAGAAATGATTTGCACAAAATACAAAAATAAAAACATGTCTATGCAAGAGCACACATTAGTTTTTCCATAATTTGCGACACCAGCTGGACTCCATGTGTCGCAGACTCTGAACAAACCACAACAATGACAGCAAAAACAACGGAAGACAGTTGTGTGGTGCAACATGTGTCTCGCCATGTTTACTTGTTTATATTTTTGCAACATTTGAGGCCCTGAAGGGAATATTTTGGTGTTGGTCGGGAAGCTTCAGCCTCCATCTGCTCCCTTGTGGCTAGAGAGAGAAGTAAGAAACCCTCAAACAAAATCCCATTGACACTTCTCATCCATAAACATCCGGTCGTGGAACAGAGACTCTCGTCATGTGGCCTACGAAATCCTCCAGAGATAAATACCTCCTCTCACTGTTGGTCATGATTAAATTCCCCGTCTCAGCAGAATGTATCCACCTGCATGATCATCAGTCTGATAACAACACTGCCTTTAAATCCTGTTTTTTTTCTCCCACTTTTCTTCGGACGCTGAGTGTCGTCCTTTCATCTGCCAGCTGTGTGTCTCCTGATAACGGCTGAATGAGCAGTAAATGACGCCTTCATGATCACACTATCTGCAGCTTTAACTTTCTTTGATCTGAATCACTCACTGAGCATCTTCGTCTTCCTCTTCAGTTCAAGTTGGATGAACTTTTACTTTGAAAGGATTCCAGCAAGGCCTTCGATTAGAAAATCAGCAGCAATTCAAGCAGCCGACTAGGTTGAAGGTCACAACAGCAAGACTGAAGAGCTGATGTTCCTCTTCGGCCTGAAGGCCACCACGCCGGACAGGAAGACTTTACTTCAAAATAAAAGCATGTATTTCTCTCTCTTTTTCTCTGCAGCAAGTTTCAAGATGATTTCAGAACAATGAAGTGAAACAAACGGCTAAAAGGAAAGACGGAAATTAATCTAAAAGCTCCAATAATGATGTGGAAAATTATCAGCATTGTTAATCAAATTATGTTTTGCTTCTTTATTTGAACATGGACAATGCATAATGAACACTAACCTGAAGGAGAGATTTAATGCACCACGTTTTGTAGCAATTTTTATTCCACTATAGTCACCGGGCTGGTACGTGAAATATTGAAATATCTCAAATATATTAGACGTTAAAAGAAGATTAGACATAACATGTTCTACAAAATACCAAAGCCGTCGCTTGGCTAAAACATGTAAAAAAAAAAAAAAAAACACGCACCGGAATACTTCTATAAATTCCTCCAAGCCTCAGATTTTCTCTCCTTTCAGTTAAACAACAAACTTTTCCAGGTCCACTTCATCAGCACTTAACTACCTGTTGACGTCTGACCTCTGAAGTATGCATACCCCCCCCTCTAAACTGCAAACGTGGAAAGCTGCTCTCCATTACAGCCAAACAGCACAAAGAGCTCCGTTTGTGAACGATGTCATTAAAGCAGCTGTTTAAAGTGTGGTGGTGTGGTGGGGGGGAGATCTTTGAGCTAATGGAGGGTTGTTTTGCTAAGAGCCCTCAGGGATCAGGGATCATTTTATCAGCGAATCTGCGGAAGAGTCCTGCAGTCTAATGCATGGATGTGGGTCAGAATAATGGCGGAGGCCCGTGTGGACGCGCTCGAGACATTTAATCCTCCTATTTGGTCTCAGAAACCCATTTCTAAAGGTTGTTCCTAAAACTAGCAAATATCAGCAAATATCCCCCCAAAAATGCAGCAGATCAGCTCCCTAATCAGTCAAATTGAAATATTTTCTTCTTAATGCTCATCTTTACGTACACTTTAACTCTTCAGCCATCTCTCCAACATCTTGCCCCAGAGTATTACAAAAGTGTAAAAATATCCAAAAATATCCATAAATCAAGCACAAAAAGTAGGTAAAGGTCCCATTAAAACTGTATTTCTTCATTAGATTGGACATAATGGGATGTCATTGGTAGCAACATTCAGCTCATCCTTTTAGTGTCATTTAGTTAGTAAGTATTTCTTTTAAGCATGCAGGGCGAGTTGGTTCCTCTGAAGCAACATTATCCCGCCATCAATTAAAGATGCAAACATAACGACGCTGCTTTGAGTAGATCCAACTGTTGCCTTTGGACTATGTGGTGAAGAAGGAATCACCAACATCAGAACAAGCCGAAGTATAGGTGTAAGATCCAGTGGAAGAAGTATTCAGATCCTTTACCGTATCGTCTGACGATGATTTAGCGTTTTATTGGTTTCAAACTACCTCGTAAACTGGCTGCTTGTTAAACAAGCCGGTTCTCAAGTCCAGTCTCGCATCTGAAGTTGATAATCGGACTGTAAACAACGAGCAGCACACGGAAAAAAGAAAGTCTTGATTAATGATCCTTGACTCCCTTCTGCCCTTGCACAGGTATGAAATGTGCTAAACATGGAGGGCATTGTCAATATCAGAGGGGAACTGAGTGGTGTACATTCACACAAAATTCCTGACTTGAAACTATCTAAACAGATTAGATTGTGACAAGTTGTAAGTGTTACTAAGTTGGTGAATTTTATGACCAGAAGCCTATTTCACGTCCATAAAGAAAAGTAAAAAAGGTGATTATTTCTGACAGGGTTACTAAAGGTGCGGAAGACTTTAACTGTGAGTTATTGGACAAAGTATGTTTCAGTCTGGACTGAAGTGGTGGGCAGACAGACTGGCATCCATACAGCCCTGCAGCTACAGGTTGTATTTTTACTCATGAAATAATAAACTGCAGTTAGAGATCGTTTTCTGCTCAGTGTGAAACCTGTTAGGAGCGGCTCGGTCTAATACCTGGAGGACAAACACATACAGGACACCTAGAGTCTGTCTGAGACTCATAAAATAAAAAAATGAATGTGTGTGTGTATGTGTGTGTGTGTGTGTGTGTGTGTCAGCAGCAGCCTGGGTGGTACCAGCCTATTATAAGCATGCTGGCAGTCAAAACATTTGAGCGCTCCCTGCTTCACACTTCTGTATGCAATGGGAGTGTGTGTGTGTGTGTGTGTGTGTGTGTGTGTGTGTGTGTGTGTGTGTGTGTGTGTGTGTGTGTGTGTGTGTGTGTGCGTGTGTGTGTGTGTGTGTGTGTGTGTGTAGTTCTATCTTTGTTTGGACCAATTATAGTTGTAGCCTTTGATATTTTCAGAAAGTGGATTTAGGGTAAACATGAGAGAATCAGAATCAGATTGGAAAGTGAAGGTATCTCAGTACATTTATGAAAGTACTGTACTTAAGTAAAGTACCTTTAAACTTGAATTGACTAGATCTTCAGAGTGCTGAAGTCCTTTATACTTCATCTCCACAACATTTCAGAAGGAAAAACTGTACTTTTTACTGCACTACATTTAGTCAAACGTGTTAGTTACTTTGCAGATTCAGATTAATACATGATGATGATTATTATGTAATAAACTACCCAGCACTATATAAAGTCATAAAATGAGCTCAACCTGCAACACTAAAGTGATGAACTAACATTTATAATAAAATAAAATACATAATATATTATTCTGAAGTGGGCCATTCTACACCATGAGTACTTTTAATGTTGGTACTTTGAAAGGTCATAATACTAAAGTCTAATTGTACTTGTAAGAGAGTATTTCTCAACTTTGGTATCTTCTTTCTTTTTTTCAATAAAAGATCTGAGTAGTTCTTCCACCATTGAGATTAGAGTTATAGAATGTATTATGTCCAATGACTATAGTGACCACAAGTATAGAGGAAACATGTGTGTGTGTGATGTCTGGAGAGGTGAGTGTGTCACTATTGTTTTAATATCTGAAACATGGGATTATGTTGGTCTATTTCATCTCTTTCCCAACTAAACAACTAAATGAATCAGCTATGTTCCAAAATCCCATTAAACATAAAACAGGTTTAGTTAAGATGCTGAGCTCCTGACCAGGAAGTGGAAACATGAATGTTGGCCGTCATGATTACTGCTTCAGCTTCAAACATCAGATCACAAACTACATTACCAACTAAAAAGGAAATATACAGGACATAACACCATCACAAACAACACCAGCTAGTTTAAATATACAGTCAGAAAGTTTAGTGGTTAGACAGTGGTTCCCAACCTATGGGTCAGGCCCCTCCAGAGGGTCACCAGATAGACCTGAAGGGTCACGAGATGATTGATGAGAGAGGAAAAAAGAAGAACATAAGTTCTGATACTAAAATCTGTGTTTAGTTTCCAGACTCAAGCCTTTGAATGTTCATTTGAACATGTATTTAAATGAAACCATGTGAGAAGTTTAGAGGAGAAATGTCTTCTGTAAGTTTACTGTAACTAGCAGTAACTAAAGCTGTAGTAAAAGGTGCAATAGATCTCTCTGAGTGTACGTACCACAGTACTTTGTTACATTGTTCCACTCCCATCATCTCAGCTAATAACGTGTGCATAATGTCGTTATTACTGACAGGAAGGATGGACTGGTTTGCCAAAATAAGTTGTCATAAGCCAGAATTGCACATGTTCAATGTTGTAATTGGTGAAAATAGGGATTTGTAGGTGTTTTCCAAAAACCAGAGCAGTATCATTAAAACAGAATATATGACTTCTTTTAATCTTCTTCATCAGCTGATTATTTTCTTTCAAGTGGACCAAAACCCAAACACATATTCAGTTTACTGTGATACAGTCTGACTCACAGGATGTAGACTCCGCCTGCCACAAAAGCATCCTCCCCCCAACGCTACGTGAAACAACAACAACCTGCGCGCTAAAAATGGCAAATTGACAAAGATTTGGATCGTGCAATGAAGCAGGTCTGTTTGGTTCTTTAGGTGAATGGTTAAAGAAATACAAAGGATGTGTTTAGAAGACTCTCGTGCCTGATGTTGATCCTTGTTATGACACACCTAGTGGTTGTATGCCTCCGCCAACCAGTCAAGTTGCAGTTTACATGTGTGTCTATACAACATTTCATCATTTCATCATTTTATCCTATGAGACATTTGTGTAATCTCAAGGCATTGCTGCGATATCACGTGCACGAGAATGGGATGGACATGTGAGGTCACAGTAACCTTGACCTTTGATCTTTTGACAACCCAAAAGCTCTGGCCGTACAACAATGAAAATCAGCAAATGTTCCATTATTGAAAGAGTGACAGATGCATTTCCATCAACATATGGATTAACTGACTTGACTTTCTACGTCCAATGGAACTTTCTTAGAAGGTAAAATGGCAGAGAGCAGAGAAAACATATGAATAAGCGGTGCTTTGGACTCACCCGGTTCGGGCTGGGTGGTTCCCTCTCTCCCCTGGAGGAGGGGTCTCTGTCGCCCCGGGGTGAAGCCTCTCGAGGTGGTCGGGAGACACTGCTCCTCCTCCTCCTCTTGCTCCCAGATCCTCCTCATCCTCCTCCACCTCAGGGTCTCGTGCTCTCACCTCACAGTGAGCGCTCACCAGTAAGCCCAGTACCAGCACCAGTCCTCTCACTGCCGTCATGTCTGCTCCCCTCCACATCACTGAGTGGACGCTCACACGACCACCAGCTGCTTTTAAACGGCTGGGGGGGGGGGGGGGGGGAGGCCACGCCTCCTGTTTCCTCTGCTCCCCCTCTCCCTTCTCTCTCAACAGGCTTCTTCTTCTCTATCTTCACTACATTTTATATATCATCTATAATCCTGTCACTTAATGTTGCCGCTGCTAAAGGTGGGGCGAACTCTAATGACTCTATATATACTGCTGGGTAGCTTAATCTATCATAATGTATGCTGATTATATTTTCTATCAATACATCTGCAAATTAATTGAAGCATTTAAACATTTGAAAAAAAAAATGATTTGAGTGTGAATGAGGCAACAATGACGTTTCACCTCTCTTATAATAAACTCCTTTACTCTGTCAGTCTTCATGTTTATCCTGTGGAAGTGAAGAACAGAGGAAATCCACCGAGCTGCAGGAGAAATTACCTCCTTCCTTTCTGTGTGTGTGTGTGTGTGTGTGTGTGTGTGTGTGTGTGTGTGTGTGTGTGTGTGTGTGTGTGTGTGTGTGTGTGTGCGCTGCTGTGACGGCATTCGTCAAAGTGCTGTTAGGGTTAAGACTTGGTTGGAGGGTTAAAGCATGTCACAATTAATTGCATCACTCAAATTCATCAATATTCAGTTTGAAAAACCTTCATTCAACAAGCAGATATTTTGATAGAATTACAACAAACATTGATGAGAAGTATTGGAATGAAACCAGAACCACACTGATGAGAAGAGATCTGACCCCGTAACAGCATCATATAATCTGTTTTTCATCTTTACATTGTGTCATCAATTAAACCAAAAACGGGTATGACGTCTCACTCTTTTCTTTTGTGTGGTTTTTGTTCGTTCATTCACAACAGAGAGGCGGATTACGGTGAGTTGAAGGGAACTGAAGTGGAGGAGGGAGAGTCGGAGGGAGGAAGGCCGGCGGTTCCTGTCCCGGCTGAGAGAGCCCGGGACTTTTCCACTGGGAAGGGGGGGTTGGATGGATGGGGGTCATTTCCGAGGATTGTTTCAGAGCAGTTTGGAGACGGAGGAGGGTTGAAACTTACGGAAAAGAAAGAGAAAGTCAAGAAGGACACTGAAGACTGAAACGAGAGAGACTTTGAGGGGTTTTGTATGATTGGTATTGATCAGTTTTGTGGATATTTATATTATCAACTTATGGTCAGAGCGAATTTAAAAACAATATTTGTGCATGGCAACCACACCAACAAGGCAGCATCAGTGGAAAGTAACTAAGTATTTGCTCAAGTGCTTTGGTAGCCCTTTATAATAACAACACACTATTTAGCATTAGTAAAGGATGAGTAAACACTTAATTCATCATTTATAAAGCATGAGTTGCATACTAATGAGTTACTAATGAGTGTTCATGTTAGATCAATGTTTGATCAATTATGAATTAAGTGTTTACTCATGCTTTACTAATGCTCAATAGTGTTATTATAAAGTGTTACCGGTACTTTTACTTTACTTGAGTATTTCTACTTTCTTACTATTTCTACTTACTTTTTAACTGTACTATATTTGTCTAACAGCTCAGGATGTGATTATTAATTCAACAAATAGGTTAATAAACTAATAAAACTTCCCAGCAGTTTATGTATGTATTTAAGTGCTGATCACATTAATCCATCAATAATTATAATATGATAATATAATATAAATGTTTCTAACATGGAACAGTGCACAGGCACTCCTTATGAAGGCACGGTAGTGGTGAGATTCTGTATGATGCATGATTCAACTTTTGGTATTTTGTGTATATTTTGATGAACTTTAAAATGCAGCACTTTTACTTGTAAGATTACTTGTTACTTCTACCAGCACTGTGTTTATTAACTCTATTTGTCAGGCAGACAGGAAGAGCTCAGTGATTTGATTAAAAAGTGAAGATACATAAGCAGACTGGCTTCATGGTGAGAACAGAAGAAAAGGAACAAAGTAACACTGATAATCTGGAAGGAGAAAGTGGAGAGAATACAGGTGAGCATGGAGGAGAAAGTCGGGTGACTGAGTCAGAGGACATCTAGTGGACAGATGGAGAATTGAACTCCGGAGGCCAGTGTCCTATTTAGTAAACTTCACATTCTTCCAGGATAAGAAATGAATATTCATCACATGTATGTATTAATATGTAAATGTATATTATTGCCACTTTCTCTTCATATTTCATTCTCACAATAATTCTCCAAAAACAGGTGGACCATCGCCCCTTTAATATTTTACAATGAATAGTTTGAAAGGTAAACATCTTAAAAAATAAAAAGTTTTGAAGGTAACCATTTTAGTTTTTTTGTGAAAAGGTACAGTGAAAATGTTTTGCAAACAAAAGTGTGTTTTATATATACACAAACAAACTTTTTTTTGCAAAACATTTTTTTCACTGTAATCATATATATATATATATATATATATATATATATATATATATATATATACAAATATCAAATAGGCCTATTTTGTCATGAATGTCATCATCAGAGGAAAGTAGATTTAATATGAAAGTTATAGACACATTAGGAATATGTTTGTTTATTAATACATAATTATGTTCACATTAAAATGCCCCTCCTGGTGGGAGGAGGGAGCTAAGAGGTGGGAGGCAAAACGGGGACTACAACCTCAAAGCGATCATACTGGCTCTCAAAACATAGTTTTTGAGTCTGTTGAAACCAAAACAGCAAAATGGGTGTCATCAACTCAAATAATAATGTATTTATGCATATTACATTCCATAACCCCCAATTAGTCCCCCTATAATGTTACACACTTACTTTAAATGAATGAAATACATTTCATCCTTCAGATATTAGGTCGATTAAAATATGAGTGTCAGTATTCTAAACACTTGATGTATACAACTTTCATTCTTATCCTTTCAGCAGTTGTTAAAACAACTGAGCAATTCAGACACCTGGTATATTTAGAGAAACTGCTTTTTTAATTACTATTGCCTGGGAACAAACTTGAGTTTTACTGGCTGTTTCGGTTGGACCAGCAAATTAAACTCCAACGGAATCTGAAAGGGAGAAATAAATGTGAAATTAGGGGCATGGCAACAGAGGAGCATGACAGTCTGAATGCACATGGATGTGTGTGTTGTCCTTACCACAGTGTCTCTGCATGTTTCCACAGTGTAACTCTGCAGGAGACGGACGAGAACCGTCTTCATGGTGAGGATGGCGTAGCGCATCCCGACGCAGTTACGAGGACCGAGCCCGAACGGCATGTAGGCGTACGGGTTCACCTCCTCCCCGCCGTCTTTACTGAACCTGCACGTACAGGTGGGCACAAAGATGCTCCTGAGATCATTACGTCATGATTTGGGAATAAGGAACAAGTGAGCATGGAGGATGAGCGAGTCTGAGGACCTCTAGTGGACAGATGGAAAACTGCACTCCGGAGGCCTCTGTCCTGTTTAGTAAACTTCACATTCTTTGAGATTAAGGAATACATATTCATGTCTTCCTATTTAAATGTACATTATTTCTCTTCATATTTCATTCTCACATTAATTCTCCAAAAACACAGGTCGACCATCGTCATCTTTCTTTTCTTTAATAATATTTTACAATAAAAAGTTTGAAAGGTAGAAATCTTAAAAAAGTTAAAAGTTTTAAAAGGTATAAAAAGTCAGGCATACAAACTGCAATATATATTGATTTCTGAAAAACAATTATTATACTTGTATGTAATTGCAAGAGCCATCCAGTAGAATGGACCTGTCTTATAAACATTGAACATTGGATAGATATAAAAGTCCTAATTTTCTTCACAAAATGATTATGACAGCACACTTACTGCATGTCGTCTACTTGTTCTACTGTTGCACTACATTTTATAGCTCACCATTATTTCCGTAACGTTGCATGTGGCCACTGTTTACATGTTATCAGCTGCTGCATCAAAGTCAAGAATGAACTTTCACTCTCAACTGATGAGCCAACATGGAAATTTTAACATCAACAATTTCGTAACAGCTGTGTAACTCCATCTGAAGAAGAAGATTATGTGCGTAGGACCTTGTGGTTGCATTCTCCTCCACGGAAAGAGGGTTCTCTCTCGTAGATTCATGAATGAAAAGAATGGAAGCTTAGTGGTTGCATGTTTACCTCTCGGGTCTGAAAAGCTCAGGTGAGCTCCAAAAGCGTGGGTCCTTGTGTAATAAGTGCACTGGAACCGTAACCATTGTTCCTTCAGGGATGGTGAGGCCGTGCACCTCGGTAGTTTTTTTGCACATCCTCTCGAGCCGAGGTGCAGTGGGAAGCAAACGCTGGGACTCGGACAAAACATGGTCCAGGTATTCCAGACCGACCACGTCCTCGTATCGAAGTGGAGCCTACGGGCAAAAGATAAACAGGCGAGGATTAGAATAATATACAACGTTGGCTATTGAAAAGTGTATTTTACATATGGCAACAGATCACATGCAAAATTACATGTACGTCTTTCGGTAGGTTGGCATCGATTTCTTCATGCAAGGTCTGCAACGCTTCAGGGTTGGTGGCCAGATTGTAAAGGAGGTAAGTGAGAGTGGTGCTGGTGGTCTCATAGCCACCCAAGACAAAAATTAAAGCCTGGGAGACGATCTCGTGGTCGGTCAAACCTACAACGATATAAAGAGAAATGCTCAGCAAGAAAACTACTTTCACGAGCGGAGACTTTGACATTCAGCTTCACGCGTAACACAGTCATTTACTCATACACTAAAAGACGTGTTTTCCATTTAAAATAATACATCTTATTCAAAGCTACTCCTGTTATTATTATTATTGTTGAGTATTATTAATTTGTATTGTCAAAAGGAGTTTAAAAGATAGTTTAGACATGAAAAAGGGAAACATTTAAACTTGTCTGACGTTATCAAAGCCAACAGCAAAATGATCAGGATCACTTAATCGGCCTTTTATTGTCGGGACTATTCATAAGTCGTGTGTTCTATAAAATGTTAGAAGATTGTCACCTCGTCCTTCATGAGTTACACACCTTTACTCGGCTGATCTTCTTCACTCTTTATGTCTGATTCTGGTATCTCGTTCTGAATCATCACCTGCAGGAAGTCTGCTCGACTCTGGATCAGAGAACATTCGACACAAATTAGAGGGTGGTATCGATCGGCCCATTCAACTCTTACGAGCGAACAAACGCAAAAAGTTTGAGATATGCCTTAACATGATTTTCACTTAGTAGAGATGACATGCTTACAGATTCATCTGCCCCATGCTGTTCTTTAAAGCTCTTGATGATGTTGTAGAAATAATCCAGACTGGGCATTATCTCAACTTTCAGGAACTTCGCCAAACGAGCGCCAATGGGAAATACCACTGAAAGAAGACCAAAGGGTCGTTTACCAAAATGTGTACATCTCGTGATTCCAAGGTACTGACACAATTAAATGATCTCTGCCAATAACCGAGGCGAAGGGAGGACATACTTAGTAGAACGAAAGGCCACAGTCTGATGTTGAGGATCTTCTTGAGATGAGTAACAAGTGGGTCATCTGGATCGTTTATGGCGTTTGCCTCAACACTGAAGGAGGCACTGGTCACAACATCTAAACTATAAGGGGCCACGAATCTAAGCGAAAAAAAGAGAGAGGTCTTTTCTTTGAGGAATTAAATGCTGCAATTTTTCATTTATTTATGACAATATCAAAAGGGTGACCCTTCTTAGTCGATCAGTTGACTAATCAGCCATTTCGGTCTCAGTCAACTAATATTTCTTGAGTTGATTTGTCATTTTTTATGCTTTTGTTTTCGAGCTGAATTACTTTTTTCCCCCAAGAAAGTTATGAACACACCTCTGGTAAACACAAGATTTAAAGTGGTGCTTTTGTGCAATTCCTTTTTTTGGAGAAACTCAGTTTTGCAGATCTCTTGATTCAACAAACTAATAGGTTAGTTGACAAATTGTATGATTGTTAGTTGACTAAGAACCTCTCTGGGCGAGGAGAGTCCTACAATGTAAATATGATGGCATAAAGCAGATTATCAACATACGTTTTGACATCCAGAGGTTCATCCACATGTTTTTGTCCAAGTTTTTCAGTGAGTCGGTCTGCATATCGAGCCACGATGGGAAAAACCTTTCAAAGAAAGTTGTTTAATGTTGATAACGTACTGTGGCATCACAAGGGGACAGGTAGTGGAGGGGCGCTACATTCCAACTCATGATCAGCGCCCACACTACAAAATGGCCGCCAGGGTCGACACTACATCTCCCAGACTGCCTCACCACTCACCCAGCTGCATAGCTCATCCAGTGCTTAGGGCACCTAATTGAGGCAGGGCTGGGAAGCTTAATAAAGGGTAGAGCGGAGAGCACAGGAAAGGAAAGAGCTGGACAAGCAGAAGGTGCAAGAGGAGAAAAGTGCTACGAAGAGGAGGACCTTGTACCCTGGACTTTTCAGTGTTGAGTTTTGTTTTGGTTAAATAACCACTTTTTCCTCCAGGATGTTTTGTTTGTTAATGGACTTTTATTTATGGTAATTACCTTGCTGGTGGGAAGAAAAATAAACCTTAAATTGAATTCATACCGTCTGATTGTGCCTGTTTTCAGCTCTCTGTTGCACTGCCCCACTCTAGCCTGCCATAGGGCCAACCTGTGACACTACAGGTGGTGGAGAATGTGGGCACTGGGGCCGAAGTGCGGATGATTGAGAGAAGACATTGACGACTTGGCACAATTTTCTTTTTCCTGGCAAAATGGAGCCACTGATGCAGATGCTGTTGGAGAGCCAGAGGGCCCAGCAAGAAGTCAGCGCAGCCTTGTTGCAACAACAAGCAAGGGCCAATGAACTGAAGGAGCAGGAGCTCCAACAGGTACCTAAGTCAAAACCCAAGGCAGCTGACTTCATCCCTAAACTAGGAGAAACAGGCGATGTGGAAGCTTACCTTCATGCCTTTGAAGCTACCGCAGCCCGAGAAGAGTGGACAAGGTCACAGTGGGTTGGACTCCTGGCGCCGTTCCTATCTGGTGAGGCACTTAAAGCATTTCACGATGTAGAGGCCAATATTGCCCAAGACTATGACCAGTTAAAGAAAGATTTTGAGCCGCCAGGGGCTTACTAAATTTAGCATGGCCCAACGTTTCCATAACTGGTCTTTCCAAAATGGAGAGACGCCCCGGTCCCAAACGCATGAACATGGCATGAAAGAGGAAAGGTGAGCTAATCTACCATATTAACCTCCTAAAGAAATGGCATGATAGAGAGGCGTTGTTTGATTGTCTTCCCCCCAGAGACTCGAAAGAACCTGCCCGGGGTGAAGTGCAGTTGGGCCCGGGCCTCTCCCCTCACCAGCTGCAGCAGGCAAAGTATCTTGTGTAGGGTAATCAGGATATCTTTTCATCCCTCCCAGGCTGCACTCACCTGGTGGAACATGAAGTACGTACCCATCCGGAAAAAAACGGTGAACCAAAAGCCGTATCTGGTGCCGGAGGCCCGCAAGAAGCTGATTGACGAGGAGGTAAGGAAGATGTTGGCACTGAACGTGATTGAGGAGTCCAAAAGTGCCTGGTCAAGCCCCATCATCCTGGTGGACAAGCCTGATAAAACAGTACGTTTCTGTAATGATTTCAGAAAATCCCATGCCTCGTGTCGATGAGCTAATTGAAAGCCTGGGCCATGCACGGTTCCTAACCACCTTGGATCTCACAAAGGGGTATTGGCAGGTTCCCTTGTCTGCAGGATCAACGGAGAAGACTGCCTTTGCCACCCCGGGAGGCCTTTGGCAGTGCCGTATGATGCCCTGTTTGGAGCTCCCGCCACCTTCCAGTGCTTGATGGATCAGGTACTGAAACCCCATCGAGAGTATGCAGCGGCCTATTTGGATGATGTGGTGATTCAGAGCCCAGACTGGGAAAGCCACTTACCGCGTGTGCAGAGGGTCCTGGACTCCCTCCAACAGGCAGGCAGGCTTGACAGCGAACCCCAAGAAGTGTAAGCTGGCTTTCGGGGAGACCAACTACTTGGGGTATACCATTGGGCGGGCCCTTGTCAAACCCCATGAGGCAAAACTCTGTGCCATCAAAGACTGGCCAAAACCGTTGACGAAGAAGCAGTTGAGATCTTTTGTGGGCCTGGCCAATTATTACAGACGGTTCATCCCTGACTTCTCTATGATAGCTGCCCCTCTTACAGAACTGACGACGAATACTCATGTATGGTGACATGGTCCCTGGCGGCAGAAGAAGCATTTGGCGACCTGAAGTGGGCCTTGTGTTCGAAACCAGTCCTTACTGCCCCCGACTTCAGCAATGAGTTTGTGATCCAGGCAGATGCTTCTGAGGTGGGTCTGGGCGCTGTGCTAGCCCAGATAAAGAAAGGTGAGGAAGGTGCCATCACTCACCCAGCTGCAGGTGCTTAGGGCACCTAATTGAGGCAGGGCTGGGAAGCTTAAAGAGCAGAGCGGAGAGCACAGGAGAGGAAGGAGCTGGACAAGCAGAAGGTGCAAGAGGCGGAAGAGGAGAAAAGGACTACGAAGAGGAGGACCTTGTACCCAGGACTTTGCAGTGTTGAGTTCTGTTTTGGTTAAATAACCACTTTCTCCTCCGGGATGCTTTATGTTTGTTAATGGACTTTTTAAAAATATTTTTTGGATTTATGGAAATTACGTTGCTCGTGGGACAGAAAATAAACCTTCATTTTTATTTATACCGTCTGATTGTGCCTGTTTTCAGCTCTCTGTTGCACTGCCCCACTCTAGCCAGCCATAGGGACAACCCGTGACACTACATTATGTATGCATTTCTACTATTGATGCCAACTTCTTTCAGTGGGTCTATTCTAGCCTCTATATGGTAAGACTATAGACACACCATTGTAGACATATACTGTTTGCACTAGCAGGGTTCCCACTCTTTTCTAGGGATCTTTTTTTTTAGGACTTTTCCAGGACGTGGTCCAACTGGTACGACAGACTCCTCCGGTTGCAAAAAAAAGTCATATTGTATAGAAGTCAATGAGAAAATGACAACTACTCACTTGACACCCGTTTATGGTCATAGTCACTAGTTTTAAGTCTTCTTCAATACAGCATGATTATCAATTAGACAATGATGGTCCCATTTAGAATAAAATATAAAATAAAGCAGAGTATTCTTTGTGTGCGGCTACCTTGTGATTGGCAGGTTAACTACGACAATGGCACTTGTCTACAGTCCAAATATGTGGGAATCCTGACTAGGTCAAAGGAAGCAGAGTGGAGAAGAGTTTATTGAGGCCGGAAAGGAAACCAACCTGTTTCAGTCTTCCACTGGTGAAGCACGGTGATAAAGTGCTCCGTATTCTTTTCCACCTCTCATCTTTAACTGTTGTAATTGCATCATCCATAGGACCTGCAACTAGATTATCCTGTGAACATGACATCAATTCAACTGAATGTTTAGATTATTGTACAGAAGAGTTCCTCCAACATTTCTCCTCCTTTTTCGTCTGCCCCAATAATGTGACTTCCTGTATAAGAGCCGATACATCATACTGTGCAGAAATTTAACTTTCTTTCGATAGAACGGTTTCTTCTTTATTTGATTTTAATTTTTGTAGGTCATATAAAAGGATAACATGTATCTAAATAAAAAATATAACTGTATCAATCGTGACACGTTTGTTAATGTCAAAATATTGCGTTTTGACGTTCATGTAACAATTTCAGCCGGATCAGTCCAATTTTTACTAAAACCACAGATGTGTCTTACTGCTCACTTGTAGAATGTTGTGAGAGTTTTTTTTCAGTTGCATAAGAAGTTGTGTGTGCGGTCTGGTGTAATCCTCAAGCATAAACCTCTGACTCTAAACTCCAGGATATTACGACACATTCAAACTTCCTCTCAACTTGAATGAGGCAGAGTTAGCAGCCTTTTGTTCCCTTGCTGTTCAGCAAAATAAGTTTGAGCTTTGAACTTGCCTGATAAGGGGGCTATAATAAGATTGTCGTAACCATGTGGATAAAAGTAGATCATTTGCCATACCATTAGAAGTATCTTTCTTTTGATTTTAATCTTTCTTCCCAGAACCTTCCCAGTGTTGTGTAATTTGAAAAATAATAAAGACAAGGACATGAGTTATAAAAGACTGACTCCAAATGTGTTCTCTAGTGTTCTCTAGTGTTCGATAACATGCAACAAGATGAGTCTCTTACCCTGCGGTTGGTAAACGTAGAGTAGCATTCCTTCACCATCACAGTTTTAATAAACTCAGGGTCTGCTACCATTAAAACTGGTAATCGTGCGTCAAACAACCTGCACAAAAAAATACAATGTCACAGTCTAAATTAGTTATTAAACATGAACATTTAAAAAAGCAGTCATTTACTTTATAAAATTTTCCGCAACTGTAATATATGATATTTTACATTGACATGCTTTGAGAAAGATTAAACCGGTTGTTCCCAATATGTTTGGGCTTGTGACACCGTATTAATAACACCATACCGTTGGACGAAGAGCAAAACCTACCATTTTGAAAAATGCCCTTTTTATGTGAATACACAAATTCTTGCAGAGTGCTATTTGTTAAGGATACCCAATACATAATACAAAACACAAAAAGAAAATCACACAGGAGGGTTTTCCTCACTTTTCCTGGATCATTTTGATCAGAAATGGAGGTTTTGCACTTTGGCCATTGCTATACTAATTATTAATTTGTTTTAGGAGTTGCACGGCTACTTGGTTGTACTTTTACTTCATATTCAAGTAAAGGATACGAGTACTTCTTGGACAACAGACGTCACCTGTATGAGGAGAGAAGATAAGAAACAACAACTCACCCCCAGACATCCCCGTACTTGGCTTGGCATTCACGGTCAAAAGAAACTAATCCCTACAAGAAATGTAATTTAAAAAACAAGTGTTAAAAGATCCAAGACTCTAAGCTTCCAACATGTTCAACAGATCATAGACAAGTCAAGCGATCAGTGCCAAGCTCATCTTCAATGCTTTGATAACAAACATTGTTTCTTCCCTATACGGTTTGCGTTTGTTCACGTGCCATTACCTTTCTAAAGGATAGAAGTGTTCCAACAAACGGCAAGGGTCTTGGTCCCGGTATGTTCAGTTTTTTGAAAAGAGCATATGGCCAAATGCCATACCTATGTTATTACAAACACAGAGTTATAGTTATTTCACCTACATGGATCAATAATGCAACAGTTTAACAACAAATCGTACGACAAGAAAATAAGACTCGAAAATTAACCTACAGAGACAGTTATAGAAACTACTCACAGCAAGAAAAGGGCGAAAAAGAGAGCCAACAAAGTCCAGGTGGTTGCTGAAAACAAGTTAAAGACAAACATGTTGCTTCTCGCAGAGGGAGAGCTGGACAGCTGGGAAATGAGGAAAGACTGTGAAACCAGTGTCCGGTGGTGGGTGGAGCCACAGACTAGAGCTCCACGGAGTATTTGTGCAGAAAGGACTCCGTTGACAGCTCGTTATTTTCTACCTGAGCACCGAGAAGCGACAATTTATATCCTCACAATCCTGCGGTTCAGCTCGGAAGACTATAAGCTTATAAAAGACTGTACAGAGCAATCAATCATACTCCATCCAACAGTTTGGCTACTTAATGTAAATACGCTCTTGATTCACCAAGCAGGAAGATGCTTCAGCAAACAAAGCCAATTTAGAGACTTTAAGATTAAACACAGGAGAAAAAAATACTGGTATGCCGTCTATCTTGATGCATGGTGCTTAAAAAGGGAAGAAAGGCTAAAGCAAAATTAGATGAAACGAAATGGGTGGTTGAACGTTATAGAACTTTTTTTTTAAAAAGAAAAAAAAAGTGATTTGAAAAAGGTATTTATTGTGACAGAAACAACAGTTGTCATCAACTTTAATAATAATGTATTCATGCATATTATATTACATAACCCCCAATTAGTTCCCCTACAATGTTACACACTTCCTTTAAATGAATGAAATACATTTGATCCATCAGATATTAGGTGGATTAAAATATGAGTGTCAGTATTCTAAACACTTGATGCATACAACTTTAATTCATATCCTTTCAGCAGTTGTTAAAACAACTGAGCAATTCAGACACCTGGTATATTCAGAGAAACTGCTTTTTTAATTACTATTGCCTGGGAACAAACTTGAGTTTTATTGGCTGTTTCGGTTGGAGCATCCAATTAAACTCCAACGGAATCTGAAAGGGAGAAATAAATGTGAAATTAGGGGCATGGCAACGGAGGAGCATGACAGTCTGAATGCACATGGATGTGTGTGCTGTCCTTACCACAGTGTCTCTGCATGTTTCCACGGTGTAACTCTGCAGGAGACGGACCAGAACCGTCTTCATGGTGAGGATGGCGTAGCGCATCCCGACGCAGTTACGAGGACCGAGCCCGAACGGCATGTAGGCGTACGGGTTCACCTCCTCCCCGCCGTCTTTACTGAACCTGCACGTACAGGTGGGCACAAAGATGCTCCTGAGATCATGACGTCATGATTGGGGAATGGGGAACAGGTGAGCATGGAGGATGAGCGAGTCTGGTGACTGGGACAGGGGGAAAGTCAGAGGACCTCTAGTGGACAGATGGAGAACTGCACTCTGTCCTGTTTGGTAAACCTCACATTCTTCGAGATTAAGAAATGCATATTCATCACATATATGTCTTCATATTTAAATGTATATTCTTTCTCTTCATATTTCATTCTCACAATAATTCTCAAAAAACACAGGTCGACCATTGTCATCTTTCCTTTCTTTTACAATGAAGTTTGAAAGGTAAAAATCTTAAAAAGGTCAAAGTTTTAAAAGGTATAAAAAGTCAGGCATACAAACTGCAATACAGCAATATGTATTGATTTCTGAGAAATTATAATTGTACTTGTATGTAATCACAAGAGCTATCCAGTAGAGTGGACCTGTCTTATAAACACTAAACATTGGATAGATATGATTTCCTAATTTGCATCACAAAATTAGTATGACAGCACACTTACTTCATGTCGTCTACTTGTTCTACTGTTGCACTACATTTTATAGTTCACCATTATTTCCGTAACGTTGCATGTGGCCACTGTTTACATGTTATCAGCTGCTGCATCTCTCAACTGATGAGCCAACATTGACGTGAAGTGGCCCGCAAAAATGAAAATTTTAACATCGACAATTTCGTAATAGCTGTGTAACATCCAACGTCCATCTGAAGAAGAAGATTATGTGCGTAGGACCTTGTGGTTACATTCTCCTCCACGGAAAGAGGGTTCTCTCTCGTAGATTCATGAATGAAAAGAATGGAAGCTTAGTGGTTGCATGTTTACCTCTCGGGTCTGAAAAGCTCAGGTGAGCTCCAAAAGCGTGGGTCCTTGTGTAACAAGTGCACTGGAACCGTAACCATTGTTCCTTCAGGGATGGTGAGGCCGTGCACCTCGGTAGTTTTTTTGCACATCCTCTCGAGCCGAGGTGCAGTGGGAAGCAAACGCTGGGACTCGGACAAAACATGGTCCAGGTATTCCAGACCGACCACGTCCTCGTATCGAAGTGGAGCCTACGGGCAAAAGATAAACAGGCGAGGATTAGAATAATATACAACGTTGGCTATTGAAAAGTGTATTTTACATATGGCAACAGATCACATGCAAAATGACATGTACGTCTCTCGGTAGGTTGGCATCGATTTCTTCGTGCAAGGTCTGCAACGCTTCAGGGTTGGTGGCCAGATTGTAAAGGAGGTAAGTGAGAGTGACACTGGTGGTCTCATAGCCGGCAAAGACGAAAATGAAAGCCTGAGAGAGGATCTCGTGGTCGGTCAAACCTACAACGATATAAAGAGAAATGTTGAGCAAGAAAACTACTTTCACGAGCGGAGACTTTGACATTCAGCTTTGCGCGTAACACGGACATTTGCTCATACTCTAAAAGACGTGTTTTCCATTTGAAAGAATACCGTACATCTTATTCAAAGCTACTGTACTCCTGTTATTATTATTGTTGATAATTATTAATTGTTGTCAAAATAATTTTAAAAGATAGTTTAGAAAAAGGGAAACATTTAATGCTTACGTCTGACGTTATCAAAGCCAACAGCAAAATAACCAGGATCACTTAATCTGCCTTTTATTTTCGGGACTAATCATAAGTAGTTTGTTCTATAAAATGTAATAAGATTGTGAAAAATGGCTGCCATAAGAAGTGCCTCTTAAATGGACTTTAGGTGTGTTTCTCCTGAGCTGAAGGAGCTGATGGCGGTGCAGAACAATTCAAATATAATTGAAGAACAGAGTGTCACCTCGTCCTTCATGAGTTACACACCTTTACTCGGCTGATCTTCTTCACTCTTTATGTCCGATTCTGGTATCTCGTTCTGAATCATCACCTGCAGGAAGTCTGCTCGACTCTGGATCAGAGAACATTCAACACAAATTAGAGGGTGGTATCGATCGGCCCATTCAACTCTTACGAGCGAACAAACGCAAAAGGTTTGAGATATGCCTTAACATGATTTTCACTTAGTAGAGATGACATGCTTACAGATTCATCTGCCCCATGCTGTTCTTTAAAGCTCTTGATGATGTTGTAGAAATAATCCATACTGAGACTGGGGAACATCTCAAGTTTCAGGAGCTTCGCCAAACGGGCGCCAAAGGGAAATACCACTGAAAGAAGACCAAAGGGTCGTTTCCCAAAATGTGTACATCTCGTGATTCCAAGGTACTGACACAATTAAATGATCTCTGCCAATAACCGAGGCGGAGTGAGGACGTACTGAGTAGAAAGAAAGGCCACAGTCTGGCGTTGAGGATCTTCTTGAGATGAGTAACAAGTGGGTCATCTGGATTGTTTATGGCGTTTGCCTCAACACTGAAGGAGGCACTGGTCACAACATCTAAACTATAAGGGCCCACGAATCTAGGCGGAAAAGAGAGGTGGTTTCTTTGAAGAATTAAAATGCTACAATGTGTTATATATTTCATGACAATATAAAAAGGGTGACCCTTCTTATATTGACTAATCAGCCATTTCGGTCTCAGTCGACTATCATTTCTTGAGTTGATTTGTCTTTTTTTTGCATTTTTTCCGAGCTGAATTACATTTTTTCCTCCAAGAAAGTTATGAACACACCTCTGGTAAACACAATATTTAAAAGTGGTGCTTTTGTGCAATTTCTTTTTGGAGAAACTCAGTTTTACAGATCTCTCGATCAAACAAACTAACAACAAATTGTATGATTGTGTCAGGTTCTGGTACCAAGGAGAGGACCCAAAAGCCGTTGCAACGATTAAAAAGTAAATTTAATAAACAAAAACTCAGGTACTGGTCTTACGCACGAACAAAAACAGGAATCCAAACAGGGAGCAAAAACAGGGACAAAACAGGCAGAAACACGAACAGGCAAAAACAGGCATAGAACTCACGGGACATCCAACAGACGGGTGAAAACAGTACAATCCGACAAGGGGACAGAAGACAAACATCGTTTAAATACAAGATCACGGGGACAGGAAGTGCAGAAACACAGAGGACGCACAAGACAAGCACTTCACAATAAGACAGGACAAAGACGGCAAGAACAGTCCGGGTGCCTGGCCAGAGGACGGCCATCAGGCGGGAAAAAGTAGTCTGGGGGGCATGCCGGAGGACGGGCACCAGGCGGGCAGAAACAGTCCGGGGGCATGGCCGGAGGGCGACCACCAGGCGCGCAGCAGTAGTCTGGAGGGCGGGGCAAAGGACGGCCATCAGGCGCACAGATGCGCTCTGGGGGACGGGTCGAAGGACGCGGGGGCTCCGTAGAGCGAGACCAGGACTCTGGACAGGAAGGGGAGCCGGGAGACTCTGGTGGGGGAACGGGACTCTGATGGGGAAACCAGTGTCGGCAACGGCTGCGAGGCGGCAGCGGGGACTGGGGATGGCTGCGAGGCGGCAGCGGAGACTGGGGACAGCTGCGAGGCTGCAGCGGAGACTGGGGACAGCTGCGAGGCGGCAGCGGAGACTGGGGACGGATGCGAGGCGGCAGCCGAGACTGGGGACGGCTGCGAGGCGGCAGCACTAGACACAGGGGCACTAGGCTCGGGGGCACTAGGCTCGGGGAAACTAGCCTCGGGGGTGCCGGGAACAGGCTGGGGAGCCGGCAGGACACGGGGGGCTGGAATAGGCCGGGGAGCAATCCGACAAGGGGACAGAAGACAAACAGGGTTTAAATACAAGAGGAGGGTAATGAGGAACAGGTGGAAACACTGAGGGCAGCACAGGTGAAACAATCAGGGAACAGGGCAGACAGACAATCACGGACGATCACGGGACAAGAAGTGCAGAAACACAGAGAACGCACAAGACAAGGACTTCACAATAAGACAGTACTCCAAACAAACTAACATTATAACAGATTGTTAGTCGACTAAGAACCTCTCTGGTCGAGGACAGTCCTACAATGTAAATTTGATGGCATAAAGCAGATCATCAACATACGTTTTTACATCCAGAGATTCATCCACATGTGTTTGTCCAAGTTTTTCAGTGAGTCGGTCTGCATATCGAGCCACGATGGGAAAAACCTTTCAAAGAAAGTTGTTTAATGTTGATAACGTAGGTATACATGTCTACCATTTATGCCAACTTCTTTCAGTGGGTCTATATGTGTAGACAAACAATTGTAGACATACTGTCTATTAGCAGGGTTTCCACTCTTTTCTAGTGATCATTGTTTATTGACTTTTCCAGGACGTGATCCAGCTGTTATAAGGGATGCGCCACACACTAATATGTTCCTCTCAGCGGATGTCTGATTCAAAAGATGTGCTACTATGGCTGTACCATATCTATGATATCACCTCTGCATGCTTCAAAATTATAGTTTGATTTAGAGTTTACGGACACATGTGACGTGACTTGAGGGGGTGGAGGGGGTGTTCACCACATTTTCACAATATAACAGCCAGGTGGCATCCTCTTGGTCTGAAAAGTGAAGCCAATCCGGAAGTGCCTTGAACTTTCATTCTCTCTACTGGCCACAAGGGGGCGACTCCTCCGGTTGCAAAAATTGTATAGAAGTCAATGATAAAATGACTCTTCTCACTTGATTACCTCAGTAAACATTATAAACACCAGTTTATGGTCATAGTCACTAGTTTTAAGTCTTCTTCAATTCAGCATGATTATCAATTAGACAATGATGGTCCCATTTAGAGTCAAATATAAAATGAAGCAGGGTATTCTTTGTGTGCGGCTACCTTGTAATTGACAGGTTAACTACTACAATGGCCCTCGTCTACAGTCCAAATATGTGGGAATCCTGACTAGGTCAAAGGAAGCAGAGTGGAGGAGAGGTTATTGAGGCCGGAAAGGAAACCAACCTGTTTCAGTCTTCCACTGGTGAAGCACGGTGATAAAGTGCTCCGTATTCTTTTCCACCTCTCATCTTTAACTGTTGTAATTGCATCATCCATAGGACCTGCAACTGGATTATCCTGTGAACATGACATCAATTCAACTGAATGTTTAGATTATTGTACAGAAGAGTTCCTCTGACATTTCTCCTCCTTTTTTCGTCTGCCCCAATAATTTGACTTCCTGTATAAGAGCCGATACATCATACTGTGCAGAAATGTAACTTTCTTTCTATAGAACGGTGTCTTCTGTATTTTATTTTAATTTGTGTAGGTCATATAAAAGGATAACATGTATCTAAATAAAAAATATAACTGTATCAATCGTGACATGTTTGTTAATAGAGATGTCAAAATGCAGCGTTTTGACATTCATGTAACCAAATTTCAGGCGGATCAGTCTAAGTTGTGCATTTTTACTAAAAGCACAGATGTGTCTTACTGCTCACTTGTAGAACAGTTAAGAATGTTGTGAGAGTTTTTTTTCCAGTTGCACAAGAAGTTGTGTGTGCGGTCTGGTGTAATCCTCAAGCATAAACCTCTGACTCTAAACTCCAGGATATTACGACACATCCAAACTTCCTCTCAACTTGAATGAGGCAGAGTTAGCAGCCTTTTGTTCCCTTGCTGTTCAGCAAAATAAGTTTGAGCTTTGAACTTGCCTGATAAGGGGGCTATAATACCATTGTCCTAATGATGTTGGTCTAAGAACAGACCATTTCCCATACCATTAGAAGTAACTTTCTTTTCATGAATGCTGAATTTCCATGTTCTCTGGTGTTTGATAACATGCAGCAAGATGAGTCTCTTACCCTGCGGTTGGTAAACGTAGAGTAGCATTCCTTCACCATCACAGTTTTAATAAACTCAGGGTCTGCTACCATTAAAACTGGTACTCGTGCATCAAACAACCTGCACAAAAAAATACAATGTCAAAAAATACAAAAATACAACGTCACAGTCTAAATGAGTTAAATGAGATAAGGCAGAATTAAATATATGATGGTCAAAATGTTAGCCAATTCCTACAAAGAAAGACATATCTTTACCTTTCTTTAGCATGTTTTTCATTCACAATAAACTACGCCATCCAGTGGTGGAAAGTTAGAATTTACATTAAATCAAAGACCTTGTGCTAGTCCTTACTACTACTTCCATACTTTACTATTCAATTTTCCGCAACTGTAATTTACTTTGTACACTAGTTGACAGATTAAGTTACCGGTTTCATCACAGATTAACATTCTACATGATTAGGATATTTGACATTGACATGCTTTAAGAAAGATTAAACCGGTTGTTCCCAATTGTTTGGCTCTTGTGACACCTTATTTAAAAAAAAAAAACACCATATGGCCGAAGAGCAAAACCGCCTATCTAAAAAATGCGTGTTGTTTTCTTGCAGAGTGCTATTTGTTAAGTATACCCAATACATAATACAAAAGAAAAAGAAAAGAAAATCACAGTGTAGATAGGAGGGTTTTCCCCACGTTTCCTGGATCATCATATCACTCAGATATGGAGGTTTTACACTTTGGCCATCGATATCCTAATTACCCTCTGATTTGTTTTAGGAGTTGCACGGCTACTTGATTGTACTTTTACTTCATATTCAAGTAAAGGATACGAGTACTTCTTCTACAACTGACGTCACCTGTAGGAGGAGAAGAAACAACAACTCACCCCCAGACATCCCCGTACTTGGCTTGGCATTCACGGGCAAAAGAAACTAATCCCTACAAGAAATGTAATTTAAAAAACAAGTGTTAAAAGATCCAAGACTCTAAGCTTCCAACATGTTCAACAGATCATAGACAAGTCAAGCGATCAGTGCCAAGCTCATTTTTAATGCGTTGGTAACAAAACAATGTTTATTCGCTATACGGTTTGTTCACGTGCCATTACCTTTCTAAAGGATAGAAGTGTTCCAACAAACGGCAAGGGTCTTGGTCCCGGTATGTTCAGTTTTTTGAACAAAAAATATGGCCAAATGCCATACCTATGTTATTAAAAACACAGAGTTATAGTTATTTCACAAACATTGATCAATAATGCAACAGTTTAACAACAAATGGAAAGACTAAAACCAAAATAAGACCCTAAAATTAACCTACTGAGACAGTTATAGAAACTACTCACAGCAAGAAAAGGACGAAAAAGAGAGCCAACAAAGTCCAGGTGGTTGCTGAAAACAAGTTAAAGACAAACATGTTGCTTCTCGCAGAGGGAGAGCTGGACAGCTGGGAAATGAGGAAAGACTGTGAAACCAGTGTCCGGTGGTGGGTGGAGCCACAGACTAGAGCTCCACGGAGTATTTGAGCAGAAAGGACTCCGTTGACAGCTCGTTATTTCCTACCTGAGCACCGAGAAGCGACAATTTATATCCTCACAATCCTGCGGTTCAGCTCGGAAGACTATAAGCTTATAAAAGACTGTACAGAGCAATCAATCATACTCCATCCAACAGTTTGGCTACTTAATGTAAATACGCTCTTGATTCACCAAGCAGGAAGATGCTTCAGCAAACAAAGCCAATTTAGAGACTTTAAGATTAAACACAGGAGAAAAAATGACTGGTATGCCGTCTATCTTGATGCATGATGCTTAAAAAGGGAAGAAAGGCTAAAGCAAAATTATATGAAACGAAATGGGTGGTTGAACGTTATAGAACTTTTTTTTTAAAAAGAAAAAAAAAGTAATTTGAAAACGGTATTTATTGTGACAGAAACAACAGTTGTCATCAACTTTAATAATAATGTATTCATGCATATTATATTACATAACCCCCAATTAGTTCCCCTACAATGCTACACACTTCCTTTAAATGAATGAAATACATTTGATCCATCAGATATTAGGTCGATTAAAATATGAGTGTCAGTATTCTAAACACTTGATGTATACAACTTTAATTCATATCCTTTCAGCAGTTAAAACAACTGAGCAATTCAGACACCTGGTATATTCAGAGAAACTGCTTTTTTAATTACTATTGCCTGGGAACAAACTTGAGTTTTACTGGCTGTTTCGGTTGGAGCATCCAATTAAACTCCAACGGAATCTGAAAGGGAGAAATAAATGTGAAATTAGGGGCATGGCAAGGGAGGAGCATGACAGTCTGAATGCACATGGATGTGTGTGCTGTCCTTACCACAGTGTCTTTGCATGTTTCCACGGTGTAACTCTGCAGGAGACGGACCAGAACCGTCTTCATGGTGAGGACGGCGTAGCGCATCCCGACGCAGTTACGAGGACCGAGCCCGAACGGCATGTAGGCGTACGGGTTCACCTCCTCCCCGCCGTCTTTACTGAACCTGCACGTACAGGTGGGCACAAAGATGCTCCTGAGATCATTACGTCATGATTGGGGAATGGGGAACAGGTGAGCATGGAGGATGAGCGAGTCTGGTGACTGGGACAGGGGGAAAGTCAGAGGACCTCTAGTGGACAGATGGAGAACTGCACTCTGTCCTGTTTGGTAAACCTCACATTCTTCGAGATTAAGAAATGCATATTCATCACATATATGTCTTCATATTTAAATGTATATTCTTTCTCTTCATATTTCATTCTCACAATAATTCTCAAAAAACACAGGTCGACCATTGTCATCTTTCCTTTCTTTTACAATGAAGTTTGAAAGGTAAAAATCTTAAAAAGGTCAAAGTTTTAAAAGGTATAAAAAGTCAGGCATACAAACTGCAATACAGCAATATGTATTGATTTCTGAGAAATTATAATTATACTTTTATGTAATCACCAGAGCCATCCAGTAGAGTGGACCTGTCTTATCAACACTAAACATTGGATAGATATGATTTCCTAATTTGCATCACAAAATGAGTATGACAGCACACTTACTTCATGTCGTCTACTTGTTCTACTGTTGCACTACATTTTATAGTTCACCATTATTTCCGTAACGTTGCATGTGGCCACTGTTTACATGTTATCAGCTGCTGCATCAAAGTCAAGAATGAACTTTCACTCTCAACTGATGAGCCAACATGGACGTGAAGTGGCCCGTAAAAATGGAAATTTTAACATTGACAATTTCGTAACAGCTGTGTAACTCCATCTGAAGAAGAAGATTATGTGCGTAGGACCTTGTGGTTGCATTCTCCTCCACGGAAAGAGGGTTCTCTCTCGTAGATTCATGAATGAAAAGAATGGAAGCTTAGTGGTTGCATGTTTACCTCTCGGGTCTGAAAAGCTCAGGTGAGCTCCAAAAGCGTGGGTCCTTGTGTAATAAGTGCACTGGAACCGTAACCATTGTTCCTTCAGGGATGGTGAGGCCGTGCACCTCGGTAGTTTTTTTGCACATCCTCTCGAGCCGAGGTGCAGTGGGAAGCAAACGCTGGGACTCGGACAAAACATGGTCCAGGTATTCCAGACCGACCACGTCCTCGTATCGAAGTGGAGCCTACGGGCAAAAGATAAACAGGCGAGGATTAGAATAATATACAACGTTGGCTATTGAAAAGTGTATTTTACATATGGCAACAGATCACATGCAAAATGACATGTACGTCTCTCGGTAGGTTGGCATCGATTTCTTCGTGCAAGGTCTGCAACGCTTCAGGGTTGGTGGCCAGATTGTAAAGGAGGTAAGTGAGAGTGACACTGGTGGTCTCATAGCCGCCAAAGACGAAAATGAAAGCCTGAGAGAGGATCTCGTGGTCGGTCAAACCTACAACGATATAAAGAGAAATGTTGAGCAAGAAAACTACTTTCACGAGCGGAGACTTTGACATTCAGCTTTGCGCGTAACACGGACATTTGCTCATACACTAAAAGACGTGTTTTCCATTTGAAAGAATACCGTACATCTTATTCAAAGCTACTGTACTCCTGTTATTATTATTGTTGATAATTATTAATTGTTGTCAAAATAATTTTAAAAGATAGTTTAGAAAAAGGGAAACATTTAATGCTTACGTCTGACGTTATCAAAGCCAACAGCAAAATAACCAGGATCACTTAATCTGCCTTTTATTTTCGGGACTAATCATAAGTAGTTTGTTCTATAAAATGTAATAAGATTGTGAAAAATGGCTGCCATAAGAAGTGCCTCTTAAATGGACTTTAGGTGTGTTTCTCCTGAGCTGAAGGAGCTGATGGCGGTGCAGAACAATTCAAATATAATTGAAGAACAGAGTGTCACCTCGTCCTTCATGAGTTACACACCTTTACTCGGTTGATCTTCTTCACTCTTTATGTCTGATTCTGGTATCTCGTTCTGAATCATCACCTGCAGGAAGTCTGCTCGACCCTGGATCAGAGAACATTCGACACAAATTAGAGGGTGGTATCGATCGGCCCATTCAACTCTAAGAGCGAATAAACGCAAAAAGTTTGAGATATGCCGTAACATGATTTTCACTTAGTAGAGATGACATGCTTACAGATTCATCTGCCCCATGCTGTTCTTTAAAGCTCTTGATGATGTTGTAGAAATAATCCATACTGAGACTGGGGAACATCTCAAGTTTCAGGAGCTTCGCCAAACGGGCGCCGAAGGGAAATACCACTGAAAGAAGACCAAAGGGTCGTTTACCAAAATGTGTACATCTCGTGATTCCAAGGTACTGACACAATTAAATGGTCTCTGCCAATAACCGAGGCGGAGGGAGGACATACTTAGTAGAAAGAAAGGCCACAGTCTGAAGTTGAGGATCTTCTTGAGATGAGTAACAAGTGGGTCATCTGGATCGTTTATGGCGTTTGCCTCAACACTGAAGGAGGCACTGGTCACAACATCTAAACTATAAGGGCCCACAAATCTAGGCGGAAAAGAGAGAGAGGTCTTTTCTTTGAGAAATTAACATGGATTAAATGCTACAATTTGTTATTTATTTTATGACAATATAAAAATGGTGACCCTTCTTAGTCGATCAGTTGACTAATCGGCCATTTTGGTCTCAGTTGACTAACATTTCTTGAGTTGATTTGTCTTTTCTTTGCTTCTTTTTTTCGAGCTGAATTACTTTTCCCCCCCAAGAAAGTTATGAACACACCTCTGGTAAACACAATATTTAAAAGTGGTGCTTTTGTGCAATTTCTATTTGGAGAAACTCAGTTTTACAGATCTCTCGATTAAACAAACTAATACGTTAGTTGACAAATTGTCAACTAACAACAAATTGTATGATTGTGTCAGGTTCTGGTACCAAGGAAAGGACCCAAAAGCCGTTGCAACGATTCAAAAGTAAATTTGATAAACAAAAACTCAGGTACTGGTCTTACGCACGAACAAAAACAGGAATCCAAACAGGGAGCAAAAACAGGGACAAAAACAGGGCTCAAAGAGCGAGACGGGGGCTCCGTAGAGCGAGACCAGGACTCTGGACAGGAAGGGGAGCCGGGAGACTCTGGTGGGGGAACGGGACTCTGATGGGGAAACCAGTGTCGGCAACGGCTGCGAGGCGGCAGCGGGGACTGGGGACAGCTGCGAGGCTGCAGCGGAGACTGGGGACGGATGCGAGGCGGCAGCGGAGACTGGGGACGGCTGCGAGGCGGCAGCGGAGACTGGGGACGGCTGCGAGGCGGCAGCACTAGACACAGGGGCACTAGGCTCGGGGAAACTAGCCTCGGGGGTGCCGGGAACAGGCTGGGGAGCCGGCAGGACACGGGAGGCTGGAATAGGCCTGAGAGCAATCCGACAAGGGGACAGAAGACAAACAGGGTTTAAATACAAGAGGAGGGTAATGAGGAACAGGTGGAAACACTGAGGGCAGCACAGGTGAAACAATCAGGGAACAGGGCAGACAGACAATCACGGACAATCACGGGACAAGAAGTGCAGAAACACAGAGAACGCACAAGACAAGGACTTCACAATAAGACAGTACTCCAAACAAACTAACATTATAACAGATTGTTAGTCGACTAAGAACCTCTCTGGTCGAGGACAGTCCTACAATGTAAATTTGATGGCATAAAGCAGATCATCAACATACGTTTTTACATCCAGAGGTTCATCCACATGTGTTTGTCCAAGTTTTTCAGTGAGTCGGTCTGCATATCGAGCCACGATGGGAAAAACCTTTCAAAGAAAGTTGTTTAATGTTGATAACGTAGGTATACATGTCTACCATTTATGCCAACTTCTTTCAGTGGGTCTATATGTGTAGACAAACAATTGTAGACATACTGTCTATTAGCAGGGTTCCCACTCTTTTCTAGTGATCATTGTTTATTGACTTTTCCAGGACGTGATCCAGCTGTTATAAGGGATGCGCCACACACTACTATGTTCCTCTCAGCGGATGTCTGATTCAAAAGATGTGCTACTATGGCTGTAACATATCTATGATATCACCTCTGCATGCTTCAAAATTATAGTTCGATTTAGAGTTTACGGACACGTGTGACGTGACTTGGGGACGGGGGGTGTTCACCGCATTTTCACAATATAACAGCCAGGTGGCATCCTCTTGGTCTGAAAAGTGAAGCCAATCCGGAAGTGCCTTGAACTTTCATTCTGGCCACGAGGGGGCGACTCCTCCGGTTGCAAAAATTGTATAGAAGTCAATGATAAAATGACTCTTCTCACTTGATTACCTCAGTAAACATTATAAACACCAGTTTATGGTCATAGTCACTAGTTTTAAGTCTTCTTCAATTCAGCATGATTATCAATTAGACAATGATGGTCCCATTTAGAGTAAAATATAAAATGAAGCAGGGTATTCTTTGTGTGCGGCTACCTTGTAATTGACAGGTTAACTACTACAATGGCCCTCGTCTACAGTCCAAATATGTGGGAATCCTGACTAGGTCAAAGGAAGCAGAGTGGAGGAGAGGTTATTGAGGCCGGAAAGGAAACCAACCTGTTTCAGTCTTCCACTGGTGAAGCACGGTGATAAAGTGCTCCGTATTCTTTTCCACCTCTCATCTTTAACTGTTGTAATTGCATCATCCATAGGACCTGCAACTGGATTATCCTGTGAACATGACATCAATTCAACTGAATGTTTAGATTATTGTACAGAAGAGTTCCTCCGACATTTCTCCTCCTTTTTCGTCTGCCCCAATAATTTGACTTCCTGTATAAGAGCCGATACATCATACTGTGCAGAAATGTAACTTTCTTTCTATAGAACGGTGTCTTCTGTATTTGATTTTAATTTGTGTAGGTCATATAAAAGGATAACATGTATCTAAATAAAAAATATAACTGTATCAATCGTGACATGTTTGTTAATAGAGATGTCAAAATGCAGCGTTTTGACATTCATGTAACCAAATTTCAGGCGGATCAGTCTAAGTTGTGCATTTTTACTAAAAGCACAGATGTGTCTTACTGCTCACCTGTAGAACAGTTAAGAATGTTGTGAGAGTTTTTTTTCCAGTTGCACAAGAAGTTGTGTGTGCGGTCTGGTGTAATCCTCAAGCATAAACCTCTGACTCTAAACTCCAGGATATTACGACACATCCAAACTTCCTCTCAACTTGAATGAGGCAGAGTTAGCAGCCTTTTGTTCCCTTGCTGTTCAGCAAAATAAGTTTGAGCTTTGAACTTGCCTGATAAGGGGGCTAGAATACCATTGTCCTAACGATGTTGTCTAAGAACAGACCATTTCCCATACCATTAGAAGTAACTTTCTTTTCATGAATGCTGAATTTCCATGTTCTCTGGTGTTTGATAACATGCAGCAAGATGAGTCTCTTACCCTGCGGTTGGTAAACGTAGAGTAGCATTCCTTCACCATCACAGTTTTAATAAACTCAGGGTCTGCTACCATTAAAACTGGTACTCGTGCATCAAACAACCTGCACAAAAAAATACGTCAAAAAATACAAAAATACAACGTCACAGTCTAAATGAGTTAAATGAGATAAGGCAGAATTAAATATATGATGGTCAAAATGTTAGCCAATTCCTACAAGGAAAGACATATCTTTATCTTTCTTTAGCATGTTTTTCATTCACAATAAACTATGCCATCCAGTGGTGGAAAGTTACAATTTACATTAAATCAAAGACCTTGCTAGTCCTTTACTTTACTAATTTTAATTTTCCGCAACTGTAATTTACTTTGTACACTAGTTGACAGATTAAGTTACCGGTTTCATCACAGATTAACATTCTACATGATTAGGATATTTGACATTGACATGCTTTAAGAAAGATTAAACCGGTTGTTCCCAATTGTTTGGCTCTTGTGACACCTTATTTAAAAAAAAAAACACCATATGGCCGAAGAGCAAAACCGCCTATCTAAAAAATGCGTGTTGTTTTCTTGCAGAGTGCTATTTGTTAAGTATACCCAATACATAATACAAAAGAAAAAGAAAAGAAAATCACAGTGTAGATAGGAGGGTTTTCCCCACGTTTCCTGGATCATCATATCACTCAGATATGGAGGTTTTACACTTTGGCCATCGATATCCTAATTACCCTCTGATTTGTTTTAGGAGTTGCACGGCTACTTGGTTGTACTTTTACTTCATATTCAAGTAAAGGATACGAGTACTTCTTCTACAACTGACGTCACCTGTAGGAGGAGAAGAAACAACAACTCACCCCCAGACATCCCCGTACTTGGCTTGGCATTCGCGGTCAAAAGAAACTAATCCCTACAAGAAATGTAATTTAAAAAACAAGTGTTAAAAGATCCAAGACTCTAAGCTTCCAACATGTTCAACAGATCAGAGACAAGTCAAGCGATCAGTGCCAAGCTCATCTTCAATGCGTTGGTAACAAAACAATGTTTATTCGCTATACGGTTTGCGTTTGTTCACGTGCCATTACCTTTCTAAAGGATAGAAGTGTTCCAACAAACGGCAAGGGTCTTGGTCCCGGTATGTTCAGTTTTTTGAACAAAAAATATGGCCAAATGCCATACCTATGTTATTAAAAACACAGAGTTATAGTTATTTCACAAACATTGATCAATAATGCAACAGTTTAACAACAAATGGAAAGACTAAAACCAAAATAAGACCCTAAAATGAACCTACTGAGACAGTTATAGAAACAACTCACAGCAAGAAAAGGACGAAAAAGAGAGCCAACAAAGTCCAGGTGGTTGCTGAAAACAAGTTAAAGACAAACATGTTGCTTCTCGCAGAGGGAGAGCTGGACAGCTGGGAAATGAGGAAAGACTGTGAAACCAGTGTCCGGTGGTGGGTGGAGCCACAGACTAGAGCTCCACGGAGTATTTGAGCAGAAAGGACTCCGTTGACAGCTCGTTATTTTCTACCTGAGCACCGAGAAGCGACAATTTACATGCTCACAATCCTGTTGTTCAGCTTGGAAGACTATAAGTTTATAAAATACTGTAAAGAGCAATCTTACTCCATCCAACAGATCTGTTTGGCTACTTAATGTAAATAAACTCTTGTTTACCAAGCAGTAAGGTGCTTCAGCAAACAAAGACAATTTAGAGACTTTAAGATTAAACGCATTTAAACTCCGCTCAAATCAAATCACATCTACTGCTACTGTGATAGTTACAGCAATGTAAATATGCATACATGTATATATGAAACGTGTGGTTGTATACATGTGCAGGTGTGTGGCTACGATGTAAAGAGGATGAAGACACGAATAACGTCTTAAGAGTGCAATGTGTCCTCCTTGTACTTGTCACCACACTAGTTTATCCCAAAGATAGTTAAATAGTTACACGTATTACTTTCTCTGACGATAATGACAAACGCGTTTGCGACACGTTTGAGCTTCCTCCCGCACCGTAGATAACCCGGAAATCCAAGCCATTACGTCAACAACCAACAACCCCTTTATGCCAGCACCGGTGAACTCTCACGTCGGTCTTCGCCTTGTTAAATTGTTTAAACTGCGGCGTTTGTCCACTATTTCGTCGGAGGGTGAACTACATTTGTCCTAGTTAGAAGGCAAGGTAAGAAACGAAACAAATATATGTCTGTAATGAGGATTCAATGACGCCATTGTCGAGCTGCCCTTGGTCTGTAACGCACGCACACACACGTGCTCTGTCGCTGTGTTTACATAGGGGTCATATGTTGACTTTGTGTGTAACGGAACGTATACAAAGCGTCTGCGGCCTCACGTTAATTATGACCGTTTGAATGGAGCAGAAAGTTGACACCAGTCACTCACTCACTGCCAGGAACAATCCGTGATCAATAACCCTGCAACACTGAATATTATTATAGTATACTTATTGTGTTCTATATTTTGGATGCTTGTGTATTCAAATCCTCACCGATTGCTTATTTTTTCCACTGGATTAGTTGGACATTTGTATTCAACATCAAGGTTTTAACGTGTAATCATGTCAGTAATTGTTGCTGCATGTTTTACAGTAATCTGATTAATTATTATGGAAGAATCCATATTGTTTTGTATTTCTGCTGTAATTTGTATCTATTATGTTTCTTGATATTTCTACGTAGTTTAAATATTAATTTGGTTTCTTGCATATTGTAAATTTGCATTGGGGTATGTTTTGATTTTGAGTCAAAGAGTTGATCAGATTCTTCAGAAGGTTGTTTGAAAATATTTGCCACTGTTATTATGAGGTATTCACAGAAACAAAAAAAAACCTTTCTTGCATATGGTTAAAAATATTGTGTCAGTTACATAATACAATATATCTGTTTAATCTGGTTCCCAAATTGCAGGATAAGCACAGATGCAATTAAAGAGTTTGAGCTCCAGGACCCAGATATTGTGCATGATTACTTACTGACATGGTTGACACTTTAATAAACCATTATTGTTATCATTTACACCTGTGCTTCTTCTGCGGTTTTAAGCCTGTTTCAGTGAATCGGGTGCAACTACCGAAAGAAAAACAAAGAAAAGGACATTTTTTGCCATGCAGAAATCTAATCGTTATCGATGAAGGGGTCCCTGAGCACTCGTTCCCTCCTATTGCTTCCATTGACGCTGTCCTAACAGGGCCAGTGTCTGAGTATCTATCGTGCAGCATTACACATCACTAGTGTCACCACAGTATTTACATGTTTACAGGAATCAGAATGATTGCTTCCAAAATCACTTTGACATTCAGTGGTATCCACTATCCTGGATATCAAAACAAAAGGAAGTTTGATTGGTGAATAATATTATTTATTTATTTATTTAACTATGTTTTCTTTTGGCATTATGAGTAGGACTGATAATGAGGATATGGAGTGAATGTGCGAGAGCGGTCACTGGCTTCATTCCCCGACACAATCCTTGCAGGAGGTGAAGATTTGTGAGGTGACTGGAGAAGGCAGAGTGCATGACAGTCACCATGATGACTCCAGTGAGCTCTGATACTCTCATCAGAGAGATGTTTTAATTTTTTCTGTGTACACTATGCGGGGGACACAGAAAAAAATATTATTATGAAACCATGAATGAATCAAAGTTGTGTTCACTGCAGCGATTTTACTCATACAACGAGGAAAACTAATTTGTGTGGCACAAAAAAAATCCTTCTGTTGGTCTTTCTCTCGGTAGTTGCCGTGATTCTTACGCAAAGACCCATTGATCAGCAGCTCATTTTTATGCAACATTCATGAGGTGCTTTGACTTGACCGTTCATGGTTTAATGTGGGCGTGTAGAGGGCAGGATGTGAGGGTGAACCAGCAGCGAATATTTACAGGTAGATTTGGGATTTATAAAAGAAAATTGCGCACTGGAAGGCGCAATGTTTTATAAATTTGAATAGTTTTTGGGACATGTGCATTTCCTCTTTTTTTATGAATGAATGAATATATACTTTATTAATCCCCAAGGGGAAATTTTGTGTCGCGTAGCAGCCATTTACACAGAAAATAAGATATAAAAACAGGGATGAAAGATATATGCAATAATAATACTAATAGAATAAAAATAACAACAACAATAAAATAGCTGGATGAAAGAAAGAATAACAGAGTATTCATTTAGGAATTAAATTAATTTTGTGTGGATACTATGCACTGTTTTGTAACGTGAACCCAGGTCCTTTTTGAAAGACTATTGGCTGAAAATACCAAAACAATGCGCGCCTGTGGGTTTGTTACTGCCGGCGAAATACCAATTATAGCAGCTTTAAACTGTTTTCCCTGTCACACTTTTGACTTTTTACACAATAACCCATGCGACCCCGGGAAGATAAAGCTGTCTGTGTTGAAGTGATGTCATGCACTACTGTAAAACTGGCACAAACAATGACTCATCATGCTTTAATAACATTAGGTTACTGATTGTTGATCTTTGTTGTGTACAAAAGTTCAATAGTGGAACGCTATTACGCTGACTGCTCTGACCTCCTTCCCAGAGCTATGTGGGCGTATACAGACCTTTCACCTTTTGTCGCTCTCAAAGGTGCCGACTGAAACTCGCCTTTCCAATTTGCAGGGCCACCTGTTAATAGGGTTGCAAAGGTACCCAGCCCTGAGTTCAATCTGAAGCCCCAGGGGATTCAGGGTTAAGTTGCTAACTATGAACTACGTTCATTGTTCATTCCAATCCAGCCGTGAACCTTTGTTGTTTTGCTGTCCTCCCCATTTCCTCCCAGTTCTTTACAGTCGCCATAATAAAGGCATACAATTTAATTTAGCTGCTCAAGTGTCAGGGTCCTGTTGTTGAACATGCTGGCTGACTGTCACTGTACGGAGACACTTGAATGGAACAGAGCCATCGTTAATGTTGTTAGTAACATCTGTGCTTTTCCGATGATGAGCAGTCAAGTTGTCTGCAGTGAAAACGTAAATGTAATACTGAACCTTTTTGTACCCTTGTGATATGTCCGGTGCATAATGCCTGTTTTAAACAGTTTTTTTTTTCCCCCTTTCAGAAACAACTTTGCCACCATGTTCCTCACCCTCACCCTGCTGCGGAAAGGCATCTCTGGGAAGCAGTGGATCGGAAAGTACCGTCGTCCACGACAGATTACGTGGCAGATGAAACGCAATACGCTGAAGCATCTGGAGCGCGAGGCGGAGAACGAGTACTGGATCAGCCGGCCGTACATGACCGCGGAGCAGGAGTACGGCCACGCCGCCGAGCGCAGAGCCCAGAACTGGCTCCAGATCAAGGAGGCCAAGTTCGTCAACTTTCCTGAACACAAGCGCATCACAGACCACCTGAGTCATCTCAAGATCACCAAGACATGGTCGAGTTAATGTGAGCATTGAAAGACTGTCTTCATAATGTGACAACGTCACGTTTATTTGTGGAAAAAAAGAAGAAGCTCTGTTTTGTTGTGTGTTAAAGCAACACTTTGTACGTCAGCTGCAAGGCGGCCATGAAAAGTTGTGAACAGAATCCATAATTGACTGTTTTAAGCCTCCATGAAACAAATGTGTAAACTGTTTGTTTGTTGTACTGTATCCCAGACTGAATCCACACCACTAAAACCTACTTAACATTCTCCAGCTGATCTGTGGGTCCTTATTTTAGCTCTCATTAATAAAACACACTTTCAAGTTGAGAAAACCACGCACCGGTTATACAATCTCTATAATGATGTGCTCCTTGAGAAAAATGTTGGAGGAATTATATAAATAGTCTAGGGAGGTTGGGACAGAATTATGTAATGTTATGGCAGGTTAATGTCTGTAATATGCATTTAACTGTTTTACATTTAATGTATTAAAGGGGTGTGACTGTCAGTAAACCCAATAGCTGAAACTAGACTGTTTAATCCCTTTGAAGTTCGATAATCCTCGAAGGTTCGTGGAAACTCTCTCACTTAGTGGATTCTCATGAAATGTGACGTTTGATTCTCTTAACTGTGCACTATGATTCTCTTAAATCTCAGTGAATTGCTTCTGTTTGGGGGGAAATAGGTGCTACTGTTATTATAGTACCTGTTATTTAAGGAATTGACCTTAGGATCTGTTCACATGTGAGATAGTCCACTGTGTTGATGACTTGTCTGATAAATTATTGCCATTACATCACCCCTTTTAATGCCAACACTGCGTAACTACAGGAAGAGCCAGCCGGTGATAATCATCATCTGAACTTGAGTTTCATTATCTTCCAGCGTTATTAGAAAGCTAGAAGGTGTTTCCCTCATAAAACACAGCAAACACTGACTCAGCGATCATCAGCCCTTAAATAGATCTGTGAACACGAAGCTCTTTTGTCTTTTATTGGACTTGAACCAACGTGTGCTCGACTACTTCGTGGACAAAAAACAGCATGGCTCATCTATTTCTTTAAAACTTGTTTTACTGGTCAAGCATTCTCTGCAGCACACAGAGCCAAATTAACAAAAACAGAGAAACCACAGATGTGATGAACCATTTTTTAGTTTTTACCTGTTTTTATACTGTGTATTTGTTGGATTGTTTGTGGGGTATGTTCATTGTCACCAGGATAATTGTTTGAGGTCTGTAGTGTGTGGGCACTGCAGGGTCCAAAGTAATTGAACAGGATGAATGAGCCAGAGGGGAAAATGCAGTCTTTGAAAGAGACAATTCTACTGCAGGAGGCTAAGAGAACAGAATCCACATCTTGTTATTGCCGCTCTTTTGGGACACCCATTTAAAAAACCTGACCGTGTAGAGATTAATCCATGAAAAACTTTCCAATAATCTTCCTGGGTCAATTGGGAAGCTTCCCCTACTGTTTGTTTTTCTTTGTTACTTCCTCCAAATTGATATAAGCTCTTTAGCACAGGTCACAGTTGTATTTTGCTCAATGATACCTGCCTGAATTCTTTAAAAAAAACAAAGTGTTTATATATATAGACATTTTTTATATATTGTCATATATATATATACATATATATACATATATATATATATGTATATATATATATATATATATATACATATATATATCCTTACCGTATATATATATATATATATATATATATATATATACATATATATATCCTTACCGTATATATATATATATATATATATATATATATATATATACCGTATATATGTATATATATATACATACATATATATATATATATGTATACATATATATATATATATATATATATATATATATATATATATATGTATATATATATATATATATATATATATATATATATATATATATATATATATGTGTGTGTGTGTGTTTACATTGCGTTAACTCTATACAGAACAGAACAACTCAAGTAAATAAAGATTGTCAACAAGCAGAATACTATAATTTACATGAACAATAGTCATACACCATCTTCATACTTGTCTCCAGCATTAAAGATCTTAATCAAATACAATGTTAAGTTAATAGAAAAATAGATGTTGACAGAAAAACGTATGAAAAGAATTAACAATGCCTTTTCTAATTGTATCAGATGCCCATGCTTTTTTTTAATATAGAATCATAATTTGTTAAACTACATCTGTTAAATTATTTTAATGGAGTATAATCTACAATATCCCACTCTAAATTTAGAAGTATAATTGATCAGAAAAGGACATCAACACTGGGCAGGTACAGTGACTTGATGGTGTGCGGGCACCACGCTGAACTGTGCGCGTGCGTCCAGCAGGTAGCGCTGCGGGTCCTGTTCGGGATGCGCGCGGAGCGGCGGAGCCCCGGCCCCTCCTGCGCAGTTTTGCCCAGGCGCTGTTTTCGTCTCCTGGAGGATGAGGTGCGTATAGAGAGGCGCCAACGCACCGCACCGGGCTGAGGAGGAAGCCGACGAGCAGAGCACACAAACAACGAGCTCCTCTCCGAGACGTCCACGCAGCGTGGCAGAGCCGTAGACACCATGAAGACCCACGGCAGGTGGAGGAGTAGAGATTCACCCGCAGATCAGACGACTGAGTGAAGAGGCGGGATGGCGGGGGGTCGGAGGGGACTTGTGGCCCCGCAGAATACTTTTTTGGAGAATATTGTCAGACGGTCGAACGGTAAGGATGGAGATGTTTACAGTGCATTTGGACTGGAATATATTCACGTTAGAGGCAAATCATGTCTTTTTTATCCTGTCAAGGCAATCAACTAATTAGCGAAATCGAAAACATGAAGGAGGCCAATTAGTGATGGATCCCTCACCTTCCCGTGCATGGAAAAGTTAGTTTATTACTTGAGTCACGTAGAAAGAGAGAAAAACTACTGGAGTGGTTAAAAAAACTGTTAATTATTGTAAAATTAATGCATTTTCTGACAAAGCTCCTGTTCTTAATCTGCGCAGGAGTACACAGTGCGAAAAAGACAGCAGGTTACGACCATTAGATGGACGATAGCCTTCTGATTACATAAGGCCACTGGAAGTCATAATTGTAAACAATGATATGGACCAGAAATATCGTGTCTGGGTTATTTCTACGGTGTTAATGTGAACGTAAAAAAGGCCTACTACTCAATGTCTAAAGACATGTAGGCTGATGTCGGAGACCAATGCCTTTGATTTCACCACGATTCCCCTTTAAGCTATTTGGTTTGACAATAAACTATATCAGGCTGTTGATAACTATAGTTATCAACAGCCTGATATATATATCAGGCTGTTGTCTTAGCCTTTAGATACATTTCATGCATCATATTAACCAACATAATTGGAATAAGTGTTAACAGGATGCCAACCGAACCCCAAGCTGGGCCTATAATTAGGACTACTGTTCAATGTGAGGATAATAAACACTGAAACTATATCGAGCCCTGAAAGACTTTGCTCCATCTTTTGATTTCCAGTGAGAACATAATCACACATGACCCAATGGAGAGTTTGATGTATTATGGAAACAATTGATGGTTGCATAGTTTTCTTCACTGTGATGGCTTTCATCTCACCTTGTTAAAAAACAAAAAAACGTACCACATATTTAAAACAATAGGCCTCACCAAAACTTAGCAAATGACTATTGAAGGGGACGTCCTTTGATGAAATATATAGGCTAGTCATTTATCTTTACCTTTATTGTTCTACAGCTTAATTTGCAAAAACAGTGAGTTAAATGATCTTCGTTTTGACCAATTAGTGCACTATGCTGTGTAGGTGTGAAGACGATTAACCTTGTTTGAAAGCTGAAACTTGCCAAACGCTGATGGAGGTCTTACAGTATTGTGAGGCCTTTGGGGGGAGAGTAATCCTTCAGCCTCTCTGTATTAGATCCAATAGAAAGTGGCAGGTCAGACTGACACTGGACAGCTAACTGCGAAACAGAACAAGCAGCGCTGTGCTTCTGTTACGAATCTCATGTGGGGCCAAACACCAGCTAATTGGTTTGAGCTATAATTACCTCTTCTTTTTTTTAAATGGGGTTTGGTTAAAATTAGGTTTGGAGTTAACTTGTGTAATATATGGTCAGCTCCCTCAGAGGGGTGCCTTGTGTATGCACTCCTTGTTCCTCATTGTCAATCTGCCCGAGTAGCACATTAAAATGTGTTAAGTTCAGAAAGGATGAATATATCTTTCCAGAGAGGTTTTCTTTAGACGAACACTGCCAGAATCTGAATCCCTTTTAGTGCACTATATGATATATTATAAAAAAAAAGGATAATCCAAACTTTTTCAAAACAATAGAACATGCGTATGTTTTTCTTATGACCTTGGGCGGTCCGTGGATTAGCGAGCAGTAAATCTCTCCCAAACTAGAGACAAAAGAGCAAAGTCTATAATCTGCAGGATGAGACACAATGGAGTGACTCGTGAGAGACACACAGTGCTGGTGGGTGGGTGTTCACAAACAATGAGATGTTCCTTTAGTTGTAAATTTCAAAGTTCAGGATTAGAGTGTTTACTTTTTTATATCCATTTCAGATATTTATGTTCGTGTCTAGACATTGCCACCTAAATTTAACTTTCAATATAACTAACATCATAGAAAAGTCTGTTTTTTTCTCTGAACTTTCCCTTGATGATGGCTCTGTTCTATTTGAGTGTTGGTGAATAACACCAGTGAGTCAATGAGCAGATAAAACACTAAGGGGACCCTCAAAATCAAATCTTTGGTGGGTCTAATAGTGGATTATTTACACATTCAGCAGTTATGGAGCAACATTATCATTGGAAGTTGGGTTTCTGGCTGTAAGTCCCAATATCACTCTGTTTTAGCTCTGTTCTTTTTTTTTAATATTTCTTTTAGCTGATAAATGCTCTATTACGTTCACCAGCCAGTCGATACGGTCTTGTCTGCTGTTTGGTGCTGAGCAGGTGGTGCAGCTTACAGTGGGTTTTTAGAGCTTTTTCACTGAAAACAGCTGCGTTAATCAATAGTATTTATATTTACATTGAATTGAACGACTACATTTTCTTGTACTTTGAACTCTTTAGCTCTATGGAGATTTTTATTAACGTTTCACCATGATTACGTTTTGCTTTGGGGCTTTTGCTAACATTTAAATATGCAAAATATGTCATATGATAATTATTGTTTTCCATGACATTTAAAAATCGATGACTGCAGATATATGTGCCAACAAGGAATACTATTTCATAAATATCCATAGCGAGAAATTGGACCATTTAATGAGAAACACAAGGACTCACAGTTTCCCCCACAAACACATCTGAAACAGCTACGTCTGTTTAATATTCAACACACAAAAAAGACAAGATGTTCTTGTAAAGTATACTATTAACGAGCGACTACTAGTAAAAAAGTCAAGGGAGCAGATATTTGGATGCTTTCTACATAAGCAAAGCACTTGTGTTTGGCCTACAGTTGTGTATAAATACCATATGTGAGTGTGTGTGATGGGCCGTAAAACATCATGGACACTAATGCAAATCTTTGAAGTGTGTTAGCTCTTGAAGGCAGGGTTACTCAGTCTTTTTAAAGATAATTACAAAACAAACTCACCATTTTAGTCAAGAAATGTTTCAATAAACATTTTGTAAACATATATTCGCATGAAGGGATGCTACATCTCAAGTTGTGTGGTCATCATATCCTCAATATGACTTTCATACTATAAAAAAAGCCTCTGTTTCCTTGTAAATTTGGGCTAAGAATCTAAGTAGAAGTCCACAAACAATGAAATGCCTTATCATACAAATGTTCAAGGTTTGACACACGTTTTATTTCAAATATACTTTAGACTTCGTAGCTCTAGGGTGATTTTTAGCTTCATTTAACTCATTATTTTGGCCTGCCAATCTTGCACAGCACCAAATGGCGGACAAGTTAGTGGCTAACGTTCGCTGAAGCTGAATCTATTAGCAGCTAAAAATCCAAATATACAAAGCTAAAAGTAGGCTGATTATCAGCCTTGAATGCTTCAGATAGACACACACTTGAAGACACATGACTCCAAATGAATGGTAAGTTGCTCCAAGGCTGCTGGATGTGTAAGTAAGCAAACAAATGCATGTTAGCATCAACGTTGAAGGCTAGCAGTGTCTGTCAGCTTGTTTCTGAGTTTATCTGTTCGTATTGTGGCCAAAAAAATTATGAACGCAGCTTTAACATAAGTCTACACTAGGCTAATGTTAACGCCTGTTTCTGTATTATGTTACAAATACAAGTTTTTAGCGTGTAGCATTCTGGTTAGCAACAGTGAGGATTGCTTAATTCACATTGGTGTGTTGTCTCTTATTTTGGTTGACACGTCCCATCTTTTTTGTCTGACGTCCAACAGATGTTTCTCCCTGTAATCTGTTAACCTTCTTTCCTTTTCACACATTTCAGTTTGGACACTGTCACATAGACAGACAGGTACTATAATGTTTAGTTTGGTGTGCTGCTTATGTTTTCTTTACGGTATATCTCTTTGTAATGCACCACAAAATGTTCTATACCAAATGCTGTTAATTTACAAAGCACTTGACTCATTAGACATGTTGAGATTATTCAAAATATTACTGAAAATTTGCTGCAACATCAGCAAATCCAGGGATATTGACAGTAATGGAGCTTTGGACTTTCTTTATATCGCAAGATCAACATTCATGTGATCATTGTAAAATAACACGTTGGCATTGAACGTCTCGTGCATCATATTCAGTGTTCTCATGCTTGTAGTTGTCTCGTCAATGTGTTTTTATTTTGACGTGATCAAAGATTTTTTTCTCTGTGGGTGTGTTGTGTGGTAGAAAAAAGGAAAATGTTGTATGTGTTTTGTGCCAGGTATTTTTGTTGTTCCTCCTTCTGTCCTTTCACCCCCTGTGTCGTCACATTGTTGTAGTCTGTGTTCATAGCAGGGCCGTTTGCTTTGAGATTTGCTATAAACATTTTTAATTTTGGAGGTTTTATCCCCAGTTTTCATCACTTCTCCTGTGCCATTTCAAACTATTGCATCTGCTCTTCACCTTTTTCCAAAATGATGTGGATGGATTTGAGATTGTTTACTTTAAAGCATTTTTCATAATATGACAAAAATAATTGTTGAAAACAATGGTTTGCAATATCTGAGTTTTTGACAACAAAATGTTGCTTTTTTACAAACAAACACATTTTATTCCCATTGTTTTGCACATGGATGTTTTATTTTATATGGAATGTCAAAAATTATAACAATGCAGATGCACAAATTAGTAATGTCAATACTGATAATAAGCCATTGGAATATGAATATGGTGTTTTTAAGTATGACACTTTATTTCTTACAAAACAAGGCAATGATGCCCTCTTTTTCATGTTCAAATCATTCTCATAATCAGCTCAATAATTGTAATGTATGTCCTCGTATTTGAAACAAACTTTTGTAGCCATTTGTTTGTAGCCCAAGCAAAATTTCACATATTTTTCCATGGCAAATACTACACAGCATAATCATTTGCACGTTTGTTTCGATCATCCTTAGTCCAAAAAGCCAGCTGTTGAGAAGAAAAACACCAGCCTTATCCTTAAATGTAAAACAGTAAGTGAATGTTTTAGGTGCAGAGTAGAATTTAGCACCATCTAGCCATCTAGGCCATTTAAAATGGACATGCAACTAAATATTTATTTTGATTTATTAACATTTTGACCATGAGTAAGTTTCGCTTGGAAGCTTTGCAAACAATTGAATATGCAAAATGAGAATTAATGTACTCCGTTTTCCATGATATTTAAAAATCAATGGCCATGGATAATAACATTTGTAAATTGGACCATTTAATTAACGACAAACACAAATACTGTTTTCCCCCGAAACATTTTTTAACCGCTATCTGGGCCTGATATCTACCTTAATCTATCTAAGCAACAAACAAAAGGACACCACAATATGTTCTTGTGAAAAGTTATACAAGCTACTACTGAAAAAGAAAAAGTCAAGGGAGTAGATATTTGGATGTTTTCTATAAAAGCAAAGCACTTGTGTTTGGCCTACATTTGTGTATAAGCACCATGTGTGGAGTGTGTGATGGGCTGTAGACCATCATGGACATTAATGCACATCTATAAAGTGTTTTCGCTCTTAAAGATATATTTTAAATATACATTGGCCCTTACATTTGCTTTATAGTTGTGTAATAACTTACCTCTTTGCTATTTCTTTTTCAGTTGCAGCTCCACCAAATACTTGACTTTGACTTAGATCCAATGTAATAGACCTCAACTGTATAGTTTAAGCTTTTGTATACTGTTTTCAATATTATTATACTGCAACCTTTTGAATTAATTTGCCCTTCTTCCCTGTTTATTTCCAAACAGATACCAACTTTGTCCTGGGAAACGCCCAGATAGTAGACTGGCCCATCGTCTACAGCAATGATGGTTTCTGCAAGTTGTCGGGGTACCACAGAGCAGAAGTGATGCAGAAAAGCAGCACCTGCAGGTAAGCCGTAGGCTCTGTGTGTCTGAGATGTGTTCGGATTACAGTTTTCAAAAGCTAAAGAAATGAGATGCAGAAACACGATTTGGGAACATGTCAAACAGCATTTTTTGTTTAACTCATACAAACTTATTTTTTAAGATAAGATTACAAGTTATTCTTTTTCTAATCAGCATATTTCGCTGTATTAGATCCATGTTCAAGATCAGTGCCATTGCAATAAATTGCTACAGCTATCTTGTTAATCTGGATGAGCTTCATCTTGGCTGGCAAATCTAAAATAATCATGCTGCAGTTTTAGAGCAGTCAGAGAGAGGATGACTTTCTCTACAAGGCGTTTTTTTTTAATGTCATCAGTGCCTGCAGTAAAAGGTTTTGTGGAGCTCTCGCCGAGAGTCCGAGTTTATTATAGCCATTCTCTCTTAAATGTATCCGTTCATTTGTATTTACCACCAGGCAGAGCATCCTTATTTTGAGGGAATTACGAATTAATGAGCTGCAGGTCTATACAGTACTCCAGTGTTTGTGCTCATGTTAATGGTTTTGAGCTCTCTATGGAACATTTTGGTTTATTTTAAGAGAAAAGGGAAACAGTGTTGCAAAATACTCATTACATACCACATGTGCAGTATTTTCAGTTTTGATTATTTTTTGCATGATTCCATATTGATTACTGTAGCAGGTTGAGAGGAAAAGTTAATGCATCAATATGCAATATTTTAACTATTTTCAAATCAAACAGTGAAATTAGATTTTGGTTCGAGGCAAGGGCCGCCGTCATGAATCATTCCGTTATTGTAATATAGGGTCATAGCAGCTCTGTGAGGCTGAACTTGGAAGGTATTATGTTAACAACATTCATCATCTTGAGTGTGTTTAGACCATAATATTTGCTTTTTTCTAACAGCACTTAACACGAAATATGTCTCAGGCTGATGTGAATGTCTTCAGTTTTGCAGCTATTTAATCATAAAGGACATTTTGATGATGAAGATGTTCTGATGAAGTCAAGGGATCACCAAAGATATTTAAATTCATCCTGAGGGGGGGATATTCATATCTTTACCAAATTTGATAAAGAATCCATACAAAAGTTGTTGAGGCATTATACTCAAAAACACAGGTTTCAACGTCACGGTAGCACTAGAGGAAAAGTCAGGCGATCACCAGAGTCATCAGGTTTCATCCTCTGGTGAACGTGGATGTCTATAAAAAATTTGATGGTGATTCAATGTGTCGTCGTTGAGATATTTAGACTAAAGTGCTGGACCGACCAACTGATATATAGCAATGCTGCTCGCATGGCTTCAAGGATATGAGAAACAGCCAAGCATTTTGATTTAGATGGGTCTTCATTTCAAGCATCAAATAAAGTTATTAGCTCTGTGTAGCAACCCTAATGATGAAAGTGTGGCCAGAGGTGAGGTTACTTCATGGGGTTTCCTGCACTCACAGTCAATATATTGTGAAAGAAAGTGAAATCACAATATATTCTGCTATGCTGAAGTGAATGAGAATACCACTCACAATAAGAATGAATATAACATTCCCATAATTTAAGACAAAGATAGAAACCAGATCAAAGACAAATCCGTGATGTAATCAGGTTGTAATGACTGAAACTCTGCTACGCTGACGCTTTGGACAGTGTCTAGGGGGTGCTCGCTTCAAAACTGTTCGCATAAAGGAATAAAGAAGAACTCTTAACTAATTTCTGGACTTGTGTTTAATGTAGTATAATCGTGCCAGTAAGCACTATATTAATAGAATCACATGAAAACAGTTGGTGCTGCCAGGCTTTAAAAACCGTGGGAGATTTCTTCTGTTGTGGGAGATGCCATTTGTCACAGCCAGCACTGAGGCCATTACTGATTTAGACCCTCAGGTCCCCAAGCATAAGCTTCGGAACACTTGCCAATACAAATATTGAACTGTGTGTATGACGATTTGCAATAGGTTTATTTTTAGGTTGCTAGATGGAGTGAAGTCATGTGTTTGTAACAATGAAAACAAAACTTTATGCAATTGTTTTATTATGTAGAAATATTACTATACATTTCAGTCAAATGTCGTAAGCGAATACGCCTTCGTAGAATTTACTGGACGCAAGAGCTAGACCCAAAGGTATTGCAAATAACAATAAAAAGCCAACATTACGTTTTACAGGAAGTGAAACACAGTAATCAATCAAGTAAACATACCCATACTGTAGAAGAATACTATACGTAACAGTCAATTAAATGTAAGATTGAATTATTTAATTGTTGCGCCTATTAGCAACAAATTAGCCTCGTAGAGCCTCTGCGTCAAAAAACGTTCATCTCCGTTCGTCTTTACTTTATTTCCTGTGAATACGATATCTCAGGAACGCCTTGAGGGAATTTCTTCAACTTTGGCACAAACAGCTACTTGGACTCAATTATGAACTGATTTTGGTGGTCAAAGGTCACTGCCCTCACAAAAAAACATTTCGGGCCATAAGTCCATAATTAAAATGCTAATTATAACAATTTACACCAAAGTCTACGAGGATAAAATGTTGAAGTGGTGACATTTAGGACAGACGTGGATGTAAACTGAAACTTGAGACGGTAACTCTAGTTTTACATGAGTCATAACTCTTCACTATAAATCATGCACATTCCCAACATCATATTGGACTTCTCTGTATTAGAAAACACTTGTTTCCTTTCATATAAAGGTTCATTATTGATTTGTACCGTACTAAAATGTGGGTACATGATAAGTATCATCATACTTAACATCATTAATATTCATACCTCTTATGTCTTTAAAAACATTTGGTCTAACATCTCATAAAGCCTGATAATGAGGCCATAAAACATTCACAGAGTGTGGATGTCTGATGTTTTTGAGGATGACTCAAACATAACATGTATGCTCATCTCCCCATGAGTGTTTACGTCTAATATCGGAGCTTCTTTTGCTACAGATGTGTGCGGATCAAAGATGCTATTTCCATCTCAGCTTCTCTTACTGTGTTCTGTGTCTCCTCAATTATGTATATGTTGTTTTGTTCGATACTGGATCCTGTAAACATACAGCGACAAACCTGTGGGAATTTTCTCACGCATGACCAGAGTCGGTTGAGGAATTGTTTTTCTTTGAAGCAAGTCACATTTCTCCTGTCTCGGAGGATGAGAGAAGAAGAAAGAGAGGACATTCATCCGTGGTGTTACATCAAGCACTGGTCTGAAAAAGTCTCTGCAGCGTCAGGATGTAGTCTCATTAAATTTAGCCTTCCTTTTTTTATTTCATAACAAACTCAGAGTTATATTTAGATCTTGCTGGAACAAGCTGCTACTGAGTGTGGCAGTAACAAGGAAGGTGAGATGAATGTCTCTGCAGCGCTGTTTAATGTGCCCATGGTTGCTTGACCCATCTGCAGGTTTAATTTGCTTTTGAGAGGTGCTTTGCATTTGGCCAATTAGACAGTGGGTTGCATTCATCTTTTTTTAATGCTTTCAGGATACATTTCAATGAGTTTTAATCTATTTCTAAGTTATATTTGATCCAGCTTGATTTTGCAGTGTACGTACCTAGAGGTTTCTAAATAGCAATCCAAAAAAAAACCAACAAATACTTAGCAACCAACACATTGGGATGATCACACGTTCAAAGCCTTCCTCATCTCAATAGGTCAAGAACTGAGCTCGCTCGTCCAATGAGCCTCTGCCTATTAAATACTCAATGTTTTCTCCCCTTGTGTTTTCCAGCTTCATGTACGGGGAGCTCACGGACAAGGACACAACGGAAAAAGTGCGACTAACATTCGAGAATTATGAGATGAACTCGTTTGAAATACTGATGTATAAGAAAAACCGTAAGTAGCGAGTCATGTGAGGAAAAGGGTATCATTTGTTTCCCCTCTCTTGTCATGCAAATGTATTCACAGATCCTGTAACATACAGTCGAGTTCAAAGGCAGACAAGAACATTTCTACCTCTGTAGAAATGTGCTAATTATTTCAGAGACAGACCACAGAAACCTTCCCCCGAAACAGATTTGTGTTTCCACTAGCAGGTATACCTTCCCTCTGCTTGCAGGTATTACAGGAAAACAAGTCCAGAACATCTCAGTTTACACCACGCAATCAAGATTTCTGCTCTATGTGCACTCGTTGTCATTTCCTCTAAAAATAAGCAGATGATGCAGCAGCTAAATATGAGTGTGTTGTTCTTTTTTTACACTTTCAGGGACGCCTGTTTGGTTCTTTGTGAAGATTGCTCCCATTCGAAACGAGCAAGAGAAAGTGGTCCTGTTTCTTTGCACGTTCAGTGACATCACAGCCTTTAAACAGCCCATCGAAGACGATTCCACCAAAGGTTAGTGTCTAGAAATTCAATTGGTTCAACTAGGATGTCATTTATGACGCCGCTGATGAAAGTTCATTCTTTAAAAAATGTTTTTGCGCATTGCGTGGCAGTCTAAAACTCAGAGATTATAAAGAGAGAGAGAGGCGGAGGTAACGTTAGTCTGCCAGCGATCCCCATCCGACCCTGTGCATTGTGCATCTGCTCTGGCAAACGCCCACTCAGTCAAACACCCATCATGATGTTTATCGGCACACAACACAACAGATGATTCATTGGACTGCACAACTGCTGAAGACGAGCCAAAATAGAACCGGATTCAGTGCAACTCTGAACAAGCACCAGTGACGAAAACAGGATGGGGAATTATCATGAAATGGAGATTGTTGTCGCGCCTCAACAGGTAGCGCTCCGATGTCGAGCATGTTGCTCTAGTACAGCTTTAGCGTTAGCCCTCTTTCTCACAATCAATCGATAAGCAGCATTGATTTGTGCTGCCTTAGTAGGAGAGAAGGACCGAAGGCAAAGAATTCAACAAAGATAAAAAAGAATAAATGCAGTAAGCTACAGGTTAGGATTGTCCTCCCTGTTTACTCATACCCACAGTCTCTTTTTAACCTCAACCAAGTATTTTAAACCTACAATAACAGATTTGTTTTGGGCCACAGACACAAGCTGTATCCAGAACATTGACATACGGTACTATCATCTTTTATGGTGAACCTTTTAGCAAATAGTTTCCTTTTTTAAACGCATCCAGCTGAGATGAAGCAAATGTAAGTCTAACATTCACTCTCCTTTCAGTTCTGTTTTTAGATTCCACCATCCCACTGTGTGGAAATCTGGGTAGTCACTAACTTTGATGCTCAGTCGATAGCATGCACCTTTTTTTTTAACGGATTTGTTTTTACGGGAAAAAAAACAGCTGCCCGCTGCAGCCAAGAACGATGAGAGCAGTGAGAGTGAAGTAAAACACAAAAGCTGCGGCCCAGAAAACAAAAACCTCAGCTGATAGAATAGATGCTATAAAGCTCAGTAGAGTTGAAGAGGAAACTGCTTTGAAATGCCCTAAAAAAAAAAACATGTGTTTGGAACGAAAAGATGACATCTCTGGTCCTGCTGCATTGATTTTGATACTTTCTTTTTTTAAATGACAATAACAATATTACAGCAATGAAATGTTTAATTGGTTGAGGGTTCTTTTAATTGGGTGGTTCGTTAACAATTGTTTTTCTTTATGGATCTGTAGTCAACATTAAAAGTTCCTGACTCCACCAGAAATTTTAGAGTGAGATAAAAATGCAGAAAAGGTTATGGAGTAGAATATAAATTAGATTTCTCACAACAAGCGCCGCAAAACATGTTTTTAATGGCTCAATACTGCTCTACAAAACATTTACATGAATAAAGTAATTAGTTAAAATGTTAAGTATGCTTTTTTGGAAATCTGTATTCACAGTTTTTTTCAGACCCTCCCACAAACTCTGAAAACGTGCCGTAGCCCCAGAAAATATACAGTATCGGGTCTCTGAGGTAGAGTGGCTCATTCACTCAGCGGAAGATTGGCTGTTCGATCCCCGTCTCCTCCAGTCAGCATGTCGAAGTGTCCTTGGGCAAGATACTGAACCCCACATTGCTCCTGAAGGCCGTGCCAATGGCGCGCGCACGTGTCTCTGTGTGTGTGTGTGTGTGTCAATGATTAGTATAGATCCTGATAAGCAGGTGGCACCTTGCATGGCAGCCTTTACCACCAGTGTATGAATGTGTGTTTTAATAGGTGAATGTTGATGCCTAATGTGCAGCTTTGAAGACTAAAAAAAGGCGCTGTATGAATGCAAAAAACATTTACCAGAAAGCATCTTGAAAAGCATCATGTTGAAGATTGTGCATATTTATCTGTTTGCAATCCTCAGGCTGGGGGAAGTTTGCCCGACTGACTCGAGCTCTAACGAGCAGCAGAGGAGTCTTACAGCAGCTGCAGCCCACAGTTCACAAAGGAGAGAATGTCCACAAGCACTCCCGCTTAGCTGAGGTACGAAGGAATACATCTGATTGTTATTTCTGATTTGATTCAGTAGATATAAGCACAAACTCTGGACAGAGGAACAGAGGGATCTTTTAGATCAGGTCAAGTTCTTAGAGTGCGCCGTTCCTCTTAAGAGCAGGTGGTCTATACTCACAGTCAGGACGGCATCGTTTCAGTATTGTCTGGCCTCCTGCTGTGTTTATTTATTCATCTATCTGGGTTTCTGGGTTTAGCTGACTGGCTCTTTTTGTTAGGTACTGCAGCTCGGCTCAGATATCCTACCTCAGTACAAACAGGAAACCCCCAAAACCCCTCCCCACATCATCCTGCACTACTGCCTCTTCAAGACCACGTGGGACTGGGTCATCCTCATCCTCACCTTCTACACCGCCATCATGGTGCCCTACAACGTCTCCTTCAAGACGAAGCAGAACAACGTGACGTGGCTGGTGGTGGACAGCATCGTGGACGTCATCTTCCTGGTGGACATCGTTTTAAACTTCCACACCACGTTCGTGGGACCCGCCGGCGAGGTCATCTCGGACCCCAAGCTCATCCGGATGAACTACCTGAAGACCTGGTTTGTTATCGACCTGCTGTCCTGCCTGCCGTACGACGTCATCAACGCCTTCGAGAATGTAGATGAGGTGAGTGCGGTGGTCTGCTATTTCCTTTGTCTGAGGTGATTGTAAACAAATACTTTGGGGTTTTGGACTCTTGTTGGTCTCTCTTGGTTTGGGACATTTTAAGCAAATTGTTTGATAATCAATTAATGATACTGATCAAAACTTCTACGCAACCAGCTTCTCAAATTTTTTTAATTTTTTGAATTTTTTTCATTTTTCTTTGGGATATATATCATTGTAATTTAATATCTTTGGGTTTTGGACAACTGGTCAGACAAAACAAGCAATTTGGTAAATCAGATTATGACAATTTGAGCTCTGTGAAATTGTTAATGGATTTCTTTTTCAGTTTTTGACCTTTTAATTGACTTAAAAGTGCGATGTGTAATGCCTTGCCACCTTCAAAGAATCCAGGGTCAGCATTTTGCTTCTACTCCTGGGTCCGTACAAGCTAAATTTGAAAAGTTGTATTCGTGCTCTGTCTGCGCAGCTTTTGGCCATTACATTGGGACAGTGGCCAAAATCCAAGAGGTGATCATCTCTAAGGTGCTTGACAGGTTATTAGGTTATATAATCTGTACATGACGGTGACAATCAGATCCCGTTCACAGGTTGTTGTTTTGTATATAGTGACGGTGAAAAGCCGAAGCTGGAATGAGCAACATAATAATATGCTTGTTTGTGAATTCATAAATGTTTGACCGTAATGAGGAGTGTTGGCTGGAGAGCTATCGCAGCATCTTGAGATAATTGGCACATTTTAATTGGGGAAGGAGTGTTACATTATTAAACTGATGCACTCTTCAGAGCTCTGCTGTGTCACTGATGCCCTGAGACCATTAACACCTAATGACAGCTGACAAAAGGGCTGAATCCTGTGCTGTGATTAAGGCGTGTTGTTTTACCAAACCAGCATTTTGAGTCGTTCACTTTTAACTGGATGAATTATCATTATTATGTGAATAAATTAGATTGTATAGCGGTGTTTGAAGATTTACGGAAAGTCTCAGTTTTGTTGTACACCAGAGAAAAAAGAACCGGTTGTTTATTTGTTGACCAGTTATGACATCACTTTGCTTGTCTGCATTTGTTTCATTGAGGGGGGGTGGAAATAACTTTACAGAATGCTTACATGCAGATAAAACCTATTTACAATGAATCCAGCTGACGCGTGAGTTATATCTCTAGCTGCAACTGATATAAAATATGTTTTATGGTGCAACCACAGCTTCTGAATCGGCTCCAAATGTTCACACACACATGGATTAAATGGAGCCTCGAGGTTCTGCACTTGCTGGTTTTTATTCTAATAATGCATCATCGTGTGTGTTTGTGTGTGCCTGCGCTTAAACGTGTCACGTCTCATGATGTGTGTGTGTGTGTGTGTGTGTGTGTGTGTGTGTTATTGCGACTGTAAACGGCTGTGAAAGCATTAAACGACGTGTTGCGTCACAGCGAGCAGCACAGTGTATGTCGGCTCTCAGGCGCTGTCGGCTGGCACACACAGTGCGAGGTAGTATGAAACGCTTCGGTACTGCTTTACAAAAGAAAACGGCTTGTTGAGAGGCTGCGAGCACAAAGTTGTATTTGCAGGTCCAGCATTTTGTCCCCTTTCGAGTCTTTCAACGTTTCAGTGGCTGGAGCAGAAGCAGTTGGGGGTAAACTACAGGAAGGGAGAACTACAACCTTTTGTGATTTAAAAGAAAAGGCTGCTGTGGTCTTTTTAGTATTGTCAAATAAAATGAATACATTTTGATAACAAGTATTGTCTGTATTACTCGTGTTTGTTAGACAACAACTATTAAAAAGAGCCACACTCTTGGGAGACACCATTCTGCTGGTTTGCTGGTGTCTTTGATAGGAAATGGAATATATTTGTGTTTTGGACTATGGGTTGTGAGGATCCTTGATGTTAAAGAAACCCTTAAGTTGAAAAGCATTTCCCTCGTAAAGCATTTGCAAAGATTTTCTTAAACTGTATTTTTTACATCTATGTTTACCTGTTTGCAGAATCATTATTGCATATCTTGGTGTGTTATGCTACCTGCAGATTAGTGGGATAAGGTGAAAATATTGCTATTCCACTTTAATGCTCTTCCATAGCAAAAAGAATACAATAAAAACAACTCCACAGGTTAAAGCCAAAAAAATAATCGGCAGATAAATCTATAATAATAATATTTGTTTTCAGCACTTGAAAATATCTCACCATGCAACATAAAGGGCTGTGTACAAACTGTGGTGCTAACTACCTTCATGCATTGCACAGACAGAACAAGGTAAATGTAGAGAACTGACAGATAAAAGGATGACCTGAATAGTGTATTCTGTAAACAGTAGGCTCAGTAGCTGCCACAATCGTATCATTAAGGGTGTTTGATTTGTTTCACTGAGGCGTCAGCAGGGAGGGTGTCATAGTAGCCTACTTTATTGGTGATAATTACAATTCTGCAATTATTGAAAAGATCTTTAATAAAAGACCTTAAACGAAAGCTTTCTATTTGAAACGTCTTATTTTATATCGTCAGCCATCCAATCGAGGTCACCCAGAGAGCACCTGATTGGACAACACCTCTTTATTTCCAGCCCCGTCTGCAATAACTCTCCAAAATAACAGCTCCAGTTTCACTGCGCACGTGTTAGAACCAGTAGCTCGAGACTCAGCCTTGTACAAAACACAGCAAAGCTCGTCTCTGAGCATGTGTCTGCTGGAGAAGGAGCTACCAGTCAGAAGATGACAGCGCAGCCATGGCATTGTTTCAGAGTAAAGATATGGTCATTATAATTATAATGGAATAACATGTCACCTTTCATGTCCAACAGTGTGGCTCTGAAATGGGTTTTTGGAGGGTATGGCACAGAAGATTAAGCAATATGAGGCTTTAGCTGCATAGACGTGACACAAAACCTTTTCTCAGTTTTATGTAATTCTAAATTGAGTAGTTGGGGATTTTTGACTTTTTTCGATGTCTCACTTTTTCACTATTTTCTGAAATTGTATAAAATTGAGACTAATTGAAAAGAAAATCCACCAAAGTGAAACTGATTTTTAGTTGCATTCCTTTCTGTGAGGTTCAAGTGTACATTTAGCCTCTGACAACAGTATGGACCCATTAGTTGTAAAGCAACATGAAAGATGACCATCCACTTCCAGGATCATCTTCCACTGTGTCTCTGCAACAACTCAGTGACTCCAATTTGCTTCAAATTGCTTTGAGGCAATCCATGGCAAGGGTAAATGAGGGCGGGTAAACAACCGCCTGTGTTATTAAAGCAGGGGCCGAAACATCTTGCTGCTGCTCCAGATCTTAACGACTGACATGAGTAAGTTTGATGGCGGGTTTTCCACCCCACAGGTTGCCAAATAGGAAGGGTAAGATCGTTAACAAGAAGTGGCTGTCAAAGTTGTTCTTGGCAATCTTAAAGTGGCGTACGTTACCCAGAGACTCACTGAAACATCGACATCGTGTCATTTCAGTTTCTGATGACTGATAACCCGAAACAGAAGCCAATGAAACCACCTAATGTTGCTGCAAAACGTTAATGGTGCATGCTTTTGCTCATACTGCACATGCTTTACAAACACAGACGGTTTTATGTTTCCTTATAATTTGAAGCCTTTGTTGAGTATTGATTTTGTCATATGTTTATTCATCGCTTACTACTGATCAAGTGTCTTCTCTCTTACTTGTGCTTCGTTTTTGTGTTTCTTCTTTTTCATCTGTTCTTTTTGCATGGCCTTCTCCCCTCCCTCTTCTGCCTGTATTCATGCATGGGACGTGATGGGAAGAATTGGAACCACCAAGCTGTCACTCAAGTAGGCTTCAGTTTGATTAGAATATGATGATATTACAGTTTTTGTGTTTTATTTTTTTTGTGGAGACACACACACACGCACACTTGATGAACAGGCAAGTCACTCACACACTCAACGTTTCCTGTGGCGTTTTTTTTTTCGCACCAACATTTCAGCTGTGGTGCTCAATGAGAGGACGACAGCAGAAGCATCAATGCATGGCATAAATGTCACAGGAAACAAGTAAAGATTTGTGTTTTTTTTTTTTCTTGCTAAAGCTTTTCAGTGCCAGGAGATAACATCCATCAGATTATGTTCTACAGTACAATTTGGAAATGGACAGCAGCGTCATTAAAGCTGCATGAGAGCCGATTCAGTCCTCACGTCGGCAGTAACAAACATGTCATTTGTGACAAATTGACTGCAGCAATGAGATTAAAGTCATCCTGGCATGGAAAATATGCTTTAATAGCATGAGTCTTGAAAATGGCGTGCTTTGCATTATACCACCTCTTTCTTTTAGCTGCTTTTAACGGCATCTTTTCTCGAATTTCCTATTTAGCATCTTTACCAAGTCAGGTGTCAGAAGCTTTAATGTACGGCATTTCATTATGATTTAATATTTAACATTGTTAACACGTTAGCTTGGGAAACATAAAAGAGTTGCCACCAAGTTCACAATTCACAATTTATCATGACGGAGAATCATTTTACCAGATAAAAGGTTGTTTTCTGTGAACTTTGAGGAGTTCATTATTCATTATCTTTAAATATTATCGAATAGGACAATTAAGTCTTTCAAAAGAAGGCATTCAACTATAAATATGGGGAAATGCTTGTGGGAGATGCCGCCTCCTTCTGCATGATACATTAAATTAGACAAAACAAGTAATGGTGAGTTGTAATTGGCAATTAAACAACTTTTTTGTTTATGTCTTATACAGGAATATGTCACCATTTGGGGAAATATTTTCCTTCTTGTCAAAAGTGAGATGAAAATGGCACTTTTTGGAAGCCGGTGTGAAATCTGTGTGACCCAGGGGTTGATTAGTTTACTTTAGCAATACATAATGTAGGCAGTAGCATGGGGGAAAATTAAACAATTACAATATATTGTGTTAATTAGTGAGATTTTGAGGTGCGTGTATTTTGCCTCCTGCAGTCTTTATGCTAGGCTAAGCTAACCGTCTCATGGCCATGGCTCCAACACACAGAGACGATTGTGGTGTTGATCTTATCAAACCTTTAATGAACTCTTTTCTTTAACAGTCTCAGCAGGAAGGCGAATAACATCGCCCGTTTGATTCTGGCCCGGTTTGCTCCATTTAACGACTGTTAGCGGGAGGAAGCAGCTAGCATGTAGCCTAACTTCCTGTAAAACCACAAATGTTTCACTTCATGTCAGTTTGTGTATTGATTAAACACAGAAGATACGTTGTTTGAATTTGTGAGCTTTATAGTTGTTGATGGATGTGTTTTAGTCCTTTTTACTAACCTGAGCTAATCTACAGCTTTGTTTACACTCGCGCGCAGCTTTCGCTTCACATTTTAAGTACAGGGATTTTTCTTTTCTCCCAACTTGTGTTTGCAGAGTTTGCAGCAGAACTCAAAAACACGATTGCACTGATTATCGAATTCTGTTGGAGCTCAGGTCTGTAAAGTGATTTGAGGGAAGCCGAGGTGTCTGGCAGGCAGCTAGATCAGATCAAGTGACAGCCAGCGCTGCAGTTGTACTCGCATTGCAGACCACAGCACATTAGCAAATCAATAACCCTGCCAGTGCACGCGCACACACACACACACACACACACACACGCACACGCACACGCACGCACACACACACACACACACACACACACACACACACACACACACACACACGCACACACAGTACCAGCAGCAAACTGATGGGACTGCAATTGTCTGTTTGAGTGGGTGTTTCAATATATACAGTTAAGCTGAGTATATTTAGCTGCTGGTTATGTAACGGCTAGAAGTTGTAAAATGTCATCACATTGTACGGGAATGTTTTTAAAATCAAGTCAGCATATGCTTACTCTGTGAAGCTTGTGTTTTTCCCCCCGTCTTGTTTGTGTTTTCTTCTTCATATCACATTTGCTGCCGGCTCATACACTTTATATTGATTCCTTAAAATGCTTTAAAGTGTTCTGATGTAATGTGTTTTTGGTTCAATATCTGATGTGGAAGTAAGACCTTGAGCAAACACTGAGGTACATAACTTAATCATATTTAATGTTCACAGTTTCATTGATACTTGTATATGATGAATACAAAGGTTAAAGTGAAAGCAGATTAAGGCAGATCGTTTGTGTGATATTCAACTGAGGTTTTATATATATATATATTGACAAACACTGCACATTGGTACACACTTATACATGTCACCATAGCTACATACAACTACATAATAGGGTGTAATAAACAGTTTATTAACTTAATATAGTGCGTATAAATGCTCAATAACGGGGACTTTAAGTGTTGCCATGTATCAGATCAGCATCATCTTGGTAGTAATATCATTTCAGGTGTTTGGTAACATTCAATTTAAATTCCAATTTTTTTACTTTTTCAATAAATATATAAATTATACTTTTTGTCTTGAATAAATATCGTTTCTGATGTCTTCCTCACTTTGTGTCTCTCTTCTTTCACTCCTATTTCAGGGGATCAGCAGTCTGTTCAGCTCGCTTAAGGTGGTCCGGCTTCTCCGTCTGGGTCGGGTTGCCCGTAAACTGGATCACTACATTGAGTACGGGGCGGCTGTACTTGTCCTGCTGGTGTGTGTTTTCGGACTGGCCGCCCACTGGTTGGCATGCATTTGGTATGTTCAAGACATTTCTTCATTGGTGGCAATAGACATGTTTTTGCTTTAACTTAAAACTATGAAGTAAATGTTGATGGCACACTGTAATGGCTGAAGAATAAAGCAATAATCTGTGTTTAGATTTGTTCTCCATGAGCCTTGTTTTCACTTTGCAATTCTGTGTCCGCCCCCGGAAAAATTAAGACTCGATTTTTAACAGAGGAAGTGTGTCAACCATTGCGCAGCCGAAACAGGAAGAGGATAGCTTTAAAAGTACTTAAAGTACCAAAAGTAAAAGTACTCATTATAAAGAATGCCCCATTCTAGAATAATGTTTTTTATGGAATTATGATAAATGATGCAGTCACATCACTTTAAATGTATATAATAAGTGGTGTAATAATAAAGGGGTAGCTTATGATTATACCCCAAATATCAACAAGGTTTCATATTTTTAACCTATAATAAATACAATACTTATAATACCTCATAATGTATTTGTTGATTAATCTCATTCCACAAAGGATTAAATAAAGTACAATATTTGCCTCTGAAATATAGCAGTAAAGAAGTATAAAGTAGCAGAAAATGCAAGTACCTCAAAATATAACGTAAGTACAGTACTTGAGTAAATGGACGTAGTTACTTCCCACCACATGAATTACATAACACATTCTGATAGACTGCCTTCACTGTGATTAACTAATAGCGGAGCCAGTTAATCTAATGGATCCATTGATTAACATAATGAATGCATTAATTATAAGTTATTTTTAGCCAACACGCTTGTTTCCACTCATCAAAATTACATTTTTAGGACCTTTAAAGCCTGAAAGAGTAGTAGTGGTTTCAAGAGAATTATATTTTCTCATTAATATGTAAATTTATGGCGGGCAGGCCTCTAAAGTCTAATCAGATATTCTCCTCTACAGGGGGCACGTAGAGGTGGAAACATTGAGTTTCCATCATGTATTGATCTATTATATTCATGAGAACACACACGCACAGATACCATAATATCAAGTTAATGTCCTGCTTACATAAAAACAAAGAAAATGTCTCGTATTATGACTTTTATGAGGTTTTATGTATTGTGATGCACTTCCAAGGACGCAAAAGAACCCCTTGCACACGTATTCACGTCCCGACAGACACTTGACCCTTACCTTGTGAATCAGGATTACAAGACATCATTCAAGTAATACATTCATAACCACAACACTGTGTTTGTCTACAGGACTTTAAACAATGTTAATATGCAATATTTCATGTTTGTTTATTCTTTTGGTTCACAAGCGGGTATCCCACAAGAGGCTTTGGCCAATATCATAAACATTGTTTATCGGTATAATCAAACTTGAATAAAAGCAGCAAACCTCAGACGCCATTAGAAAAAGCTCCTGTATTGTTTAATTTGAATTGTACCACACATTTGCAGTTCCTCGCTGCAATTCTTTTTGATAAATCCACCCCATTAACAGTGATGTGATTATGTGCGGCCTGACTATTTCTCCCTCTCCGCGCTCCAGGTTCAGCATCGGTGATTACGAGGTTATCGATGAAGAAACCAACTTTGTGCGCATGGACAGCTGGCTCTACATCCTGGCCGAGACGTTGGGCACGCCGTACCGCTTCAACGCCAGCGGTACGGGGAAGTGGGACGGCGGGCCCAACAAAGACTCGGTCTACATCACCTCGCTGTACTTCACCATGACCAGCCTGACGAGCATCGGCTTCGGAAACATCGCCCCGACCACAGATGGAGAGAAAATCTTTGCAGTGGCCATGATGATGATTGGATGTGAGTGGAGGCGTTTTATCTTTCATCCAATGGAGCAGATACATGAAACATGAGAAGTTAAATATGCTCTCTAAAGCCACAGTCCACATACGTAGGTAGGTGAATAAATGAATTATGAATGGAGCCATCGATGTTCAGAAAATATAACTTTACAGATGATTAGCTGAACAATAATTCTAACTCTACTGTAACCCAGCATATGCTGCTCGGGTTGAAAGTAGTTCAGTGCCAGAACTACGGACGGCAGTTTTTCCTTTGATGTCCATTATCATAGGCCTTTGTTGACTTTCACTGCCTGCTACCTACTGTACAGTATATTCCTTGAACAAAAAGTCCCACTGAAAACCCTTTTTCAAGCCCAGTTTGAGGCTATTTCATGTCGCTATTTTCCATTGGTGCAGGTATTTCTATGGGTCTTCAACAGGAAGATGGCGTTTCCATTCTCAATCCTTCAAAGCTCTGATATTCTAAGTTGTCCGTGAGCACGACACATGGTTTACTTCAATCACTGATAGAATCAGAGATGTGATTGCACACAACAGGCTTCTGCACCACTGTTGTGACCAGTTTTACACAACAGCTTCTAGAGGAAATACTGAGTAACTATAGATTAACATAGATGGTAAAACTGATGTGATAAATAACTGAATAAACAGAGACAGTATAGCAATGTATGGGACGTTTAAACAATGTAGAATTAATAAAAGCTGCAATGAATTGTTTATATAAAACGAGCTGTAGCTTCCTCCAGTTTATTTTTCAGTCTCGTCAACACTGCTGTCAACTCCAGTCTGTCCACTTTATTACTGTGACACGCACAGTACGGCAGGAGCTCTGTTATTCCTGCCTTCATTAGACTCATTACCTCAGTCTTGTGTGTGATGTTGTTCTGAATTATTCAGCTTTTCTGGAGCGTGATGCATTTGCTTCGCAAGTTTCCTGTCTGAAAAGCAGCAGAAACAGTGAATAAGACAGGTGCTCCTCAGAGGCTGGAGTTTAGTGGAGCATTTTTTTTTGTTTCATCACATTCTGTTGCTTGCTGTTCATTTGTAAGTCTGTATGTGTTTTGGTAAAACACGTGAGTCATACATCTGGACAAAAACAGCCATCATTTACATTAATATCTGAACATATTTGCGAAAATGACATTTCCATTATGACCAATTTATGTCACCTATTGTGGTTTACAAGCAGACATAATGAGCCAGTTTTGCTGTAGACATCAATAACAATGCAGAAACCTTCCTCCACCAACTAATAAAACCTCTCATCTGCTCGGAAGGAGGCACTTTCTCACAGCTTGTCCTTCTTTCCACATCTCAAAATTAAACATTTATGAGGAATCTTCTCCTTGTGTGGCTCATAATAATACAGCGTGCGGTGCATTTATGTGTGACTGCACGAAGAGAGCGACACCTCGAAGCAATAACGGACCGCCGGATCAATTTTGCACAGAGCTCCCTCCGATCCCTCGGCAATCACTCCTCACCTCTCTTTCAGCCAAAATATCAACCCTGAGACCAGAGGATGATTCTCCCCCGACCCCGCTTCTCTCTATTTCTACCTTTTGGAGGATCAGGTTTATAGATACACTGTCGGGGGAACTGGCAGGAAAAAAAACTCATCTGCAGACTTTTTTTTATTGTGAGATACGAATCTAAATATAAAAAAAAAACAGACAGCCTCAGGCTGATTCAGTTGTAGATGCAATCTACTGTAGTCCATGGCTGTTCTCTATGAAATATGGATGCTCTGATACTGTTCTATTTTTACCACCAGCACTGGATCGGTGCTGGCAGTAGAAGATCACAGTGTGACGAGGGATTGGGGGGTGGGGGTGGGGGAGGCATGGGAAACGGGGGCACTATACATATGTCCTGTTTCTATGGCAACCGATGGCCCGGGGGTTGAGTTTCCGACAACTGTCTCATAACTACCCTCAAACAAGCCAGCTGTTGGATGCCGAGCGACGCTGCGACGAAGTTGTGCACGTCAGCAAGTAAAGAGCGATGTTGGGGACGAGATGAAGCGCCGCTCCACGGGGACAGATTGAGTTTCCTTTGTTGCAGCATTTTCTGTTTATCAGAGGAGCGAGCGTTGCCATCTGCGCCGAGGCTTGAGGAAAAGCGAAACGTCCCGAAACTTTTGGTCACTCCAAATTCATCTGATTTAATTGTCTCAGACCGTACTTACCTTAAAACCCGTATTGGTCTGCAATAAATAATAGCGCATTATTTGTGTTTTAGGTGGTATCATACTAGTCTTGATAACGTGGCGGCGCAAGTAAGCGATGGTGATGAAAGGATGAAAGCTGTCCTTGAGGAGTTTTGGGCTACTTTTTAATTAGTATTATTCCCTGTGCAATTTTTTCTTTGATTGTGCGCTGTGAAATAAACAAACATGCACAAACGCACACACAGGTTACTGTCATCGTCTGCGGATAATTGAAATGTGTGGCTGATATGTTTCCTCTCCTTCCCTTCTAGCAGGGCTAATTAGGGCTCCATTGCCAAGAGAACACTACACACATAGTGCAGACATCTGATAGCTTTGATCCACACGCACGCACACAGACACACACACACACACACACACACACAAACACACACTCCAGCTGTTGCACCAGTTCAACCACCCAACCACCTCAGAGATGCACTGCAGTACTCTTTCTTTAATTCTTCTATCACAAGAAAAAATTTCCTTATTTAGTATGCTGTAACTGTGTTGGGATGGATGCTAACACACACACACACACACACACACACACACACACACACACACACACACACACACACACACACACACACACACACACACCTATTTTGCAAGAGTTTTGAGGATTATATTTGAAGGCAATGATGAGTAGTGATTGGTAATTTCCCACGTGATTGATTACAATGTTCACCACATAAAACAAAACTATCATTTGGTCTGATATATCATGTAGTTTATATTAATGCCACCAGTGTTTTGAAGCTCATAAACCACACTTTGGAGATTTATATTTCCCCATAAAACATGATGTTGAGATTTTCATCTCCATGTAAATCAGGTTTGTTGAAGTATTTGTCCTCCCATACGATATCTGAGATGTTTGGCATTTCAAATTATGATTTTCAAATGTGTTTGAGCTTGTGAATCCTGATTTGGAATTTTTTATACTGGAGTGTGACGTGACCCTGGATTTACGTAGAAGCCTCCGAATAGATCTTTCAAAACCCACAAGATGATTTGTGAAACGAATACTTAAAATAGAAAGCATCAGTGGCAGCTGGTGGATTTTTTTTTTGGTAGAGACATCCAATAAATGTCAGCAAACATCCTAGCATGATTCAATGCAAAAAAAAGGTATCGAACACGCATTACCACTTTGCAGTTAAATATTTAACATTTATTCCAACACTGACATAATAAAGCATCCATAACACATGTCTTGACCAGACCAGTGGCTATCACATCTATAAATGGACGATTATTTACATTTTCACAGATTTATTAAACTCCTCCCTTCTCTGTGTTTCCCCAGCTCTTCTTTACGCCACCATCTTTGGTAATGTGACAACCATCTTCCAGCAGATGTACGCCAACACCAATCGTTACCACGAGATGATCAACAGCGTCCGGGACTTCCTGAAGCTCTACCAGGTGCCGAAGGGCCTGAGTGAACGAGTCATGGACTACATCGCCTCCACCTGGTCCATGTCCCGGGGGATAGACACGGAAAAGGTGCGTCGGACCGCTTACAGGCCCTGTAACGTGGGATTACTGGTCGTTGTCCTGGCATTTCAAACCAATTTTGACATAACGTGTTAATTGCAATATTGTTAAAAAATGTGTACGATCGCAGCATAATTTGTGTGATATAAATACTATAGGAATACAATTATTATTATTATATAATTTAATGTTTTTTCTGTTTGTTGGGGAACCAAAACACAAACATATGATGTTGATGCTGCCTAACACTACATAAAACAATTTTTTTTCATTCTTCATTTTTGTAAAATCTGTCAAGCTTATTCTGTGCCAAAATGTTGCCGCCTATTATGAAAATCCGACAGTGGTACGCCGTTTATGGAGCAGTTATCACCAGCCATCCTATCGAATTCAGATGATGCTGAAATGATTTCGGTGTGTGGAAATTAGGCATTTAAAGCTGGCAGCAGATAAATTGAACCGGTGCCGCTCTGATTGAGTCGAAGCAAAGCAGCATTCATATCGCTGCGTTCCATTTAAATCCACCTGTCCAAAATCCAATCATTGACATATTTTTTATTATTATTTTACCTCAATTTAGAAACATAACTTAATGCAAATCTGTTGTCATAATCAAACCGCGATACGGATTCTGTCCTCTTTATTTATGTTAAGCTTGCACTGCATCTATGTATTATTTATTTGTCTGGCTTCAGGCCACCCTAAAGGGTCTAAAAATGGCATATAATCCCTCTTTGCTTGACATTCATCTTCAAAGAGATTTATTTTAAAGGCAGAGCCCTGCAACGGCCTGGCATCCTGTTGATTAGGTGCACTTCAACAACATGCTGCCACTCAGTGACACACAGCAGAGAGGTGGGTGGACATGTGAAACTCCACCAGAAAGCATAATTCACACTCGACACAATCAGTCCCAACCAATAGATGAGATTATAGATTAGACTCGCAGTGAAGTGTTTCCCAAACCTACTGAAATAGAAAGAAGCTCTGAATGAAACCCACCAAAGTCTTTTAGTGACTGTTAATTCATTGTTTTAACTTACACACACTGCAGAAATAAATGTAATACATACATGTACATTTGTTTAATGAGCTTTCAAATCATACACAACTACGAACTGACTATGATACTGGATTTGAACAACCAAAAATAATAAACAATACAACTATAATATATATATATATATATATATATACATATATATATATATATATATATATATATATATATATATATATATATATATATATATATATATATGTATATATATATATATATATATATATATATGTATAACATATATATATATATAACAGTGGCGGGCCATGGATTTTCTACTTGCGCCTTCAGTCGGAGTCAGCTGTTCAAGAGCTGGGTGCAAGCTTTGATAAATATATATATATATATTTACATTATATATATATATGTCAAAGCTTGTGAAAGATAGTCTGCCAACTTACATCAAAGTTATGATCACCTAATGTGACAATAACACCGTGGAGTGTGATCAGCTGAAGACAAATCATCATCTTTTCTCCACTTTTTTTTCTTCTTCTCTCCAGGTGTTGCAGATTTGTCCGAAGGACATGAGAGCAGATATTTGCGTTCATCTCAACCGGAAGGTGTTCAAAGAGCACCCGGCTTTCCGGCTGGCCAGCGACGGGTGTCTGAGAGCGCTGGCCATGGAGTTTCAGACCATCCACTGCGCCCCGGGCGACCTGATCTACCACGCAGGGGAAAGTGTGGACAGCCTCTGTTTCGTGGTGTCGGGATCCCTGGAGGTCATTCAGGATGACGAGGTGGTGGCCATTTTAGGTGAGTTCACCGTCCGTAGTTCGCCGTTCCTGGTGCATGTCTTTTCACCAAATTACACCGAGCCATTATGACATAATTAAAAATGCAATTCACCGCCTGTATTTATTTAATGAAAGACGGTCAAGGCTTCCTATTCCCCCAACTGTCAACGGACCTGTCCCAGATCTGTTCAAGTTTTCAGATTTTTTTTTTCCATTTCTTAAGCTTTAATAAAAAATGTGACAGTGAAGCAAATATGTGAGATGCAAATGTGCTGCTACAGTATCTCCCTGCTGTCAGAATGTATTATCTTAGAGACCCAGAAATATGGCAGTAATGACGGTGTAAAAAAATGTTTCAGTCACACTGGCCTGCACTGTTCTAACAACATGGTTTTGCCTAGTAACAATATATTTCTGTTACTGGAAATCCTCCTTTTTCTCAGACTGCAGTGAAAACCGATGTTTGGGGATCATTGTCTGCTGAGTCATGAACTCAGGATTTGTACAATAATCAGTTTGTCACAGACTCCCCTCAGTAAGGGTTTGAAAATGAGAGCATACCAGACCTGATTAGAGTATAACTGAGACCTCTGTGAAGTAATCTGGACTGTAACCCACATATAATGTATATTGAGAAGGAAAGAACCAGACCAATTGCCGAAATCTTTATTCATCAATATATAGAAGAAATAATCATTGTTCTTGCCCACTCGTGGCCTGGTTAAATCCCAGGAGAGTCTTTGCTTTTTTAACAACTTCATCATTTTAATTTGCCAAATAATTGACTGAGTGAATAATGGATGGCATGCTCTGGCAGGCCCAGAGACACCGTTGTGGGCGTTTCTCGTCAATAACCTGCCGTCGGTCTCTCTTTGTAACGATCAATATGCTGTCGGGCTAATACCATTGACCCGGCTGGAGGCTGTAATGGAGCCTGAAGTCATGATCAAGTGACTACTATGAAACCGATTCTCATTAGCCTAATGGCGCTGTAGATCTGAAACAACATGTAAAGTACACAAACAAGTCTGACCCTCCATTAATCTTCAGACCGCTGCTGTTTGACTTCTCGTCCCGCCGACCGCTCTACAAACAGGAGCTCGACATGTATTCATTATTTGAACTCATCTGGAAACGGTGATACTTTGATTATTGCTTTTGCAACTTTATTTTTCTTTTAATATGCAGCATTGTTGACGGCTTTTCATCCTGTGGTTCAAAGAAGTAATCGGATTCCTGAATATGTTCTGCAGCCACATCTTGTGAGAAGCTGTTGGTTGAGATGTTGATAACACAACATAACATTCATGGTTCATCGTTACTTAAACTCAAACTTAAAATAGTGCTCACATGACTCACTGGTTTAGTCAGCTCCGACTGTGCTGCACAAATGACGGCATGTTGCGCACTTATAAATACTTGCATTTTCTTCAAATATCAAAGAGACGTTTTGCAATTTTTCACTATAATTAATAGCTTACATAATAGTTCATAAGTAATGCTATTGCTTTGTTAGTCTGTTCCCATCTGGGGAAGGCTTGTCTCATAACTTTTAGGTTGCCAGGTTGTAAAAAAAAGAACATCCTCCTGCATGACACTTGCTTTGTTACTTACTTGTTACTCAATTAATATTAATTAGTCGATGATAATGCTGCTAATTGGTCCAGATTGCACAGACTTGTCACCCCACTTTTGGTTGTTTCAACCCTTATCTGGATGAATAAATCAGATATATGGACCATTTCACCGAAGCATTTCACCGTGCATGACGTAGCATACCCTCGTGGGGGCGCGCTCATGTGATTGGCTGAAAGAAGAGGAGACATTTGATTGGCTAAAGATAATTCCCTGTTGAAAAAACATAATACAGTGAAGTTCACACACACGACAAGCAGTTTGTAAATGCAGGTTCAACCGTTTTTTTAATATAAATGTAACAACATCCAAATATGTTTTTGATGAAAATATAAAATTCTGAAAATAAAAAAAGGAATGCCTTAAGAACTGCCAACGCAACCTGGCAACCCCAAATTTGTTCTAATAAAAGGTATAAAACTAATTCATAGAGCATCGAAAAAGTATGTATAACATATGGCATTATTTAAGCCATGTGTTCCAACTAATTTATAAAACATTAGAAAGTGATAGTGAATTAACGCATGAATTATTTCCTCTCTGCAGGTAAGGGAGACGTGTTTGGGGATGTCTTCTGGAAAGAAGTGACTCTCGCTCAAGCCTGCGCCAACGTCCGAGCTCTGACCTACTGCGACCTCCACGTCATCAAGCGAGACGCCCTGCAGAAGGTGCTGGAGTTCTACACGGCATTTTCAAACCACTTCTCCAGGAATCTGCTGCTCACTTATAACCTGCGAAAAAGGGTGAGTGCCTCTTCAGATAGCACCAAGATAGAGAAGTTCTCTTTCAAATTTGGGCTTCACGCTGCACTTTCAATGTCTGAAGACATTCTCACATTTCCAGCTGTGTGCTTTGAGCTTGTGAGAATTCTGAGTCGTTCTCTTTAAGTTTTATACACTATATGTGTTATGAACGAAAAACAATTAATGAAGATATTTGTATTGCTATTTTTCTTGATCATTAGACTGACGAGAAAAATTGCTAGAAAGGGGCTACTATTAAGTTAATTGGATTTTCAGCTCCTTTTGATCTGTTATTTTTCCTCTGATCAGACCATTATTCTTAATACGAGCTTAAACTTTAAGTGGACATCTTGTTTTTATCTTGGTTAAAGTTATAATTGCCGCACTTGGCCTCCCAGAGGTCACATAGTAATACATTATGTATGGGCGAGTACCGTGACAGATTTTCTTTCTACAGTTCTACAGCTGGAAATGTTTGCCATTTTGGTAAATACGCTCAGTCCAGTTTTCTGCTAAGCGTTAGATACGAAGCTTGATAAACATTGTTGTGTTTCTTAGTTAAATATGAAGCTACAGCCAGGTGATGGTTAGCGTAGCTCAGCACAAAGACTGAAAGCGCTAAAATCCACCTAATAGCATTTTGAAAGGTGTCAGCTGGCATCATATCTGACTGAATACGAGGTATCATCTAACTTTGGGCAAGAACTCCCAAAATGTGGCTGCAACCAGGAACATTAAACATACAATTCCTTTAGAAATCGTACATTTTCTATATATAATAACGCAAATAGAAGTATCTACCGGGGCACAAGCTCATGAACAACGGAAAAAACAATCTTCAGTGCATACAAAAAACACATTTCCATCAAACCGCCAATGTACATGTAAAGCCCCTCCGACATCCTTCCTTCAGAAATGAACAGCTGTGATCAACATCTCAAGTGTGGCTACCAATCATTACCTCTTTCAAAGTAAGGTTAGGCTGCCCATGAGAGTACATGGAAGATTGAATTGCTTGCATTTGAAGAGGCAATCTCATCTGCTGCTTTAAACTCACAATTCACCAGGGTCCAATACTTTCTGATTGTATATACTTTAGGGAAATCCAGAGAAGGATTGAATGAGGAGCCGAACGCTGCCTTCAAATGGAGCTTGTGAGGATGTGTTTTTGACTTTGGAAATGGGTGCAAGTTGTGAACATTTTGTTTTTCTTCATTTTTCTATGAAGAAAATGTCTTCCCCTTTTCAAAAATGATGCTTGTATGTTTGTTTCATTTCAGCATCATGCCCAGGAATGAGAAAAGAGTAAATCAAATTTAAAAAATGCTACATTTAGATGCAATGTCCGAATTTGGAGCGATCAAAAAAACACAGTAGTTTGATCGAATACTAGAATCTTGTCATGAAAACAGTAGCCAGATAGCCTCTTTTCCTCTCGCCAGACAATGCATTTCCTCACACGGGGATTCTTTAATTGGCTTTTCTATAACACTGAAACATAAGTTATTCCGTCAGTACTCTTGGTTACAGAAATAGTTTGACATTTTGGGAAATACGCTTAAAGGCTTTCTTGCAGAGTGTTGGATGAGAAGTAGAGCTAGAGCAATAAATACGCCAGGGCCATGTATAGTATAGGAGACAAGACATTGATGTAAATGTCCCGATTAGTATGTATCTTGGTCTCAATTCATATATAAAAACAAATCGAAATAATCTGATTCTTTATATATGTTATGTGTTTATGTAAAATGGTCATTGGCCAATGTAATGTGGCATATAACCCTCAAATATCAACGATTGTATTGGCCTCATATGAAGCTACAAGCTGGTAGCTTAGCTTAGCATAAAGGCTGAAAACAGGGACTTCCCCTATTTTGTGGTTGTGGTTCTCTGGTTTTTGTATGGAATAAATAAAACATTTATTAGTGATCTCAGAGGTTGCGGTTGCCATCTTGTCTAACCCTCTGTGAGAAAGGGAATAAACCTATTTCCAAAAATGGCAAACTATTCCTTTAAAAGGATCAAATCAAAAAATGATACTGACAATTCAATCAATTTCTGGCAAAAACATGAAGAAACTATTATTCTGACAAATCAATCCCAACTCAAGGACCACTTACTAGCTTTTTCTAGAGCTTTCAACCATATCACTCAGTATTCATTTCATTTTCTTAGTTGTTATGGAGATGTTGGAGGAGTTGTTTTGATTCATCCATAAGTACTTTTAGGACTTCTCAATTTCTCATAAGTTACATAAACCATGTGACACTCTAAAAAGATACAGAAAAATCTTCTAAGATAAAGTATGAACAATGTCTTCAGCATTAAAGACTCATAGAAGATGTAGTTGTTGAATACTAACGAAAGAAAGAAACTAAAAGGACCCAAGAACATAAAAATATAGAAGAAAAAAAAAAAATTAAATCCAAAGTACAGCAGGAAAACTACAAAGCTAAAATTAGTAATTCGGATGCCGTTGTCCATTAGCAGCTGTGTGATCAGCTAACGGTGTAACGTGTCTTCATGCGCTGAAGCCAGAGGCATGAAGTGAACCTTCCCTCTGTGTCGTGGGACTTGCCTCATTAAAGGTGACATTTACAAAGCACACACATTTTTGAAACATTGGCAGTCTTCCTCAAACAAGCTCAGTAAAATGGATACACCTGTTCATCGAAATTATGTTGATCATGTTTTATACCTTTATTTCTTCACTTCATACGATTACAATTTTGAGGAGCGCCATACAAATTACATTTGCTTGTGTACTGGTTATAATGGTGTTTTAGTCATAACAACTTTATATTCTCTTGCAGATCGTCTTCCGAAAGATCAGCGACGTGAAACGAGAGGAAGAGGAGCGGCAGAGACGTAAAAACGAAGCCCCTCTGAACTTGCCCCCGGATCACCCGGTACGGAAACTCTTCCAGCGCTTTCGGCAGCAGAAGGAAGCCCGCCTGGTGCCCGAAAAGCCAGAACCAGATGATCATGATATCGAGAAGGGCCCCGTGTACGTGGACATCCCGATAGCTAAAGCGGCCATCACAACTACCAGCATTGTCACGGTGACGGAAAGCCCCGCAACACCCTCCTCTTCAACGCCTAAATCTTCGACACCCCCCAACTGTGCTCCCTCAGACAAGGCGAAGCTGCAGATACCAGCACCCGTTTCTCTGATCGGAGGCCGCGCCAATGAACCGGTCAAGATCAAAGGCTGGGGCCTCTTCAAGGAGTCCGTGGTCAAAGCCGACAACTGGAACAAAGTGTCCAAAGCGGAATCCATGGAGACTTTACCTGAACGGACCAAGGCGCACGAGTCACAGACGTCTCTCAAGAAGACGGACTCGTGCGACAGCGGCATCACCAAAAGTGACCTGCGCCTGGACAAAGTGGGCGAATTCCGCATGACGCCCCAGGAGCGCAGTCCCGTCCAGCCCCCGGCGGAGACCAGGCACCCCTTCTACCCCATCCCGGAGCAGACGCTTCAGGCGTCGCTCCAGGAGCTCAAGCTGGAGCTGAAGGACGATCTCAAGAGCCTGGACGTCCGAATGTCCGGTCTGGAGGCCCAACTCACAGAAGCACTTCAACTCCTCAAAGCGAGGAGATCGAGTGCCGGCTCTCCGCAGCCACTTTTTGACATTTCTAGACCTGCGTCTCCAGAGCTGGACAAAGAGGACATCTTCTCTTGAGGGGTGGAAGGTTAACTCATCAGGTTAACTGTGCACTCAGCTGGAATCCAGTAATATCCAGATTACCTGGATAGCTGAGGCTGCATCGGGCACACCTTTTAGATTAGGCAACACCGTGGTCTTAAAGACGCACCGGCCTTATTCGCAGAGGTGTACCGGTCCATTAACAAGGGGACATAGTGGTCGTAGCCCAGAAAGCTCGGTGGTTACGAAAAACACTGACAGCTCTATGTTTGTACAGATGTTTGATTTATTTTTCCATCGCACTTTAATGGAAAAATAGCTCGAGCGGTTCGATTTTTATCTCGATTTCAGAGAGCGTTATAACAGAAGAACAAAGTTGTATCTCTGTTGGGAAGAGAATAGAAACAGCATGACCCACTGGTTTGTGATGAATCATTTGTATGAGATTCTTTGCATGTCACATAAAATAGACGTGCGCCTCAAGATTGCAGATTGTGCATTTTTGATTCATTGAGGCCACACAGCAACGTCATTTGCATTATTTCACCATGACGGTGGGAAAAGACGGTCTTTCCAGATGTTGAAACGGTCTCAGAGTAATTTCCTTCAAGCAATTGATGAACTCTTTTTATTATATCAACTGCCAGGATAATTAGGAATTATACAACTCTGGCCAAGCAATCAGATTTTCAAAGACATTTTTCAGCAGAGATAATTTCCATAAACCATGGATAGATATGGGCGTGATGAAAAGGCAGCAGTGAGCAAGTTATCCATCTTTCTGAATATCTATTTGTTATTCACACATTTTAACACGACAACCCCACATGATACATGTATATGATACGTACATATTGAATGAGAGCTATGCATTTTTAGCTTTGGTGATGCATAATTAGGTGATGCAGATGGTACTGATAATGGCTGTGCCTCTTCTTACCTTATTTTAAAATTGTCAAGAACATAATGATGAATGTCCTTTTGCACAGTATTTCTAAAAAGGAATTGTATTTATAATTTTTTCAATTTTAAAAAGTGGATAATATCCACTGCAACTTGTTTTAGTGACGATTCTCACCTTTATTTAGGTACATAGCATGCATGATTTAATGTCAATTGTCTGTAATAACATTCACTGTTGGGAGAAAAAAAATCATCCCATGACAACACAAGATACAACTTGACTATTAATAAGGAACACAAATCAAAAATGATCTTGCGAAGAACAAACGTTCTCTTTCAGGAATCTATCTGCTTTATTTAAAAGAATACTTCACCCTTGAAATGATTATTTGCATCAATTACTCACTCAGCGGTACCTTGAATTTGTAAAGAAAAAATTATCGCATGCCTCCCCGGTTAAGAAAGAAGTCAAAAACGTGTTTTATACAACGTAATTGGGTAATGTTAATTGGATTATTTTTTATTATGTATCCTTCCCTTTGCCTCATATACAAAAATTATGAAATGAAATACATAGATGCAGTTAAAATGAATGAATTAAAAAGTAGACCGGTAAGTTTGTTAAATGTCGTGACTTTCTTTATAAATTAAATAATTTCAATTTGACCAAAAAGCAAAACAGAGTAACGAACTGACAAGATAACAAAATAGGTCATTTTAGATGAGTCGTTGCAGATCAACAATCCTTGCTTGTATTGTACGGCAACATTGTTGAACTGATGGAAGGATTCATCCTAAATGATATTGATAGCCGTAATAAATCAATGTAAATAAATCACTATTATATTGGAAACAACAGAGAATAGGCATCAGTGTGGGGGATTGAGTGAGAAGCCAGAGGGAGGACATGTGCTGTGGAGTATTTCATTACAGAACCCTAATAAATCCACAGAAAAAGATCCATCAAACATCCAATAAAGCAGAGAGTTCTGTCATCAAGCAAAAATTATGCATAGCTGTTACAGTAGAAATTTCAAATCAATTGAGGCTCTTAAAAAAAACTATGAATAATAGAAGAAAGTTATTAAATATGAGTAATATTTGAAACCATCAAATGTTTTTTTTTGTGGCAGATTTATGAAATCCAGAAGAAAAAAAATCATTGCTATTCATAGTCAGGATCTTAAGTATACAGTCTTTTACATGGCACAAAAATAACCATCATTCTATATTATTTATTATTCATATGGATAATTTATGTTCCCTGCATGCCTTTTCTCTTATCAAGACAAAAGACGAGCTGAAACAGACACGACTGAGAGCAAAAAGACGCTGAGAGTTTTCCTCCAACACATTCTGTGGCTACATTTTCATCAAAAATTCAGCTTGCTTAAAGTTGAATGGGCTTCCCGTCACAGAAGTGAGAAGTCATTTAGTTTACAGCCAGCGTTTGTGCGATCTTGGCTTGGGGAAAGGGAAAAGCACGAATATCATCTATGACCTCTCGATCACAGAGAACTCATAAAACTGAAGTGAGGAGTTCAGAAATCAAACGGAGGCGGAAAAGCGGGCCGACTAGGAATTTAGTCACGTTAGTCAAAGACTGAATCTAAATATAATGTAATGTTCAGTATTGTGTGATCTTATTATACAATCACTTCTCCATTTATTAGGATTGATCAAATTATTAATCTATTACGACATCATAGCTCTGTAGTAAAACACCCTGTATGTGTTCTTACTCTAGAAGTGATGACTTTACATTTAATATTGCATCACCCAAAAGATTTGGATAGACTACTTTTATGACTATTGAGTAGGAATAAAGGTCTGATTTGTCAGTCAAATCTGGCAACACTGTCATAAATGACAATGCTCAACCAGATGTATGACTAAAAGTTAAGGTTGTGTAGCGCATCAAAAGTGTGCAAAGTTAGAATGCAAGTTTTTAAAACAATTTAAATGTAGATGAATTGCTTGCAGAGGGTGAGATGAGAAGATTGATACCACACTTTAGAGCTACTACAAGGAACTGTTTTTGTGTTGCTTTTGGCGGCCCCTGTGGACTAAAGTGGTAGTGTTTCTGAGCACCACAGTCCCTTTAGAAAACCTCTCATTTTACTGCAGTTTCTGGTTAACCTGCATGGTTTTGCAGTACAGGAAAATGGCGAGCGTGGCTCGTTTTCAAAGTCCTGTAGCGCTTAGCGGCAAAGCGTATTCATCTCACACATCTCATTGGTTTTATCCGCAGTGTAAAAGTTATGATTGTACGGCAAGTTATGTGCCAGTGGGCCCTTTGGTCAGAGTCTTGCTAGCCGTTTCCCCCTGCCTCCAGTCTTTATGCTAAGCTAAGCTAATTGACTTCCAGCTTTAGCTGCATATAATGCAGTTATGAAAGTGGCATCGATCTTCTCATCTAACTCTGAAAGAAAGTGAATAAAAGCAAAACTATAAACCTTATTATTATTAGTTATGACTTTGTTGGGTCAGTTTGTGTGTTTTAAAGAGAGAAAGCTTTGAAAGTGAGAAGATGCGTTTGACTTTCTGAACAGAAACCGGTGGATTGTGAGCTTTAGTCTGGAGTAGTATGCATGACCGCTTAGATTGCACTTTAAATCACGTTATGTGGAGTTAAAGGTGTGAATCGTTCAAATTTACACAACAATTGAACCGTTTCAAATCATTTAAAACCAACATGTTTAGCCTGCACTAACTTTTAATAATACTAACAACAATGAGGTGCTGTTGTCATTTGTAATAATGTTTATGTGATTCAACCATTCTAAACCTGCATGTACAATATTTATTTTCTTCAACGGATGACAATTGAATTGTTTTCTTTGAAGGTATTTATGGTGGAATATTGTCATGTCAGCCAAAATAAACACGTTTCCCTTCACCAATGACACAGATGAATGACAAAATTGGTAGTATTTGTAAAGTATTTTTCAAACTTTCCTTTTGAATAACACAAACTATGAACCTAACAACAAAGTATGTGGCAGGTACTTCCACCTACGCCTGCTTTTTTTTCTTTTTACCTGCGCCATAAATATGCGTTGCTAAAATGGGATGCACTGCATGTGCACTCTAAAACTCAGAGACGAGATCCTTGAAAGCAATATGGAGTTATGCGCTGTAACATTTATAAACAAAGGTCCAAATGTTGACAGAAATAGGAGAATCCTTTTATAGTCCTGTACTACCACTTCATCACATTTACTGTACCTTAATATTACTGCAGTCATTACATTTGATTGCTACTGAGAAGCATGCAACACTGTGCCTTCATAATATTGCCCCGTGATGCTTTTACAGGCCTGCAGTGAGAAAAATACAAATGACTCTTTTGAAACAATTTGAACACAGCATTATTTTTGTGGTCAGCTCTAGAAAGCTGCCAAGTTATCAAACCCTACAATATATCTCGCTCCCTCTCTCTATATTATATATATATATATATATATATATATATATATATATATATATATATATATATATATGCACAAATTATATTGCAATGTTTAGATTCTTAAAAGTGAAAAGTTTGAATTTGGTGTATGCTTTATGTAATATGCACATGCCTCTGTGTTCACACACGTCAAATGATGAGAAATGTAACTATTTCAAGCACAACGGGAACTCTCTTTGTTATGAACTGTGACATACTGTACTATTCATAATAAATATTTTATACATACTGTTCCCTGTCTGTTCTCTTCGGGGACTGCATGGCGCCGTATAGCATCCATTCATCCGTCAGTCTTTGCGTTTTCAGCTCCCCTGACACTGATGAGGGCCACTTTCCTGAGAAAGTGTAACTCGCGTATATTCTCCTGCTGATCTACTTACGTCAGATAAACCACAGTTTTGTCCTCATTTAAGCGGATTCCTCGCTGACCCTCGCTCACATTGATCCTATTTAGGTGCCACAGATGTGATAATCCCAAGAGGAGAAATCAACTAATGGAGCCACTGGAGGCTCACCACAAACAACAGACTCCACATGACACAGTTCTGTTCTTCGCCAGGAGACATAAAAAGTACTGAGCATTGACTGTTTGAAACCTTGGGAACAGTCACTTTTTTTTTTAAGCTCCAATAAATAACCAGATGACCAAAGGCAATAACAAAGTGTTAAGTTGATGATGGATCTGTCAGCGATAACACCTCTGACTTTCACTCGTTCTTAAAGTAATCTCCCTGGAAGCCGAACCCTGAAGCTGATTGCTCTCCACGTGGAACAGTAAGAGGATCACATTGTTTTTGCAACAGGACACTTTAAGCTCAAAAGACAAAGAAAAAGCACATCAGCTTTTTTTTTAAAGTAGCTTCCTTTTACTTTGTGTAAAAAACGGACTACAGCGTAAATTATTTAATCGAAAAGCTTTTTTTCGGGTCATCCAACTCTCGGTCCTCGTGGGGCGGCCTCACCCCGATGACCCGGAATCCAGCTCAGATATCAAGGGTTTTAATTATCAATTAATATGCAGATTATTTTCCTGATGAATTTACTTTCTAAATAGTTGACAATCAATTTCCTTAATCGACTAAATACTGAATACTCACGAGTGCAACAAATGTGTATTAATCCGCAGCTGAAAACAGTCCAACAAATACACAATTTATTGTTGTTTGAGTAATGTTTGCTAAGAACTACAGTCCCCAGATTATTTAGGTAATCACAAATACAAATATTTGTTTTCCCCATTTTTTTAAGATTTCGGTCTAACGAGAAATGAAAGCGAATGATGTTGGGGCAGAGTGCCAAACAGGGAAAGTATTGGGACATGAACAAAACCATTCTTGCTTTTGGTATTGACTGGATTTAAAATAAAGCTGTTTTTAATACGTCCTGAAAAGTTGAGAACAGACCACCTCTCTAAACTGAATGACTCAATACAGCAGGTACAGTAAAGTTATCCATTAGAACATGGATGCATATTCATAACCAGGAAACTTGAAATACAAGGTTTTAATCCAAACCTAGTCTGAGGTAGTGTGCAGTTGATGAGACATTATATAACAAAACATTAGCGCAAAACAAATAGACAAACTTGTGTGAAGTTTTTCTCACATCCATTCTCAAAAAATAGCATTCATCTGCTTTCTAGTGGATAAATCTCATCCATTATTATGAATGTGCTGAATGAAAGTGTGTTGCCCCTCTAAAGCTTTTAATTGATATATCTAATATCAGTGTGATTCAACTTCACCCAAGTTCCACCTGTGAGGGAAAATAATGACATTGACAGCTTCCCGCTAATCCGTTCAGTCCACTGTGCCTTTTACCTGCCTCTCAGCACACACACACACACACATGCGTTTGTGGCGAGCTAAAGGAGGACAGTAAATATGACATTAGCATTTCTCAAAGCTCACGCAGCACTGAGCAATATCTTATCGGAGCCGTATAACGAAGACAGATCCGGGGGGCGTTTTTTCTTTTACCGTTTCTGAGAATAACAGTGATTCAGTGAAGCTCAATGGGTCGAAAACAGGCCTCGACACTGCCAAGACGGCCCTGAATCTCATTCTATTACTGTGTGTGTGCACGTGAGAATCAGCAGTGATCCTTTAAGTCTTGGCTTATAGGTAGGCTTTTGCCTGGTCCTGCAGGTGGTGGAAAAAAAATGGCTGCTCAGCTGCACTTGAGCCAGGTTTGGACGGGTTTCTGTGGCTGCGAGCCGGGTTGGCTCCCTGGCCGGTGACGACGAGGAACTGGACTCAGCGGGTTGTTCCGGTTGTCTGGTAGCAGGGGCTCTGGCTCCGATGGAAAGTCAAGGTGACTCATGGTGGGTGAGAAGTCCACTCAAGTCCAATCTGAGCAAAGCAGTAGAGGAAAGCCAGCATGGGCGGAGCCATGGTAGACCAGCCTAAAATGAAAAAAAGAAAACCAATATATTCAAGCGTAACATTAAACTATGTTCTGATGCTTTTGCAGGAAACGGCGAGAAATACCTGCATTCTTTTACAAGAGCTGGGGAGACAGAGAGCAGTAGACGGTTTGATTAGTTCTCTGCGCTGTACTGTGTTGTGTTGTACGGTTACTCTCTCCGTCTATTTATAGCCGTGTCTTAGAGGGTCGAGCAGCCAGGTAAGGACAGCTGTCTGCGCCTCCTCCCCAACTGGCTTGCCTCCAGATTATCTCAGTAACCTGCACCTGCACCCACAATGCTCCTCAATAGTCTATTCTTTCCCATTCATGTCTAAACAATCTAATTCACATACACACGGGCTGCTTTATGCACAGCTGTACTGTCAGCTTCCTGTCTGCAGAAGAGAAAGGCTCCATGGCCAACGGCTACAAAAAAAAAACAGGATTTCACTGATAAATATTTATGCTATGCTGACGTGACGTTTTTCTAGATAATTAGCATAGTTTCCAGTAAATGCCAGCTTATTATTAATGTTGGTTTGATTACATTAGAAATGCTCATGAGAAATTACAAATATGATGCATTTTCTGGCATCTAAATCCATCATAAAAAGCCTTTTAACTCGGGGCCCTGCATGCACCACCAGCCAGCTTAGCAGTTTTAAGAGACCCATCGTTTTGTCTTTACAATTATGTAAATGTCATTAAAACCCTCAGTGTGAAATATATTCCCCCACCAGTAGTCCCAACCTTTGCTGTTACTAACTAGCAGAGTGAAAAGCAGACTTTAGAGGAAGCATACTGTTTTTTTTGCTGTTTTTCTAAAAGGTGACTGAACTAAATCAACGTCCTATTCAATAAAAGTACTGTAATATTATGTGACTTACGTCTGACCACAATGGAGAAGACAAGTGGGTCGGCTCTTTGATATTTTGAGTAACAGTGGATGCTACTTAATACTAAATCCTGGCAAAGAGAGTGAAAAAAAGAGTCTCTTCCAGTTGCATGTTACCATGACTCCAATCAACCAGCGCTATAATTACACCACAGTTTCTTTTGCCGCTTGATTAACGGAGTACTTTGCGTTCAAATGAGGTGAAACTTGCAGAGAGGCAACTCAAAACTAAATATACAAATTGCTTAGTGATCATAAAGACTCTGCTTCTCACACATCTGACTTATTGGTTGAGCTCTTCCTTTTCTATGTACTTTATATTTTGACATATCACAACTGTTTTGTTTTTTTTCAGCCCCACTAATGGCATCTCTGGGGAAAGCTGTCTGTCTGCCTTTGGTCCAGACTGAAATATTATGGAAATATTGGATTGCCATGAAATTTGGTACAGACATTTATGTTCCCCTCAGGACAAATTAAGATCTCTTTAGTGACCTCTGACTTTTCATCCAGCGCCATTATCAGGTCAAAATTGTAATTTGCCCGATACCTGACTGGACTAAATAGCTGGAGGACTAATGACATCACCGCCACCTTTAGCTGTACTTAGTGCTTAGCGCTAAAGAGGAAATACTTTCTGCATTCTCACATGATACATACTAGCTAAAACGGCTAAATATCGTCATATTAGCGTTATAGTTGTGAGCATGCAGGCATTCTGATGTTAACGTTGACTTATAAACCATGATGCGTGTCCAAGCACAGCCTCACAGGGCAGATAGCGTCGCTGTTTTTCTAGAATCAAAAACGTCCTGTTCAATAAAAGGTACTGTAATGTTACCGATATTATACTTAAACATAGGATGGAATTAAAAAGTCTGCTGGAGTAAACAGCTTTCAATCCAACTAACATAACATAACGCCTCATTTTTCTTTTTGAATTAAAACTACGCACCGTGTCTACTTGTGTGTTGCAATTTCAACAACCCTCCCTGTCATTCAGCAAAAAGTACTTTAGATTACTCCAACATCGGGGCGATTGGGAGGCTCCAGAAGAAAACCACACGGACGACGACGCCCGCGTGAACACGGATTCGTTTTTCGTTTCACCGGAGAGGTCAAAAAGTGCAATCACGCAATCTGCCTGCACCAGTAAAAACCCCAGACAGGCTGATTTAAAAGCATTGATCTCATGTTAATGAAGCTCCCCCGCCATGTTTTATTGTGCCGACACATGCAGATACAAGGAACTGCCTCAGGCATTTCTGGTGGATCCATTTCAATTTCAATATAAAGTACAAAACCACAAGTACACTAACAGAATGGTCTTTTTAAACATTTTAAGTAAACATCAGGCAGTGCCATGTTATATCTTTATTTGTGCTATTGCATGGTCCGACTTAATTGTGATAAAAGCCAGCTGGGATTCTCCATTTAGTTTCTAGGTCTGACTCACTGAATAATTCACAACAGAAATGGTATTTTAAAAACACCCTGCTCTTACTTTTAGGTTTCTCTTAACTTATTTACACCACGTCTGCTAGAAGAGGCGTAATGTTACACACAGTTTACTGTGCGCTTTCCCGGCTCTGGACAATTCTTTTCCTGTCACAATAGAGCTTAACAGGCGACTGGAATATTTGTCAGGCTGGTTCGGGGCTCGACTTGAAGACGTGTGCCATTAACGGAAGATGAATGCTGTTGTTGTTCTGGGTCTGCTGGATGTGGCGACACTAACACCACCTTTAGGTAATGTCACTGTCGCGTTTGCAGCTTGATTCACCGACCCCAAGTGGTCAAAAGAAACAATTAGTGCCGCTTTACAATCGAGTAAACTCTGAATTTCGAATCAGCACTAATTAACAGTTCTTCTCAAAACACACACACATATATATTTATATTACATGATGAAGTTTCTGAGCTCTCGGCACTGACTCTGCGCCCACCCCAGTGGCGAGTGCAGCTCAGACTGCTTATCACGAGTAGACAGGCTTTTAGGAGGGCCTGCCATCTTGCTTTAGGTACCAAATGAGCCAGATAAAGACACAGGGAGCTAAACAGGGACTGGCACAGGCACAAAGCAGATGTCTCTGTATTGGGGAGAGTTAGCCCATTCAGATGCATCGAATGGCCCACTGTGACCTCTTCTTACATCACGCTTTTATAGCCTTGTCTTGCTGTGAGCTTTACCTTCACCATTTGTTTTATTGTTTTTATTTCAATTGTTTTGTTTTGACTACGTTTAATGTCGTATTGCTTGATTTTAATCATAGTTTCTTTTTCTACCCTGTAAACCACTTTGTAAACATTGTTTTGTAAAAGGTGCTCTATAAATAATAATATTATCAGCATCTTTATTATAACCAGAACTTTAAAATCCACTGCTAAATATACAGACCTATTAAACAGCCTAATTGTATTATATTCTATTTGTGATTTTATTTTCCGCTGGCGTGAGTCGGTCTCTCTAATTGTTGCTTTAGACGTACTATCTTTAGCTGCCGTCCCCGCTGTCGAAGGTGAAATGTCCCACAATGCAACGGAACAGTCAAATGAAAAGACCCCATGACTGACAGTAACTCTCCAACCAAAACAAATTAATTAATGCCAGCTGAAACAATCCTGCAAAAACAGAAGGCTCACATGAATCCTAGTGAGTGAGCGCTGCGGAGGACAAGTTACCTTGAATGAAGACACGCTTCCAGAAGATTCTGCCAACATGTCCCCCCCCAAGAAACACCAGATTTGAGAGGATGAGCAGGGCGGTGGAGAAGGCAGAGAGAAGGGCAACGCAGCGCCTCTCCATCGACGCAGAGAAATTCCGCTCCTGGGAAATCAGTAAATAAATAGGAAAATTGCAGAAGAACCACAAGAGATTTTAAATCGTAAATCTGGGAGACAAAGAGCAGAGACGCACCTGGTACTAATGAACCGTGAGGCCATAAACTAGAAGGATTAGACAGCCAGCCGTCAGACTTTATTACTATTTTGAGAACACGAACCTTGTCCCAAAGCTAGAGTCCAAAGAAGCTCGATGGACGTTTCTTTTGTTGTTGGAAGCAGACTTTAACTTACATTAACGTTGACCCCAACCAGTTTGTCTCCAGTCTGTATTTACTGCAGCAGCTCCTGGCTTCTTCTCTTATTAAATCAGATTACATGATCCCTTTATTTCTTGCTACAAGAAAGATTTCATCATGTTCACAAATCTTAACTGAAAATCAAATTGATGGAATAACCAGAGAATGACATCCATGTAGAATTTTAATCTCCTTTAACATCTTTTTTTTCTTCTTCTTTCTCCATTCAGATGAATTGGATTTGGATTTCAAACTCACAACAATGGAGCGAATGAACGGCGAGGCAAAGAGAGGCTTCAGTCCATTCTCCACCAGAACTCCGGCCCAATTCATCAGCGCCCAGTACTGCAAGTAGTCGTGGCCGCCGTGCCAGAGGCAGACGAAGCCGAACGCAAGGCCAGTTGATAACATCTTGGAAAGACGGCCGTGCCGTGAACCCCCCAGCGGCACGTAGATGTATCTGCAGCACGAGTTCAGAAGATCAAACAAAGCTTCAGACAAAACGAGTCAAACATTTACCGCGCTCGACAGGAGATTATAACCCGTCCGGCACAAAGAAAACAGCAAATTAATGTTGATAATATCAGACGGGACACAGATATACTGAAGCCAGTTAGTAGAGCGGATGTAAAACAAAAGGAGGGGGTTGAAAAAGGCCCCACAATGCACCAGTGACCTGCAAAAGAACACCAATCACACAAATTATCATGTCATGTTCATGTCCAGTGCAGAAATAGAGGCACTTTGGGGAAAATCAGTGCTAACATGTCTTTATTGTCGCTGTAAGTGGATTAATTTATTCCAAAATTGTTTCTGTGATTCACATCAAAACCTTGTCACACATTTAACCCAGTTTCTCTCAAATGTACCTTTTTTTTTTCTCCACCACCTCAGCAAGCTTTTGTATTGTTTGGGAAAGGTCTGATTTCAAACCACAAATACGTCCAGCACATAACGCATGCATTTCATTCCACTGTGGATGAAATGAGATTACACTGCATGTGATATATATATAAAAAAAAAGAAGGGCAGCTGTATATTCACGTAATAGCCCACACGAGGGGAATCATGTCCCAACAATCAGTTAAGATTGTGGCGCATGCCGTGAAGACAAATGACCTCAGATATTACGAGAACCGCGTCCGTCCCCCGAGGAACCGAGAGTCTCAACATGCTACATCGCTCCGACACACAAGAGAAAGCAAACAAACACGTTCTGTCTAGTGTTGCTGAGCTGGGAACTAATTATCTCAGCCACCCTGTGGATAATCAATGTTCCTGGAAGATGAGCCAGCATTTTCTGAGCCTTAAATAGAGTGGCCTGCTTGGCCATGTTGGAGGATGAAAGTAGGTGCAAAGGCAGATGGAGAGGAACCAGAGTGTTAGCCAGGGCACACCGAATACCTAAACACACCGCGTTATCCGTCCGTCTTTTTACTTTAATTAGATGTAGACGGATGCTAAACAGACGTTCATCAAAATATGATGATTGTACGACGTTGATTACTGTAATACGCGAGTAATCTGCGTGTTATGTAACACCTAAATACTGACAGCAGATGGTGCAGACAGCATGCGCACAAGATTTAAAGACTGGAATTGGAGTGCCAGGCAACTGTTACACACACACACACACACACACACACACACACACACACACACACACACCGCTCAATCAAAGCCCACACTTTAAATTTGAATTATATATATATATATTCATTTAAACTATCGGCTCCCTCCCCCCCATGATTTTATTAGCAAATGCTCCTCATATGGTGCAGCAATAACTCGATTAAACAACCAGCAAGAGCTCTTTTGTTGCTTGATAACTACGGAGCGGAGAGCCGGAGACACAGTGGCACACAGGCCGTGGAAAGCGTAATGTAATGGTTAGGAATGAGCCACTTAGCCGCTCAGGGAGACGGGGTGTCATGCAGAGCACATCATTTAACACCTACGCACTCATCCAGCGCCCTTCAGACGATTTCAACAGAATTTCAGAACTGCATTAAAACCTCTTTAAAAGCACTTTCGCGAGAAGGAACGTCAGGGCATTGTGTCATAGGTATCATTTTTGCATCTGCGGTGGTGATAATTGCGAGTGATGCCATTAAGCAAGAGAAAACAATTTTCAATGGACACGGATTAAAATGGCGACCTGCGTTTGCAATTTATAAAAGGTACAGTTCACCCTCGAGATGTAAAATACGTACAATAGTGAACTGCCCATAACAATGTTTGTGGATTATCTTGAGTAGCCAGGTTGAGACGTTGCAGTTTTACAAATTAGCTTTTTTTATCTAGTCCGATTATGTTGAAGAGATGGCAGATTACTCAAAAAACTAGGGCAACTCACACCAAAATGTTCTAGAAGGTAAGGTTTTTGATTTTGGGGTGACTGTCTCTTTAAGATCTGCTATTTTTTTCTCAAATTAATTGGAGCCTCTGTAGCCATCTCCAAAACAGTCAAACGTCATTCTAAACTAATCTTTCACACCTGGAAAGCCAGTGTACGTGTACGCCATCACACGTGTCAACACACAAACTAATTGGCTAACAACAACCGGGACGAGGGAGCGTTTCACGGAGTATCAGTGTGTTTTCTGACAACCGTGCAACTGTAGCGTCGGCTTAATGTGGCAACCCCACGTCTACCAAGTGGACCGTAACCTCCCCGTAGGCTGCATTCAGCCAAGTGTGCATCATTAAAAAGCAGACAAACTACTAATGTATGTTGTCCAAAGTACAAGTGCCCTCATTACATATGCACATACTAAACAAGGAGGCATTTCACCAGGGTGCACAACAGAAGAACTATTCACCAACAGCATCCAACCTCACAATCATGAGAAAGCCTACATGCAAATGCAGCATCCTCGTCCATTAAGAGGAAACATCCGGGTCGGCAGCTGGAGAATGGCGCCTTTTTAGTTTTTTTAAGGTTATTCAACTGACGATTCAACTGTGAAGTTCATTGCCCTGCAGGAAATGAGCCTCTTTACAGTAAGAGTGCAAAAAAAATAACAGATAAAGGGTTGAATAAACACACGGCACGCTCTTCAAAATATGAGGCTATGAAAACTATATATAGATACAAAGCTATATATATATATATATATGTATAAAACTAGCTACAGACAGAGATAAAAATAGATTAGACAGACAGACATAAGGCAATGAAAACTATAAATAGATACAAGCTATATATATATATATATATATATATATATATATATATATATATATATATATATATATATATATATATATAGCTTGTATCTATTTATAGATCTCTACATACATACATATATATATATATATATATATATATATATATAAAATAGATCAGACAGACAGACATCTAGATAGACAGACAGATAGACAGATATCTAGATAGACAAGCAGATAGACAGATATCTAGATAGACAGGCAGATAGACAGACAGATAGACAGAGATCTAGATAGACAGACAGATAGACAGATATCTAGATAGACAGACAGATAGACAGAGATCTAGATAGACAGACAGATAGACAGATATCTAGATAGACAGACAGATAGACAGAGATCTAGATAGACAGACAGATAGACAGATATCTAGATAGACAGGCAGATAGACAGACAGATAGACAGAGATCTAGATAGACAGACAGATAGACAGATATCTAGATAGACAGACAGATAGACAGAGATCTAGATAGACAGACACATAGACAGATATCTAGATAGACAGACAGATAGACAGATATCTAGATAGACAGGCAGATAGACAGAGATCTAGATAGACAGACAGATAGACAGATATCTAGATAGACAGACACATAGACAGATATCTAGATAGACAGACAGATAGACAGAGATCTAGATAGACAGACAGATAGACAGACAGATATCTAGATAGACAGACAGATAGACAGATATCTAGATAGACAGACAGATAGACAGATATCTAGATAGACAGAGATCTAGACAGACAGGCAGATAGACAGACAGATAGACAGAGATCTAGATAGACAGACAGATAGACAGAGATCTAGATAGACAGACAGATAGACAGATATCTAGATAGACAGACAGATAGACAGAGATCTAGATAGACAGACAGATAGACAGATATCTAGATAGACAGACAGATAGACAGACAGATAGACAGATATCTAGACAGACAGGCAGATAGACAGATATCTAGACAGACAGACAGATATCTAGACAGATATCTAGATAGACAGACAGATAGACAGACAGATAGACAGATATCTAGACAGACAGACAGATAGACAGATATCTAGATAGACAGACAGATAGACAGATATCCAGACAGATAGACAGACAGATAGACAGAGATCTAGATAGACAGACAGATAGACAGATATCTAGATAGACAGGCAGATAGACAGACAGATAGATAGAGATCTAGATAGATAGACAGATAGACAGATATCTAGATAGACAGACAGATAGACAGATATCTAGATAGACAGACAGATAGACAGACAGATAGACAGATATCTAGACAGACAGGCAGATAGACAGATATCTAGACAGACAGGCAGATAGACAGATATCTAGATGGATAAACAGAGAGGTATTCTAGAGTTATTATTTGATTTAGATGGCATTTCACATTTTTAGTAAGCATTAACATCTGAATTAGTCTGTCCTCTGCTCATGAAGTGCCTCTTACCTGATGAGCCATCGATACAGGCCCTCGTCAAAGTGCCTGAGAGAGAACAAAAAAAAAAAAAAAAAATGAATATTGAGTCACAAATTTACATAATAATATAGCAGTGTGTGAGAAAGCCCTGAGCTCTGGGGCTCATACGCAGCATGTATGATGGATGTGTGTTTGTGTGTGCATTTTTTGTCATTAAGAAGATTAGAAAAAGGTTTTCCTTTTTTTTTTTTTTGTGCTGCCTATAAACTGAAGCTGTTTTGTGAATGATGCCGGTGGACAGCTTCATGCATTCCATCAATGTTGTCAACATTGGCCAGCTCAGCACACACAAGCCGGATTGGAGTGCATCGGTGTCAGCACATTGGCCGATCTGCTGTACGGCCAGTGCATTTTTACTGCAAAACCAAACACACAGCCTTCCATCAATTGTATGCGCTCTAAATTAAGAGAGCATTCTCTCATTTTTGATTACATTTGGGAACAGAGTGATTTTGCCACGAGGAAGGGGTGTAAAACTCTACATTCCCTGGTAATTATAGAGAATACCCACGAGGGAAAGCAGATTTTACTCAGTCAAATATTGTTTTTTGACTGTGAGTCAACATGCTTCCTTATTGTATATTGGGAGGTTTGCATTATATTTCATGTTTGTTCTGTTTTATTGCCAGTTTATTAGGTACAGCTGGCTAAGAATAATACAGTCCAATAGAACAATCCTGCAATACAATAAATCCTACCATAAGGGGCAATATAAATGAGAAAGGTTTTTATTTCAACTTTATTCTTGCTATTTTATTAAACGTTTGCTTTAATTATTGCAATGTCTAATCTAAAGTATTTTGAAGCGCTATAGCCTTTAACTTTATCATCGTTTTGGAGTGTAGTTTGTGCATTATACAGAGTGATGTTTCTGTTATTTTTGACTCATCTTATTGATATAAATGGGGTGGACAAAATAATAGAAACACCAGTTAGTTTAATGCAATACAGCTCAACACCACGAACTGCAACTTCCAAAATCTCATACAACAAAGAAAATGGACAATATAACCTTTATATAACCTCAATAAAAGGTAGGATCTATTAGAGGACTGTTGTACCAAAGTGCATTGTTATTTTTGCTAGGTGTACCCAATAAACTGGTAACTGCATATATCAAAGGAAACAACACTGACAAGAAATGTTCACCACTAGATTTACCCACATGTCCTGAAATATTTTTCCAAGCACTGGAAATGCTGTTGCCTTTAGCCTCGTATATTTGACGCCTTGCTGATTATAGTGCCGTATTCCCCTCTAACAAGCACTGCAATGTGTGTGTGTGTGTGTGTGTGTGTGTGTTCATTTAACTTGAGCAAGTGTGACCCCTTCAGCATCAACCAGGCATAGGCTTTACCTTTGCTTGGTCGCAAAGGTGTTAAATGAGCTTCATAAATGCAACAATTGTCATGACATTTACTTTCATAGAGGTAGGCAGGAGATAAATTATTCAGTGGGAGGTGGCCATGTGTGTGTGTGTGTGTGTGTGTGTGTGTGTGTGTGTGTGTGTGTGTGTGTGTGTGTGTGTGTGTTGACAAACTGATGCCAAGCAGATGCAGCTGAGAAAGAATACAGAAAATACTGAATAGCCCATTTCTAGCTTAAGAGGAAAGGAAGGTGGTGAGATAAATCAGACACACCTGTGAGCTGAGAGAACTAACAGAAGCACAGAGGCGAACAAGAGCATCTAAAGGAGAGGATAGCTGAAGGTTTAATCCAGTTTCTGGACATCTTTGCTTTAAAAAAAGAAAAAGAAACTGTGAGGTATATAAAAGTAACCGAGTGGAAGTTGGCAGTTTCCCTGGACTTCCCTGTGCAACAATGTGCTGCTGATCTCCAAAGCAGGTTTGGAGGATTCAAGACATCTTTAACCTGCTTGGATACGTCTGTGGACTTCCTTGTCTTAAGTGGAACCACACCTGTGAAGATAAGTCTTCTTTCTTGCAGTTTTCCAGGCCTCTCCTATTCTCCGCCTCGGGTTAATGTGCAGAGCCCCTCATCCATCGCCTCATCCATCGCCTCATCCATCGCCTCATCCCCAGCCTAATTGCATCTATTTTCGTACTGCCCCTCATCCTGCTCATTGTCTCCTTGGACAGTTTATTTAATTAAGGGGCATTTGATTTTCACATCAGGACTCTGAATTTGAAATTGGTTTCTGTTGATTTAATGGACATTTTGTGAGTGAGCGTAAAATTGAATTTATTTTGTATTATTAAGTGGTTTGAATACAGAGAGATTCAATTGATGGTTTGTCTTCTTTGTGTACGTTTGTAGCGAGGGGTGAAAGCTATCTGGGTTATATCTCCAAAATATTTAAATAATCTTAAAAAGGGACAGGTTTAGTATTATGAATATTATCCTGTATGGTGCCCAACTCTCACTTTAAATATTGTGGATAACTCTACGCTACACCAATACTGATTTTCTTTAATGCAGTTACTCTGTATGCTGTTATACACTGGCGAACCGGCATTTGTCAGATCCTTTTCAAGTGGCAATCTATTTGATGATTATAATGTTTTCACCACCAACAGGTTTTGTTTAGTTTCATTATTTACTTTGTCGTTACAGCAATGATGCGACGGTAAATAAAGAATGCTCCCAGCAAACAAACTATTGTAGCTCAAGTCTGACATGATGATGTAATGCTGCAGAGGTGACCTATCGTTCTGATTGCCAGACAGAAGACGAGACCATTCACTGTTCTGTCTGAATCTGGTTGCCAACGAACAGCGAGTACTTATGGCACTTGACATTAAATTAACCCTTTCTACAAAAAATAACAGATGCTAGCTTTTCCTGTTATTGACATGTGAAGGAATGCCATGAAACTCATACTCTACTTTATTTATGCCAGTGATGTTAACTGGAATTTCTTACCTCCACATCCCTGTGAAACTGTACATGATGCTGACACAACGGGGAAGCTTTGGGGGAACTAGTTTATCCAAAGTAGCCAGCATGGATGGAAGGCCAAACAGCACCAGATACTTCACAAAGAAGAACTGGACGAGTGCCAGGGCCAGACCTCCTGTAACGGGAGGAAAAAGAGGTCAAAGTAAAGTCATATTTCCTATTTTAATGATTTAAGATACGCTCTATACTTTACAAAAACAATTCCCCTGTGTTATAAATAACATAATTTGTATTTATATAGCCAAAATTTGCCTCAAAGGGATGTCTAGTCTGTACAGCATACAACACCGGGTATTATTCAACCCTCTGTAAAAAGAAAAGGGGGGAAACTTTTTTAATAAGCTAAAAAGGGAAGAAACTTCAGAAGGAGCACCAGCAAAGGGATGAATAGTTGATGCTAGAACTTGGCAAACATCATTTGTTGCTGACATAAAAGAGCTACTGAGAACAGTTTTGCAAAAATAAAAAACAGGCCAGTAAATGATCATAATTCAGTTTCTACACCTGCTTATGGCATCTAGGGGCAGATGGGACGACGGTGAGTGAGTCAATGACAAATACTTAATTAACTAGCATAGACCTTCACATCTAAAAAATGATCATTATGAGGCTGTAGATGCAGATCATATATAGACCACAGTGGCCACCTGAGTAAATACACACATATATATATATATATATATATATATATATATATATAAAAAATAACGTTCTAAGTGCCCTGCATAGACACAAAGGGGTTATACGAGGGTACATGGCCTCGCTGATTCATGCCTTCAATTTGTGAATAAATAATGTGAAAAGCAAATAAATAAATACCTAACGGACACCAAATCTGTCACTTTATGAAAAATATCAACAACATCCCACCACAGATCATAGCGGCTGGTTATGAATTGAGGCCAATGAGTAAGACAGTAATCAACATATCTGATGGAGTTTTAGAACCAACTATATCCTGCGGGGGTAACTTGTTTTAAATTCTGCATCTCGAAAATGTGTTTGGAGTGTTCGGAACGTTGAAGCTTAAAAATGTATACAAGCAGTACAAAGACTTACCCAAAGCCCAGGGAGGAAGCATTTCTAAGTAGGTCTCATTAGACTGGATGGAGTGCATGTACATTACATGGATCAGGTATTCTGCGATGCACCACCACAGAGTAATCCGTCCTAATCTGAGCACCAAGTAACTAAAAACAGATTTGCTTCCATCACACTCCTCAGAAGACTTCCGCATCTGCAAGTGTAGAAAGAGAGCTTGTTGTTAATGTCTTTTTTTATATTTATCTTTTGTATATAATATGTATATATGTATATGTGCGATGAGAGCTAATTCCATGTATGTGTAAAGCCACGCGTGTTTCGGAATAAAGCTGATTCTGATCAAATGATTAAAAAAAAGAGGCAATTTCAGACTAAATTGCAGTTAAATTCCTGAGAAACCGTTGCTGGTTGTCTTACCTGCTCAACGTAATCTTGGTACGTAATAATGGGTCCATTGTAGAAAAAAGGATGATAGAAGGTGTATGAAAATAACCAGCAGAGCTGCACAACTCCAGCACGGTCTGCAGGGCCCCAGCAATGCTCCAGGCTGAAGCTGATGAAGCGTAGACCACAGACAGCAACACTGAAGAGGAGCAGATAGTACTCTTCCTCGGTTTCATACCAGCTCCTCTGAGTAACACAGAGAGATGGCCAATTATTTTTAACACATTCCTGGGCAAACCTTTACATTAATAGTTACGATCCGACACTAAATATAGCTTTTTAAAATGACTTTAAAAAATAAAAATATGACATTTAAATGAGAACATTAGTTGGTAACGGCATATTTAGACAACTGGTTATGAAAATCTGTCAACACATAGGAATAAACATATGCTTGAGACAACTTTTAATGAGGTCTGATTAACAGCTTTGGGAATAGCATCTCGCTCGAAATAGAGTGTGCGTGTGTGTGTGTGTGTGTGCAAGTCTGTCAGGTCTATTATACTTCCTAAATTCCAACCATTGTAACTGGCTGTAACCATGCTGTGTCAGCTAGTGTTATTATTATTTTTTATTGGGTTTATAAGAGAAGGATTAGTGTTAAGAGGACCCTAAAGGTTGTAGATAATAAGAGCCAGTGTCAATAATGATTAAACAAAAAAAGTACACATGAATAGCATTGAGTTCCTGAAGTCATTAAAACCCAATTTAAACATGTTTTTGTCGGTTATACATCATTGTGTTGTATTGAGTAAACGCAGTTTAGTAAAATGGTCATTTTAACTATCTAATTTTCACCAATAAACATTTTACTTTTAAAATACAAGTACTGTCTGTGATGATGTCTCACACTTAAAAGCTATTTCAAGTGCTTGTAGAGAGTTTTTCGCCATTCTCTAATCCTCAGGAAATGCTGTAAATAACATGCCTAGTATGTAAAGGTCATCAATAAATTCAGTCAACTCTTATCTTGTGGTCAGGACATGGAGGCATGCAAGCTGACTTCCCCTTGGTAGTGTGTGCCCCCTTGTGTTCTTTACAAATATGACATTTACTGATGATCAAATGTTGGGTGACACACTTAATCAAATCTGATCAAACAATAATTAACTTGCATAAAATAAAAGGTTAATTCATACAATTCTGTTATAACCACATAGAAGAGATGCAGTCCCTTGTTCATCCTAAATCTATAGCATTTTGTCTGCTGTAAATGTCTCTTACTTCTAATAAAACACATTTTACTCGTCTGTGCTATGCTTTTAATGCAAGATGAAGCCGCCAAAACCAGGAACCAGTATAACCCAGGTGACCCAACCCACCTGGAGCTCTTGAAGCGGTTGGATGTGAAGTGTGGAGAGCAGCAGCAGGTTGATGGCCCACGACAAAGCTGGCTTTCGCAGTTGGGCCACGCAGAAGCACAGGCCCAGATGTACCAACAGCACACTCACACCTTTAATGCCCAGCACACTGCTGGCTGCTAAGAAGCCATATACCGTGAGTGCTGGCACCCTAAACTATCGGAAAACATAAAACACATGCTGGATTGAAACATCTGCCACCTGATAGCAATATTCCACTTAACCGTACTGGAGCAAGTGCTTCCTACCTTGGGGGAAAAGATGCTGGTCAATCTTGATATCACGCCATGACCAACAAGAGTCCACAGCAAAGACTTCTTAGCCCAATGCGTCCAGAAAGTCCACTCAAAGTCTGATGGGTCCTGACAAAAACAAGTAACTTCACCATGGGACTTTACATCACACCTGACGCCTGTTGAAAAGGCGCTTTGAATGGTCAAAATGTATTAAAGGGCTGACTAAATGGATAAAGTATTTAAAATGCTTTGTGTACAACCGAGTGCAAAGCTTGTAAAAAGCTTAAATTAGGACGGCACACTATGGAATTAAAACAAACATGTTTTCAGTGAGATGTAGGTTCAGGTAATTTCAAAAGTGAACTTACCCTTTTAAAACCCGTTACGAGGCCTTTTTCCAACTGGAATCCTTTCTCTAATCCTGCTTCATGCTCTGAGGTACGAAATAGGTAAACAACGGAAATTTAGTTGACCCTTTCTTCTCAATACATTGAACCGACGTACAGATATCAATCGTATCTGCTTTACCTTTGGAGAATCTGTGCAGTTGGTAGAAAGAGTACAGATGAGAGCCCAAGGACAGCACCCAATATGCAAGGATCTCCATCCATGGCAAGGGTGCCAACTGGGCCTTTGGCTTGGACGTCATCAGGCAAGATCACTGTGCTGGAGGGCTCCTAAAAGAAGAGCGAGCCAATAATAACGTGTCATATAATAACATACAATGGACGTGAATATCACATGGACGTGAAACAAAATACTTTCTTTAACAATAGCCAGTTTTAAATAATTTTAAAGATAGATGAAACTGCCAGGAAATTATAGGGACATCAACACCAGAACACCTTAACCCCGATTGCATATTTTTTTATTGTTATCACCATCATATCTGGAAACTGGGAATGACGTAACCTCTGGAAATCACGCACACAGTTAGTTAGATAGGATGGAGGAAACTTTATTTTCCTGTCACGCCATATACAGGTAAGTATTGGGATTATGTCGTCATTAAATGGGGCGCTGCTGTTGATGGAAGAAGCATTTGAGATGAGGACGACACCACAAAAACCCAAGACGTGCGTGCGTGTGTATGTGCGCATGCGTGTACAAGTGTTCGTGTTGATTTAATTGTTAGTTAGTCTGAAAACCTCCGCGAGCTGTCCTACTCTAATGGCAGGTAGCTAACGTTGGCCGAGCTAACTAGCTGTTAGCTGGTCACTTTGAACACGTTGCATGTTTACCGAATAACACCGGGCAGGTCCGTGCCATGTCCACGGCGAGGAGGTGCGTTGTAGACTGCACGGAGCAGAAGACCGTAGCGTTAGTGCAACACAGCATCCAACGTTCAAAGGTTCGTGAAGTCTTCTTCTTGTTTCCTGCGTGATAACCGGCAAATCACTTGTTTAGAGCATGGCTGCCCCCTGCCGGGCGGGAGTGGCTCCGCATGTAGGAAAGCCTGGCGCACGGGGGAAGTATAATTACACCTTCCGGCTCTCAGCCAGAAAGGCTTCATTTGATGCCAAAAAACATGACATTTGCCTGAACCTAAATATATTGATAGCTTGGCAAACTACTCCAAGGTGCAAAAAGATACTGTTCTCAGTCAGAGGTCAAAGTAAATTACTCCTCTTCTCTAATCAATTAACTATGAATGTATGACTGTATTTGTATAGGTCGATACAAGTTGAGTAACCAATAATAATAGTAGACTAAGATTATAGAAATTAAAACAATATATAGTATAATAAAATATGTATCTTATAATTGAAATTTGAGCTAGCTAATAGTAGAAGCTTCTGACATTTAAATGTTACACTATCATGCCTCATCACAATTTCATAAATTTGGACAAAGAGAATAAAATTGGTAAGGATTTTCACACACACAAAATGATTTCCCTTGACATTTTAATCACTCAACACGAGGACTGTTACAGTTTGAAAGGGTTTATAGTTGAGAAACTGTGTTTTCACAGTAAGTTAATGGACTCGATGCGTGCATCGTGAATTGTACAGCTTCGTCGTTTTTGTTTTTCACTCAACAAATAAACAGAATATTAACAGCAAATAAATGTGGTAACAACTTGACATCAAGACAGTGTGCACAACAGTAACAGCATAGATCTACCCTTCATACTTGATTCATTCTTTCCTCATTAACAAAATCTGCAACTTCTCACCAAGAGCAAACACATTTCTGAGTGTTTCGACTCGACTCTTGAACTAAAGTTGGATATTTCATCCCCCTCCGCATCTACAGCTTGTTTCCTTGCCTTACAACTGAACACAGAGCAACATAAGCCCACACTTCTTCTACACATCCAGAGATTCAGATTAATCAACGTAACAGTTAACTGTTAGCTCATCTAGTGTGTGTGTGTGTGTGTGTGTGTGTGTGTGTGTGTGTGTGTGTGTGTGTGTGTGTGTGTGTGTGTGTGTGTGTGCATACATTCATGCATGCATGCTGTGCACAGTGTGTGTCATGACATTATGAGTATTTCTTCACAGCTCGTCGGTCTCTCCATTGAAGGGCACAGCATCCGTCTCCATATGAATGGTGCCGGGCTCTCCGCTGCCCACCCAGCCAATAGGAGTGCGGTTGAAGGAAGGCCGGCAGCCAATCTCTTGTTGGTACACCACTGCGGGTTCGGGCTCCTGTTTTTCCTCAGTTTCTGGCAGCTGGAATTTCAAGAACTGGTTGGCCTTTTCGAAGCCGCCATAGGGCATGGCAGACCTGGCAAAGCAAGATGAGAGGGTTATTAAAGCCCCTCTTTGTTGCAAAGCACCTCCAGTACAAAGTCAGGCCTCGTGGGAAGTACATACCTGTTGAAGCATTTGTACTTTAGCGCATCAAATTTATCAATGGGACCAGGCATTCCTGTTTTCAGAGTGGCTATCAGAGTTTCATCCCCCTTCATGGCCTTCTCCCATGGCGACTTGTATGTCTTCATAAGAAGCAGCTTCTTAGATGATGCATCATTGCATCCGCCACCTATGACGAGAACATCCACGGCTTGACATTTCAAGTTGAAAAACATGAAAAATAATGATATATTCATCATGCACAGGACTGTTTTTTACCAATATGTGTGGATAATTTATGTTGAAAAATTAAATTTATGAAAATGTATGGAAATATTCGTATTCGCTTTAATTTAAGAATTTAGAGGAGGAAATCAATGCTACGTTCTCTGGTAGGCTCAATATGTAGCCAGCAGCTAGTTAGCTCATCACACAGATTGGAAACAGGGAAACAGCTAGCCTGACTTTAGCTTAATCCATAAACGAGTGTAATGTGCTTCAAAATGACTGGACCTTAAAATATAATTTTGAAAATAAAATGAAATGCTACCAACCTTTCAGTGGGGACCACTCATGCGCTCCTTCTCCTTTTTCACCTGTTCCATGGTCGCCCCCACCCAGTCCTCCGGCACCTCCTGCTCCTCCTGCTCCTCCTGCTCCTCCTGCACCTTTGCTCCCAGGCTTTGGAGGCGGCACAGGGGCCCCTCCTCCAGCATGCATCCCACAATAAGGCAGCAGTTCAACCTGTTTGCTAACAAAATGCCCACCAACAGTGATCATGTCGCCTCCAACCTGACCCCCCAGAGAGGGAACAAACTTCTGGAGGTTGTCCTGAAAAGAAATATGATCAATGTCATCAATCATATGTCCCACTGCATATTCAGTTGTAAATGCTGATTAACCATGTTTCATCTTCTCCAATTTACACCTGACAAGCAATACTGAGTCCTGATTGTGTATTGGAGGCCTTAATCTTCTTCCAAACAATTAAAAAATTATAATCTAGCTGGTTTGATTGATGGGTAAAGATCAATAAATCATTTGAGGAACAAATTCTTATGGGCTAGACGTACTGCCAGGTTGTTGTATTAAATAATTTTGTAAAAAAAAAAAAATCTAAATATGCTCAAGCGTTTACATCAAGGAAAACAATTGAGGTTATTTCATCCCTCAGTGGCATGAAACACATTTACAGCCCATTTTATTGTTCTCATTTATTTTGGAAGCTGCTCCTCGGAAATGTTGTAGCAATCAGAGGGTATTACGTTACAAAATGATGACAACCACTCCTTCCAAAGGGTTCAAACATTACGATTCCAGGTGCTTAACGTTTACAAATCCATTTACACCTGCACGTTATAATATAAATGAAAATGAGTGTTTGATTAGGACGGATTAAGGATTGTAATAAGAATAGATAAGCTTCTTCAAACATTGCCACGAGTTCCTCTGTGGAATATCTGGATGTATTATTCACATTGTATCATTAAATTCATACATCTTCCTTTTGAAATTCCACAAAAGTGATTGGATTTAGTTTTTCTCCATGAACTGTGCTCTCACCATAGACTCACTGCAGAAGATGTCGGGGTTGTTCTCGTAGATGAACCTCTCCACTCTCTTCTGCCTCATCCTGAACATCTTGGAGCCTTTGTTCTTCAGCAGGGAAAGCTCCTCCAGCATGATGTCTTTGGGAGTCCTGATCTTTGTTCCCAGGTCGAACTCAGACGCCTCCGGCTCCGACTGGTACTCTATAAGATACCAACAAGCGAGCGTTACATTTAGAAATATCATAACGTGGAAACTAAATGGTACTTAGCCTAATAGTGTCTGTAGTGAGACAACCTTTGGGATAACAGATGTTTAAGTGTTTCGTCACATCTTCAATATTTCCTCATCTTCTCTTTTACTGTGTATGTGTTTCCCCAGAAATAATTGAGACTAATGTTTCACACTTACGACTTTGTTTTCACACTGTTAGTGTTAAATATGTACAGTATCCTGAATGGGCAAAATACATTCTATACTCATGTATATTTAGTGACATTAATTATTCATTATTTTATGACATTTTGTTATACTTCTTTCTTACTTGTACTGCAGGTCTAACTCCATATATTTCGTAAGATTAGTTCCAACCTGCAGAACCGTATCACCTATCATACATCTATAAATATATTTTGTGTTTATATGTGAGAGCTGCACTGATATTATGAATTTGGTTTCTTATTCTCGTAACTTCATGCCATCCTTACCATCCTGAGCAATATGCGATAAGTCAGTTATGATCTTGGAGAGCTTTTTCCGCTTGTTTAGCGGGGCAGGTTTTCCCAGAGGCATGACTGGAGGTTCAGGAAAGAACACGGTGTTAGCAGTAATTTGAACACATTCTTCAGGGATAGAAGTAATGAAAGTAAAAATGTTTCTCTCAAGAGACTAAAGCAAAGTTATGTCAAACCTCTCCAGAAAATATTTGTTGTTGAACTATACATTTAAATAACATTGTTTGTATTTTATAATGGTTGTTCCAAAATAAAACTAAAGCAAGCAATCTTTTCAATGCATCAAGGTGGTGGAAAAAAATAGCTTTTTTAGTATTTTTTTTTTTTAGCTTTAGGCTTGATCATGACATCAAGCAAAAAAAAAAGGTTTTCTTGATGTTCCTTTTCAAAAGAAACACTGTTAAATGTGCAGTGCTAGCAGGTTCAGATGAAGGTTGCATTTACTGAAGGGAGAGTTTTTGCTTTAGTTCCAAGACACACTTGCTCAAAGTTGAAAGAAACTTCAACACACTACTTTGCGATTATCTCAGATTATGGCACCAATTTATCAAGATCCCTCTTTCGACACCTACAGCCATCAACAACCCCTGACAGTGAATCCACAGTACCAAATGGACCCTCCTCGTTTTTCAAGTTCAAGCGGGATGTCAGTGCCCTCAGATTCCTCGCATTCCCAAGTGAAACAGATGTCTGCCCCAAAGGAAACACATAGCTTCATCCTGTGTGTCAGTTGTGTTTAGAGACCCCAGTTCTGTCCACAGACTCAACATAGAGTCAACACAAACACAAGCACACTGAGGGTCCTGCAGTAAAGTTTAAGGCCTTGGGATCATAAAATAGCATCTGATCATATTCCCCAATTTGCATGGGAACATAGGCGGGGAAAGTGGGAACGATTCTCATCTGTCGAGATGTCACTCGCCATTAAAATGGACATTTCTCGGTGCCTTTTTAGTCTGAGATATGTATTTCTGGTTACATTGTTTTGTCTTCATTTATACATATCAGCAACTTCAGCGTTCAACAGTTTCTTTAAGTGGCAAAACATCACATCACATCTACTGACTGTAACTCAACCCTCCGCGGCTATTTTTAAAAGACATTTCCAGCCAAGACATTTTAGAGACGTGTAATGGCGTCATTCAACTATCAAATGGGCTTGACACAGCCCTTAAGGACACAATACACACCTCCAGAAAACAAGTGTATGTTTTGAATTTCTCTCAAAACACCAGTGAGATCTGGAGCAGCTGTGGATGTTAACGGGGAAGGTTTTTCTTAAATAATTAAGGGCTTTGGGACTTCTAGCGCTCAGATCCACCACCACCCCCCCTGTCAGTGTTTGGTAACGCATAAAAAATCTCTGCACCGCCCACAGAGAGGGATGGTCAGCACATTCGGCCATTCCTTTGGTCATTTTAAGACGCACCAACAAAATCTAAAAGTTGTGAAGTTAATCCCTGAGACATTTTAATCTTAATGGGAGGCAGAATCCAAAACATTTCCATCAAAAGCAAAGTAACAATCTGTTTTACTGGCTTTTTGATGTCCCCCCCCCCCCTCCTCCATTTTACCCTCCAGTGATTAGCCGCATAGCTCGCAGAAATTATGATTGGGAACGTGTTTGACCATTTTTGTTGGAGGCAGAATTTAAACCCAAGCTGTTTTTAGTAGAACAAAGCACACCAATGGGATGCAGATCCACTCACCGGGTTTTTGTTGCAATCCTGGGAGGAGAGATAGACCTATAAACACCGAAACAGAGATGCTGGTGATCTGAATCACAAGTTTACAAATCCCTCAGTGCTTCTGACCCTACGTATGACTGGACCCAGGTCCCGGGGAGTACAAAACCCACTTCAAACCCAGACGGCAAATCTTCCAGAGGGTTGGGGGGGTGGTAGCAGCAGTGTTGGTGTCAAGAGGGAAGGAGGAGGAGGTTGAGGTTAGGAGTATGAATAGGGATTGGGGGGACTGTAGGGCAGGGGGGGGGGGGAGAAGTCTCTCTTGGCTAGCTAAAAGTGCTGATGGAGATATTAAGGGAACAAAATCATTCTCACAGATGGTTCAGAAGCCTATATTTAGCCGCAAAGTACGAGGGGGAACAGAATTCAGCTATAAGATAACCTCAAAGGACTCTGGGGTGTGTTTGGGGTACACATAAGTGCACAGTGCAAGTTTAAGGTTAAGCATATGTGTGTATAATGTATTAATGCCATGCCAGTGTGTGTTTCAGAGTGAGGGTTAGCTCTTTTACTTTACTATTTTACTCTAACCTCACACTAGATTGTCACATTTTCTGTTTTTCTGAAGCATCGTGACTGGACATGATGGAGATGTTGAGTGTTTCAAGCTGCAGCACCAATGCATGAAGGAAATTGATAGCCAGGATTTTAGAAATACTAAAGTCTTGAGTCCAAAGTTCCTCAGCACAACCCCCCCAAGCCATGTTGTAAATATAAATACAATTGTTGACAAGCCTTCAAAGACAGCATTGATTCATGGTGTTACAAAGCATTCTCCACAAAGTCAGGATATAAAATGATTGTGGAGAAATACTAAATCCATATTTTTCTTCTTTCTCGAGTTGTTCAAACCTCCAAATTCCTCTGTGACCTCATTTGTAGATGTTCTTACCACACAAAAGTAATTGCAAAATTCTGTATATTTTTATGACATTTAAGCCATGACATTATGACAAAGGTATGTGCAGTCTCTCAGCTGGGTTTAATGGTGGCATATCATGTTTTACCATTTTATACATTTATTTAAAATTCAAAGTTGAAATAATTCTCCTTTTTTAATTGTAGTGAAGACTACATATATCTCACAATGTATATATATATATATATATATATATATATATATATATATATATATATATATATATATATTATAATATTGCAACTTAATCTCGAGGTTCCTCAATGAGCTTCAGGTTTTTATGAATGCTCAGTTTAAAGTTAGGACAATGAAAGCTCCGCTGACTGATGAGAGCTTTCTCTGAAAGTTGGTCTGATTATGTGCTGGGGAAATTAAATGAAATATAAAATTTTGACTAAATACCAGCTTTTGTTGTCCTGACTGAGTGTAAGTGTAGTTCTGCTATTTAAATGTCACATTTAACTTGATGACTGACAGTATATTTGCAGATCTGTATAACTCCTTATTTAGTTTTGTACTGTAAATGGAAAAGTTATACATATTGCATCCAGTCATCTGAGCAATTGGTTTTGTTTATCCTAAATGTTTCACTTATATTTTGTTCAGATTTGGCTTATTTTAAGTCCAGCCTGTCACAATCACAGGTCTCAATCCCACAGTACTCTATTGAGGGATCTACTATCCAAAATCTAGAAAAGGCGTTCTATCATCTGCTGTTTGATCGCTTCATACACACATATGACACTGTCAAGTGAAATAGTTTCACTCTGACTTCTAAGCACAAGGAATAAGTAAAATGCCAAACAAATATTAGAAAAAAGTGAGACAGAGTGAGACATCAATGGTCGACATGACCTCAAGAGAAGGGAGGAATTAGATCATCTGATAAATTATCTGGCTTATCTCACTGCACATCTATTTCTGTCGCTAGAAACGATAATATCATTTCATACACGGAGAAGACGAGTGAACGTGGGGTTTTAAATACACCTTGAAATAGAAACGGTCTTACAGAAGCTGAGTTTAATTAATAAACATGCTTTTAAGCAGTTACATTGAGAACAAATTCTTAATTCGTATAAATAAATCGTCTTGTGTGTTGGATATTAACAGCCCTATATATAGGCACCCTGTGGGTGTGGAGGTGGCAGCAGAAAGCCCTTCTGACCCCACGCTCAGCCACAAAGGACCCGACAGCACCACTCAGTGGCACATGTTTTAAACACAAAGGTGAAAGGATGGGGAAGTGACTTTAAACACATTGAGTCAACATTTTATGCAGAGTTACTCTGAATAACAAGGCTTTAATGATTCCGCATGTAACTTTAAAATGAAGCTATTCTTAGAATGAAACATAATTAGCAGCAATAGCACAGATTATGTATGTACACACACACATCTGCCTGAGTGTGTGTGTAGAGAAATTGCTTAAAGGATAATAAAAGCATTTGTTGTTTTGCTCATGGTCACTTAGCCATGATAGACGCTGTGATTGATCAGTCGACAGGAGAGTCTCTCTTCCTACCGTCCCACCTCCCTGTGACTCAGAGGATAAATGGGAATATATGTGAAAAGCACCAGTGCACAATGTGCTGAGCTGAATACGGTCCTGACATTTTCTTTGTGCTCAGCAGACACCTAAGCTCAGACCCAACCACGTCTTTTGGGGACACGAGACAACCTGAATGTCAGAAACCCATTCTTAGACAAAGGGGAGTGAAGAATCCATTCTGCTCGAAACAGAATGGAGGTCTGTTTCGGATTTTTTTTCTTCTTTTTACAAATGTTTCTCTCTCTCTCAACCTGGCACCCTCTTTGTTGCATGCATGCATATTTCTTGTAATTATCTCCTAGAAGAAATTAACTCAGCGTGTTGGGATTATCTTCCTCTAATCTTATCATCATATTTTTACCAATGATCAGTGATTATTGCAATTGTCTATGCATCTTAACTGGTGAAACATGTACTGTACATGTATTGACAATAACCTTGCAGTATCAAATAGGACTATTGCCATGTAATTAATTTAGCAGGAAACTATGTATTCCTAGTTCTCTGTCAGACATAATTATGTTGATGAAATACCAACCCAGTCCCCAGAATGTTTTTTTTTGGCATTGTTCGTTCCTGCAAACCACAGTTGTTAATGTTTCTGAACCAATAATAAGCTTCAGTCATCCTGTTTTATTCTGCATCTGTTTCATTTATGATCATATTCTACATTAACTACTCACACAGCCTAAAAACTAACCGCTTGTCCTACATTGTTTCCTTCGTTAGACACTTAATGGAGCTGGAACAGAACATGCTGAAGTAAACTCTGCTTAACGAGCTCCAGCAATCTTGCTTTGGGAAATGATCCGTCGAAGTCAAATGTCTCGCCGCTAAAAACGGACTAATCTATATTTATTCAGGTGCAGATGGCTGTAACTAAAAATGTACTGTCTGTCTGTCTTTGTGTGTGTGTGTGTGTGTGTGTGTGTGTGTGTGTGTGTGTGTGTGTGTGTGTGTGTCTGTGTGCGTGTGTGTGTGTGTGTGTGTGTGTGTGTGTGTGTGTGTTGTCCTGTAAAGCATTTTCACCCTTTGAGTGTATGGTTAAACATATTTTTATTTTTATTAAAACTATCAGTTGGTTATTGCACTCTTCAATTTTCTGATATCATTGAATGCATGTACTCAACATTAAAATAAAAGTGCAGGATCACACACTCAGCAGCAGGGGGCAGTGTAAAATCAGACATGTCAGACGACTGGAGAGCTTTCAAATCTAATTTTATTCCTCTAAAAATGTTTCGTCTCCTAGTCAGTATAAATGTCTACTCAGCATTAATAAACAAGTCCACACTTTTCATTGAATCAAACTACATTCAACATGTATTTATCATATTTTACACCTCAACATAAGTATATCCACACTCTAGATTATATTATGAAAACAAGAAAAAGCTTTCAGGGAAAATATATTTTTAAAGTTGTAAAAAATAACAAAAATATCTCCCCAAGAATTCCACGACTGAAAACAACACATGTATTTATTTGTTTCCATTAACACACCAAGGTATATAGCTATTAAATGTATATTCAGCATACCATTGTTAATGGAAAGACACCAGCTGAACCTATATGCTTCTTTCCATCAGCTTCTTTAGCTTTACCAACATACTTCAGGTACCAAACTTTCCTGTGCATCCTTCGTTTACATACCGGCCGAGGGAATTTAATTCAACTGTAAATCCCAATTGCCCGCAAATAGTGAGCAATCCCCATTTGTTGTAAATACTGCCTACGTCCTTCCTCCACAGCCACTCTCATTTCTTTAATATGTTTAGTTCTGGTGCCGCTCAGTCAACTTCCCCTTGCACCAGATCAATATCAGGATTTAACAAAACCAAATACACATTCCTTCATCTGTGTTATTTGTTTAATAAAAGTTAAGAATGTACATATCTGCAAAGACCACACTGATACTAATGAGGCTTTGGTGCTCCTAAAGGAAGCTGTGATATCCAGTGACAAGTGTACATTCATTGACAGCTCGGGCACTTGTTGAATGTTACCCATGCGAAAAGATAGCATTTCTCTCTGGCTATAGTGAGCAGAGGTATTTGGCACAACCTCACCGACACTTGCTGGAGCACACCTTGTCTTCACATATAGTTCCAAAGTGAGCAAAGGCATTTAAAAACATTTTACAATATTACACTGGGCATGCATCATTTAAGCCCCTGGATAAGGAGACTATGTCATCATGTGATTATTCTTGACAATTCTACAAACAGAAGGGGGTAAAAAGACATTTTGTGCACATAATTTAGTATAGTACTGAATAACAGAATTAAATGTTCAAAGATAAAATAAATAAACCTGCTATTTTTGCTTTATGATCCTCCACCTGTCAACACCCTTCACAACATACAATGTTTCTTCTGTGATTTAATCCTATGATCCGAACCGCAACTATTCATTTTCAACATCTTTCAGACATTTCAAGTTTCAAAGAATATATTTTAGTACAGGCTCTGTTTAGATGATATTTCTGCTAAATTAGTAGAAAGAGATCTCCAGAAGCCTTACACAAACCTCCCCCAGGACAGGCATATGGTGGACTAGCATACAGTATGTGGCAGTATACTCTATATATTATTGTTTCTCAGATACAAGTGTGAGTAAATGGTATGACAGCAAAATAAATGTGATGAATGTAATTGTTTAACAGCAATATAGATGTTTATAATGTCGTTCCATTATTCAAGTTCTGACATGTTTTTTTAAAACTTGACAGACTTTTGGATTTCAACCTTATACTAAATCACTTCATCACCTTATGTTACCTCATTAATTTGTGTCTACAGCTGAATGTGAGGCTTAAATGAATGAATGTAGGACTGCTTACGTTTATTTATATGTCACTTTTTTATTAATTTATTAGCGCACTGCCGAACACAATTTCTAAAAGTCTAAGCCCCACCCAAAACCCAAAGATATTCACTTAACAATGATGTAAGAAGAGAAAAGCACGCTCAATGTCACAAAATCGAGAAACTGGAACCAATGTATATTTTGCATTTTTGACTTAAACAATGAACCAGTTAACCAAATCAGCACTACATGAAGATGTCCAAGTGTGGTAGTGACTGATTTACTGGTGTTTACATTGCACCTGGCCTCCAAACACGGGGCTGAACGCCTCCCTTGGTGGCAACAAAACGTGGTTTGGGTGCCTGAACTGGGTCAGGCCTGAGTGAGGGCAAAGAGGCAAGGATATTGAGTTCAGGAGCGCTCTGGAACTGCTTGGCTGCCTGGAGCCCACTGGTGTATGATACTGGAGTGTAAGGTGTTGGGACTGCAGGGGGCACATAGTGTGGAATAGGGGGGGCAGAGAATTGTGGGAGGCTGGGCAGCCCAGCTGGTTGGGAGGGAGGGCAAGCTGGCTTCAGGGCACTGATTGGTGCTGGTTTCAAGAGAGGGGCTGGGGTTGGAGTGAACTGAGCAAAAGGTGGGGAGGTCATTCCAGAATCATATAAACGTTCTCCAAGCGTAGTTGCCGAGCGGGGTGCAATAACCTTGGTAGCCAGAGTAGGAGCTGACATGGGTGTGGGTGTGGAGAATCGCCTGACCTCGAAGACACGGGCTGTTTTGATGGGGATCTGCTTCGGTGAGGTTAATGAGCTGCCCACCATTCTTGTTGTGTAGTCACCCTGCTGCCTCTGGGACTGGTAAGAAGGCATGGCTGATAGATTAGCAACACTGCCCCCATAGTTGAACATGGCAGAGTTGAGCTGGTAGGGCTGCCTTCTCATGAAATCCAGAGCTGGGATGCCCTCTTTGTGGGAGCCTCCTCTACCCCTGCTTTCTGGCTTCCCTGTATTCCTCTGAGGCCCAATTGGGATAGAGGGGGCCAGGAGTGGATTGTACCCAATGGGTGGAGGAGCACGGACATTTGGGGAGTATTTCCACTGAGAGGGAAATGAAGGATTGGGGGAGGAGTCAAGCACTGTGGCTGCACTGCGTGAGGCTACTTCCTGCTGGTACGGGGTCTCGAGTGGGGTGTCCACTACATACATACCCATTCGGCTCTGTCTGCGGGCAAACAACTGGGCCCCTTTACCCCCTGCTTGTAGAAACGTTGGGGTCTCGTGGATGACCCGAGGCTTGGGTGCCACTGGAGGAGGTGCTCTTCCCATGCCCGCCTCGACACTCCTCTCCTCCTCTACATCATCATAAAAAGCCTCAGTTGGTGGTTGGCCATATTTGTGTCGGGTGGACCTCTCATCCAGATTCTGCACCATACACAATAAATCTGGATTTGGGGAGTTCTTCTTGACCTCTGGCACATTGAACATAGGTTTGGGTTTACCACCTCGTCTGCGAGCATCATTTAAGATTCCTGTGCGACCTGTTGGACCAGGAACGGGGGTTGGTGCGACAGCTTCTGGCTGAGAGACTACTGACACTGTGGCTACAGGTGCCATGAAAAATGTAGGTGGGTGTGACTGAGCAACTGGCACTTGAAATGGAGGCGCTGGGGCAAACGGTTCAGGTGAACAAGGCATTTGAGATACGGCAAAAGCTGGTGCTAGAACCATTGGTGCTTGTGGAGCCACAGCTACAAATGAAGCCTGATGAGCGCCAGTCATTTGTGCGGCAGAGACAGCTGGAGGGTATAAAGTAGCTTCTGGTGTCTGGGCAAAGGGACCTTGGGGTACAAAGAATGGTGGGGAGGACACTGACGGGGGACTAAGGGGTAGCTGTGATGTTACTGATGTAGCATTCATGGCTACTTCAGAGGCAGTGGAGAATCGTGATTGCACAACAGCTGCTGAGGCAGGGCGCTGGCTTGTCTTCGTGACAGAAGGTTTGAACACTACAGGCGCTGTTGCAGCTCGAATGCTGATGAAGCCAGGAGTGAAAGGACGAGCCGTTCTGTTGAGAACATTACTAGCAGATAGTTCAGGTAATGGGGTTTCAGCTGGTGGTGCAGGTCTGGTCAGAACAGTCACTGAGGCCGTAGCTGGTCTGGGCGCCACAGGTGGAGTTGACATCATCATGCTACTACTAACTGCGGAGTAGGATAAGTCTCCGTTAGTCATTCCATAGGATGTAACTGGACCTGGAGCCAGAGACAGCTCTTGCTGTATCGGGCCAGGTGGTATCATCTGCTGAGGCTGGAGGTTTGGCATCCTCTCTGGATGAGACTGGTGCATGTGTGCCTGCCCCGAGACTTGAGACTGTGCAGGAGCCTGAGGTTGTGCCGCCTCAACTTTCTTGGCATGCTCAGCAGCCCTTTTTCTCTGCTGCTCGAACAACTGGGCTCCTTTGCCTGTGGTGTTACTCAACCCTGGGCTTGGAGCATCCTCTGCCCCATCCCCACGACCTTCAGTGCCTGCAGTTGCCCTCTTATCAAGCCTATCCAAGCAGTCACTATCCCAAGTCGAATCAGGAACTGCAGAAAAGCCATCCTCGTCAAACTCTGATTCGCTGCCAGGGAATGCCCCGTCCTCCTCTTGGGAGTCCTGACACATATCCTCATCCACACTACCAAAACTGGTGAGAGTGTACTTCTTGGAGCGCTGACGCCTCTTCTTGAACATCAGCACCCCTTTGGAGTGAGGGTTGGGAGCATCAGTCAGTAGCGATGCAATTGTTCGACACTTGTTTTTGGCCTCTTTTACTTGCTTGTCTTGCCCAGTATCTCCTCGGTTCAGTTCTGCAGGGTATGAAAGCCATAGCTATTAGCAACAGTTGCACGATAGCATAACATACTGCAGTGAGACAGAAAACAGGTTTAACAGTTCAACCTTTAAACCAATAACTGACTCTGTCGTGAGCATCTAAACCTATACTGACCACCATGCCTTCAACGGGCATCCATCTCATAACTTGCACAGGAGCACTTCCGGAAAATTCCAGGCAAGCTTTTAGCTTCTCACATTAGCTGGGGTGAAGGATACATTTGCACATTATTAGTCTTATGTACTCTGACATCTAACTGAACTAGAAATATCTACAAGCTAGTGGAAAATTGTATGATGTAGGTGACTGGAAGGAGAACTTTAAAGGGTAGCCGCAACGTATCATTTAACTTGTTATGGTATTAAGCAGATTAACATTCTGTTACCCTAATATGCAGTGCCACATGAAGGGAGTTTGTAATGTGTCTACAGGGTTCCTAAGTAGGACATTAGATGTTAAACCTGCACTCAGGGCTGGCAAGGTCGATTTACATTTATATAACATTTTAAAACAGCCCATTGACTTCAAATAGCCATGTTCTGTCTTGGGCCTAATATTGATGATGGACAGGATAACAAGTTGTAGGAAGGTATTCTTGTTCGGTGTCAGTATTCTGTACTCGGTGTTGTGTCACTGTATTGTCAACAGTTTTGTTTGTGAATACCAAAACAGTAA